>NC_134355.1:291861082-292211582 GCF_048569485.1 Anomaloglossus baeobatrachus
GGCTCAGTGATGGCTTATTTTTTGCGTCTCGACCTGACGTTCTTAACGGTACCATTTTTGCGCAGATGCTACGTTTTGATCGCCTGTTATTGCATTTTGCGCAAAATTTGCGGCGACCAAAAAATGTAATTTTGGCGTTTGGAATTTTTTTGCCGCTACGCCGTTTACTGATCAGATTCATTAATTTTATATTTTGATAGATCGGGCATTTCTGAACGTGGCGATACCAAATATGTGTGTATTTTTTTATTTTTTTAACCCTTTAATTTTCAATGGGGTGAAAGGGGGGTGATTTGAACTTTTAGGTTTTTTTTTTTTTAATTTTTTAAAACTTTTTTTTTTACTTTTTTTTTTTATTTTACTAGTCCCCCTAGGGGGCTATTGCGATCAGCAATCCGATCGCTCTGCACTATCTGCAGATCTCAGCTACAGAGCTGAGAACTGCAGATTTGCTGCTTCACTTTCAATGCCGGCTGTATTCCGGCATTGAGAGGAAGTGACTCATGTTAGCCACAGGCGTCATCACATGACCCTGTGCTACCATGGCAACCGCCGGAAGTCACGTGATCATGTCACGTGACTTCCGGCGGGGGCGGGGTAAGTCACTGTCATTGTCATAGCGGCGCCCATATACATATCGCTGCCAAGACTTTGGCAGCGAAATGTAAGGGGTTAATGGCCGCGGGTGGAAGCGATTCCACCCGCGGCTAGCAGGCACACATATCAGCTGTTGATAACAGCTGATATGTGCGCGTCTCGCTGCCGCCGACCGGCGGCAGGGGGCGGGGCTTACCGGCACACGATCCATGACGTATCTAGTACGTCATGGGTCGTTAAGGGGTTAAAGAAAAACCCAGAATAGTCGCAGAAATAACTTGAATCTGACAAAAGTAATAATAAATTAAAAAATTATGAAAATGAATAAATGAAAGTCAGGCATTGCTTTTAAACCATGCTTCCACAGATTTTTTTTTAAAAAAAAAATAAAACTCACGAAACAGGTCTTGACAGAAATGATGGTATTCTTAACTTTACATTTAGTTGCACAACCTTTTGAGGCATTCACTGCAATCAAACAATTCCTATAACTGTCAATGAGACTTCTGCACTTTTCGATAGATATTTTGGCCCACTCCTCAAGAGCAAACTGCTCCAGATGTCTCATGTTTGAAGGTTGCATTTTCCAGATGGCATGTTTCAGCAATTTCCAAAGATGCTTAATAGGATTTAGGTCAGTGCTCATAGAAGGCCACTTCAGAATAGTCCAATGTTTTCCTATTAGCCATTCTTGGGTGTTTTTAGCTTTGTGTTTTGGGTAATTATCCTGTTGCAAGACCCATGACCTGTGACTGAGACCAAGCTTTCTGACACTGGGCAGCACATTTCTCTCTAGAATTTGTTGATAGTCTTGAGATTTCATTGTACCCTGCACAGATTCAAGACACCCTGTGTCAGATGCAGCAAAGCATCCTCAGAACATTACTGAGCCTCCTCCATGTTTCACATTAGGGAGAGTGTTCTTTTCTTGATATGCTTCATATAATTCGGCCTGTGAACATAGAGCTGATGTACCTTGTCAAAAAGTTCCATCTTTGTCTCATCTGTCCATAGGACATTCTCCCAGAAGCTTTGTGGCTTGTTAACATGTAGTTTGGCAAATTCCAGTCTGGCTTTTTTATGATTTTTTTTACTATAATTTTCTTTCTACTCTCCTGAGGCAACTCTTTCTTTTGCTTCCTCTGGTCCATGTTGAGTGTGCTACACACCATGTCACCAAACAGCACAGTGTGTATCTGTAGCCCTATATACAGGCCCATTGACTGATTACAAGATTGTAGACACCTGTGATGCTAATTAGTGGACATACCTTAATTTAACATGTCCCTTTTGTCACATTATTTTCAGGGGTACCATCATTTCTGTCCAGGACTATTTCATGAGTTTAATTTTTTAAACATTTTGTGGAAGCCTGGTTAAAAAGCAATGTCTGACACTCAGTTGGGCATTTTCATAGATTTTTAATTTATTTATTACCTTTGTCAGATTTAAGTTATTTCTGTTACCATTGTGGGTTTTTGTTTGATTAAATGAGGGGTACCAACAATTTTGACCACGTGTGCATAACCTAAAGGTTACTGGAGCTCAGAGCCACTTGGTCTCCTGGCAGCTGCGAGGCCTGGAAACCTTATGGGAGCCTTGAAGACAGCCATTAAGAGAGCCTTTAAGTTTCTTGGAGTTCACACCTGGGACAGTGCAAGAATTTGGTGTATAAATTTCAGCACCAAATCTGCTTCTCTTGGCCAAAAGAACGTGTTTTTCTGCCAGGAGATTACCTGCATTCCGACAGTCTTATACAGCAGCTTAGAAGTGAAAGTTAAACTGCTTCCAGAATACCAGTTGCGGCTGTGCACTGTACTCTTGCAGTGACTTTCACTTTCAATGTATGTACACATGTCCAGTATGCAGTGTGTCCTTTTTTGTGGGGCTGCGAATGTTCTCTGCAGAAGACTGCAGCTGCCTATAGCAATGATTAGGGTTTGGGGCGCTGCAGTCTTTCAACCTATTCCCCCTGCATAGAACACTTGCGTGGGCTTAGCATAAGTTGACATGCTGCGGCTGTGAGAGCTGCGCCACATGTTAGTTTATGCTGTGCCAAAAAGAAGCACTGTCTGCTTAGGATTTCTATAAATCCCATTCACTGTGCTTCTATTGTACAGCACAGCGTTTTGGATGCCGCAGAAACATACTGCTTCCAAAATGCTGCTATTAATGACATACCCTCAATGTGTGGGAGCAGTGTTGGCTATTGCCATGCCGTGCACTCCTACCTGCACTTTGAAAGTGACAATGACTACTGGAGTTTAACGTAGTCAGGTCCGGTATACAGGGCCGAGGGATGCAGTCCTGCGCCAGCCACAGCACGCTACAGACAGGAGGGAAAGAGTGTATAGTGGAGTGAGTGCGGAAGTGTTACCTGGTTGCAGCGGTATGTCCCATCCGTTAGCCGGCTATTCTGGATCTTGTTCATACCATGTGATGTTATATTCAGCGTTACTACAGATGAGTTCACACCTGTTGGATGTGCGAGTCTTTTTTATTTAATATATTTGTAGTTCACCTTCCTTTATAGCTGAATTCTTTCTGCCAGGCATGTAGGTTTTTAATCCAGATACAGGCATTTTAAGTTAGGGTCCCAGTATATAAGAGATCACTTTGTCATTTTTTACTGGGCTCACATGCCTTGGCCAATACATGGGCTAAGTATCTCTTTTTTTCAAGTATTTCTTTAACAGAGCTCACTTATTGACTATTAGCGTTCTAGAGTGCAGCTGAATGTATTTTTGTACTTGCCTTGAGTACAGCCATTTTCAAAGTCAACTCTCTTTGGCATGGCCATCCACTCCTGGGCTAAGGCATCTGCCCTCAACCTCTCCTCCACCACATCTAAGGTCTCGGCTGTTTTCAGGGAGAAACCGGAAACAGGGAGCAGGGGACCGCTACTTATCTGGCTCTGGTGGACTGCAGGGTGAGGTAAGGGTCTGGATGGTTTACTCACTCAGGAGAGTGGGAGGACTTCTACTGATTCCTCTTTCTCTTCTTCTGGCTGGCTCCAGCAGACCGGCACCAAGGGTGGCTTTTCACAGTGGTTCTCAGGGCTTAACCTCTGCCGGCCGTCTTGGTGGGGGAATCGGTCCCCACTGATACATCCTTCGCTTCAAGAAGCTCCACTCCCATCCGGTCTCAGTGCTCGATCCAGACTTCACTGCAGATGAGGCCCAGACCCTCACGTTACATATATGGGGGATTTATTGTCCGTGGCCGCTGCTCTAGGAGCGTAACAGTCACCTGCGGCCACAGGGATCATCAGCCGGATGATGTCCCCACCTCTACCTCACTTCCAGCATAACTCATCTTCTCATCTGCACTCAGGTGATCAGGGTAACAAGCTGCTTCTCCTCCTGTGTCCGACACCAAAATGCTGCTGTCCCATGATGTAACACTATCTTCCGGTGGGCGTGCCCCACACTTCATCCTAACTGTTGGAGAAACCAAGCACAGACTGCTATACACAGAGGGAGGGAGGAAAAGCATTGAAAATTCATGAAGTTTAATAAGCAGGCGGCCCGGAAGAGAGTCTGAATGCAATTATTTCTCTGGCCAATCACAGCCATACCAATGCTTGAAGCTGCAAAGGGAACAGTTAGCAAACAAAATTGAACATTGACGACTTTTGACAAAATTGTTCAGATATCTGAGCCCGAGCCAAGCTGGCCAAGACTCGTACCAAATTTGAAATTGCTGAACCTTCTCTGTTTACTCATCTCTAGCTGTAATACTAATTGTTCATGAACTAATTGTTCATGCAATACAAATATACAAATGGGTCTGACCTGACATTACAATTGATGTATCATGTACCAATGATGGTTCTGGATATGTATTCCTGTACTAATGATGGTTTTTATGCTGTGTTTCTGTATTGATGGGGTTACATAGATGTATTTCTGTGCTGATGGTGGTTCTGATGATGAATTTCTGTACTGCTAGTGGCTCTGTTGATGAATTTCCATACTGCTGGTGGTTCTAGTAATGAATTTATGTAACTGGTGGTTCTGATGACAATTTTTTGTACTGCTCTTGGTTATGATTATGAATTTCTGTACTGTTTTTTGTTCTGATGAGGAATTTCTGTACTGTGGGTGATTTTCATGATGAATTTCTGTACTGCGGGTGGTTCTGATGATGAACGTCTGTACTGCTAGTGGTTTTGATAATGAATTTCTGCACCGCTGGTGGTTAATTTGATGAACTGATGTGGGTTCTAGTGATGTCTTTCTGTACTTCTGGGGGTTCTGGTGATATATTTTGGTGCTGTTATTGTTTCTGATCCTGCAAACATGTAAAAACCGATAACATAAGATTACTTTATACATGGCTATGTTAATAAATTATTATGCCATCTGAAAAATTAAGGGTTATAATGCTTTTATTTATGTTAGGAGCATTAAAGAGGTTGTCCAAGTTTGTGATGAGTCTGCAGTCATTCTATATGACTGCAGACTTCTGAATTTTCACAGCACGCATATTGCACACTATCAGGATTCTCTGGTGCAATTTACACACATGCAGTCACATACTAAATAAACATGCACTGCGTCACTCAATGAAAATGAATTGAGCAAGAACGGACATGTCAAGTCAGAATGTGGCCAGAAGAATACAAATCGCACACTTGTGCTCACATGAACATCCACTCTCGCTACTGGCAAAGGAGAATCTGAAAAGTGTGCAATGCACTATGAGAAATCAGAATCTTTCAGTTACCTAGAGTGCCTGCGGACTTTCATCTCAAACCTGGACAATCCCTGTAATTATAAAATTAAGCAGTGTAATATGCACACTGTCAGGATTCATCTCAGCATGTTAGTTCCAGTAGTTAGCATATCACCACTCCACTCATATGCGATTTTCATACTTCTGGTCATGTGACAACTGGCTTATTTCATGCTTCTTTCAGTTTTTCTCTGAACATTGAGAGAATTTTGAAGAGCATCTCGTCAGCATGTGACTATAAGTGTGCAAATCGCATATGAATGATTGCTCACATGACAACTACTCAAATCACTTGGAGTGTGGGGCAAACTGAATTCTTGCTTCGGGTGCTGGAAAGTATAGATACACCTCTGATCATATGTATAGTGTTTTGAACAGTGCAGTAGTTTGTTAACCCATTAACTCAGATAAAACAAACAAGACACATGAAAGTACAGTTTTAAATGACAAAGGCAGATTGAATAAGGCACCAGTCTATCTTGAAACCAAACATGAAGCAAACACTCTAGAATGAGCAACCAAACATTCCTTGGGAGCTTGCCATAATAGGATATACAACAGAATTTAAGGTTCACCTGTGTCAATGAGTAGTTAAAAAGTGATCTAGCTCCAGGTAGCAACCGGAATAAGGCTAGGTTTATACACTGCTTTTTTTACGCTGCGTTTTTGTGCGTTTTTTTGCGGCAAAAACAGCACAAAAACGCAGCCACGGCAAAACGCATGCGTTTTTACCGCGATGTGGTGCATTTTTGCTGCGTTTTACTGCGTTTTGCTCACTGCGTTTTTATGCGTTTTTTTTATCAGTGAACAATGCCATTAAAGATTGTTGAAACCCCCCCCCCAAAAAAAAGGTCTGATGTCATTTCCTTCTTCAATATGTTCTTCATTCTCCACTAGTGTATGCAGGAGAGCAGACAGCTGCAGAACTACAAGACTCAGCATGCTCCATACAGGACTGTATGCTGGAGGGAGAGGCAGGGGGAGCAGAACTACAAGGCTCAGCATACTCCATCCAATAGTGTATGCAGGAGAGCAGACAGCAGCTGCAGAACTACAAGGCTCAGAATCCTACATCCAATAGTGTATGCAGGAGAGCAGACAGCAGCTGCAGAACTACAAGGCTCAGCATCCTACATCCAATAGTGTATGTAGGAGAGCAGACAGCTGCAGAACTACAAGGCTCAGCATCCTCCATCCAGGACTGTATGCAGGACTTTTTGCCCCCCAAAAAATGACGTGGGCTTCGCCATATTTTTATATGCTAGCCAGGTACAGCAGGCAGGTACGGGCTGCCCCCAACCCCCAGCTGCCTATTTGTACCCAGCTGAAAACCAAAAATATAGGGAAGGCCTTTTTTTAATTATTTCATGAATTTCATGAAATAATTTAAAAAAAAAAAAATTACGTGGGCTTCGCCCAATTTTTGAGTCTAGCCAGGTACAGCTAGGCAGCTGTGGATTAGAATCCGCAGTGCAGGGTGCCCATGCTTTCTGGGCACCCCCGCTGCAAATTGCAGTCCACAGCCACCCCAGAAAATGGCGCTTCCATAGAAGCGCCATCTTCTGGCGCTGTATCCAACTCTTCCAGCTGCCCTGGTGACAGGTGGCTCGCTGGGTAATAATGGGGTTAGGGATAGCTGTATATTATCAGCTGGCCTTAAGCCCGAAATTCATGCTGTCACGCCAATATTAGGCATAGTCACCATGAATTTCTAGTAAAGATAAAAAAAAACACAACACACAGAAAAATATTTTTATTAGAAATAAAACACAACACAATTAGTGACTCCATCTTTAATCTTTATTGAAATAAAGAACCCCCCTCCGCAGTAATCCTGGGTCAAGGGTCCTGCGCCGTCCAATCCAGATCCAATATCATCTGATCAGTTTGCTGGAAGGCAAAGCAATGAGATGATGTCAGGATCAAGGACGT
This sequence comes from Anomaloglossus baeobatrachus, assembly GCF_048569485.1. Classification (NCBI taxonomy): domain Eukaryota; kingdom Metazoa; phylum Chordata; class Amphibia; order Anura; family Aromobatidae; genus Anomaloglossus; species Anomaloglossus baeobatrachus. Next base: position 291,868,349 of record NC_134355.1, read on the forward strand.
GAATCACATTACACATCAGCTGATTGTATAAAAGCCATTTATACAATCAGCTGATGCATCAGTGCAAAAAAAAAAAATACTCACTTATGTGCTGATTACCGGCAGCTCCTGGAGCTGAGTCTGATCCCGTCCGATCGCTGCAGGAGCTGCCGGTAATCAGCTGATGAAGTCTCCTGACGGCAGGATCAGCTGATAGGTGAAACCGGCCGGGCGCCGGCGTCACCGCGAGACTTACGATCAGCTGATGCATCAGGTGATCGCATCAGGTGATCCACCGCCAGGTCCTGCAGCCATCAGACGTCCCCGGGGAGACTGCACACAGCCAGAGCGGCGGTACCGGGAGAGGACCTGGGAGCGGACATGGCACCGGGAGTCTGCAGACAGATGAGCATGACATTTTCTTTTCTACTGTTCACTGCAGCTGCTATCACCTTCCGCCCGGACATGGCGCCGCACGGAAGATTGAAGCAGCGGTGACGGTACCGGGAGGATTCACACTTCTGTGTTTACTGACAGAAGGAATCCTCTTCCTGTACATGTCACTTTACTACCCATCCCTTGCGTTTATAGCTGTGTTTTTAGTCATAGAAACGCACTAAAACGCAGCTATATTTGCAATTTGCGTTTTTCATTGCATTTTTGAACATCTCTTTGAACTCAATGGGTGGAAAACGCAGTGAAAAACGCAAAAATAATTGACATGCTGCGTTTTTGTGTGCAGCACAAAAATGCAGCTAGAAAAAACGCTGTGTGCAGACAGCAAAAATGAAAACTCATAGACTTTGCTGGGGAAGCAAAGTCATGCAGTTTTCTGAGCAAAAACGCACCCGAAAAATGCGCAAAAACGCCACGAAAAACGCATTGTGTGAACTTACCCTAACACTGATGCCAAAAAGCTTGAAATATGTGGGGCTAGCGTTGTGTACAGCAACTTATTTATTGCCCATTGAGATCCATCCAGCGTAATGCTTGTTTAGGTTGTTAAAAAAAGGTCTCTCCTATAGAAACCACTCTGAGCTCTGCTAGATACAGCATGGAGTTAGAGATCTGCACATTGGGAAGACGACGTTTAACAACCAGAAAGTGTGCTCTCCGTTTTGAGAGTTCGACAGAGTGGTCCGGGAAAAACATTTGGTGGCTATTGAGAGAAATATCACCTTTATTACGGGCAGCCCTGAGGATGACATCTCTATTCTTTGAAGCAGCATAATTAAAACTGGAAAGGGGAAAGCACCTATGGAAAGCACCTATTGGCGCTAGTCTGGTGTGAACCCTATGCGCCCTACATATAGAGGCAATAGAGATTCGGAGGATAATGAATACAGCCATTTTTCAGAGTGCTAAGTAGGGTTATTTCCCTCTGTTTTTTATGCCAACCACTCCTACATTGTTTTGCCTAAGTCTGTTCTCCAGGTAGTCTATTTCAGACAGTAGGGTTGAAATCTGATGATTTTACCTCTGAGAGTCCCGGGTTAGCTGAGGAAGCTTATCCTCCTTGTCGCTGATTCTGCCTTCTGTACCTGCAGTACGATCAGTTACTTTTTGCAGGCCTTGCCTCATATATGAAAGATCATCTTTTACACTGATGAGCAAAAGGGTAACAATGCTTTGAACATTTGACTTTCAGCCTCTCTATCTCACCATCCACTACAGCTTCGAACGCGAGACTACCTTCCTTTTATACACAATCATCTTTGTTATTTCATACACTTGACTTGCAACTGTTTAGCATCTGGTTAGTTATGCAGATGCTCCTAAAAATTAAAGTTTTAACTTTTTTGTTAGTATTTTGTAAATCTACTTTTCGCTTTCAACATTGCCTTAATTCTTCTGGACATGCTCTCGATCAGATTCAAGCATGTCTTGAATAAAATCTAATCCCAGGTCTCTTCTACACATTCCCAATGTTGGTCCATACTGGTGAACTCACATAAATACAGCTTTTCCTTCAACTCTACCCACAAGTGTTTGAATAGGTTGAGATCTGGGTAGTGTGGGGATCAATCCAGAACGTCTACTTCATTGTTATTGACCGTTTCTTCAACAATCTTTATGTATGCTTCGATTCATTGTTCTGCTGTAATATGTAGTCATTTTTTTTATACCCATAGTACTCAAGTGTACGAAGTAACTTGTTTTGTAGGATAGTCACATATATTGTAGCTCGGTATTGAGACCACCGATCATAGTCAATTATCCAATGTCTTTGGCTGTGAAACAACCCCATATCATCAGGCTTTTTCTGAACTTAACAGTCCCTTCAATTTCTCAATTTGTTTGCCCCTTTTTCCCTTGTTTCTGCCAGATACATTTGCAGCCATCAGAGTGTAGTCTATTGACTTTCGTCTCATCGCTCCAAATCACCTGTTTTCAATCTTCTACTGTCCACTTTTCTACAAACTCGAAACAACACTTCTTATGATATTGACGTTGTGGCATGTTCACCTTTTTTGGGTCAAAATTCCAGAGTTGTATAATATGGGCGCCTTACGGTGCTTGCAAGGTGGTCTATGATCTTTCTATTACAAACCATATGAGCCACCTCAACTGCCATGTATGACAGTCCAGAACTGATAGACCTTGTGATTATCTGACTTGTTGACTCCAATATTTTGCTTGGAAGTCCAACTCTTGGCTTTTAAATAGATAGATGGACTTCATCTCATATTCTTCCAACTGTCATGACACTCACAGGATGCAGTTTAATCTTATTTGAAGCTGTAATGATGGTGAGATAATGAGCTTGAAATTCCAAACTTGAAAACATTGGGACCCTTTTGCTCATCAGTGTATGTTTCTTGGTCTGTGTTTTTAGACTTCTAGACCAAGAGTTTCTTTTTTTTCCCCTAACAATAAATGCATAACTTTTATTAAAGGTGTTTCTCAGAAATTTTCCAGGCTATCCATAATCTAATCTAAAGGTCAACCCCGTTCAAGAAAGTGTTGTCTGGTACAACAGTGATGGATCCTAAAATTCAAGTAAGCATTGTGGCTTTTTTCATTCGCTCATTAGTGGTCCTAAAAGTAGGTCATCCAATGAACAAGCATTAATAGCCTTTGCCAAGGATAACATTTAGAAAGCAAAAATCCTGTGGTCCGTCTTTCATAAAACAATTTGCCTTTATTGATTCATGTTAAAAAATGTCCATGTACATATTCTGGACAACTGTCCTGCCTGACATGTTTTACTCCAAGTCCTTTGAGAAAGAACGCAGTCCGATATGCGTAAATGGGACGGTTGTCCGGAATATGTACATGAATTTTTTTTTAACATGAATAAATAAGGATAATAATTTTAAATCAAAGATGGACCACAGGATTCTTCCTTTCAAACTTTTGCCTCACATTTAGAAAGCAAAAATCCTGTGGTCCGTCTTTCATAAAACAATTTGCCTTTATTGATTCATGTTAAAAAATGTCCATGTACATATTCTGGACAACTGTCCTGCCTGACATGTTTTACTCCAAGTCCTTTGAGAAAGAACGCAGTCCGATATGCGTAAATGGGACGGTTGTCCGGAATATGTACATGAATTTTTTTTTAACATGAATAAATAAGGATAATAATTTTAAATCAAAGATGGACCACAGGATTCTTCCTTTCAAACTTTTGCCTCACATTGGTGATGCCAGCCACACAGTCCCTGGTCCGAGGATCCATAAGAGATCGGTGAGCTCACTAAACCTCCTTTTTCCAAGGATAAGCTACCAGTATAAATTTCTGAAAACCTCTTTCAAAGAAAAGTACTACAAATGGTTAAATTATTCTAGACCAACAAAAGGTATCTTTTTCAAATTGAGATTTGTTTTATTAGACAAGAATCCATAATGAAGAAAGCCAGAAGATTCAGTTATTAACTATAAAACAATAACGTGGTCAAGAAATACATTTATTGTAGTGGAATTTCTTTCAACAGATACACACAACGTTATTGAGGTTGTGCCCCTTCATTCTCTCCATGCTGATCGATAAGCAGATTATAAAATGATATTTAGCTTTTCCAGAAGATAACATAACTGGAGCCAATGTACAATGCTTCCATGACATGTTGCTTCGTTCTGTATTTCGTAATGCTTCTGTTCCATATAACCAAACCTCTCTGCTGCTGAAAAGGTCTGCAACTGGTAGATCAGTGTTTTCGAAGACCCTCCTTGCAGCCAAAGGATTAAAGGTCTTGGTCAGCAGAAATTTTTATTTAACATGCAGACAGATGCATGATAGATCATATAGCCATAAAATACAAGCAAAGGATAGAGCATGCTGCCCTGCACAAAAAGCAATTATGTCTGGGACACCATGTCCATCTGGAAACCATTCTGATGTTCAATACATTAAACAGCATTTCTAGCAAAGCGCGATAATATTCCCTTCAAGATTTTCTTCCAAGATTGCACAGAAATAACCACTACAGACTTTTATAACTGCTCCTCTAAAATGTATGACAATATCAGATTTAGTTTGTTTTCTTCACTATAGTAATGGTGGTAGGCAAGGCCAAGTGTTATTTTTGGAGACTTTTTTAGTGTCCATGTAGTAAAACAAATCTTGTATGTCCATGTAGTAAATCTAGATAACACAACTTGACATATTGACCATTGACTACTTGTATCTATGGTAGATAGGGTAACTAAATCTATCTTAATTGTAAACGGAATGTATTATGTAATCTTTTTACCTTTATTTTGGTGGCAGGAATTAATATTTGAAGTCGGTATCCTGCTGTCATGGGGGATGTTAATACCATGTTTTTCCAAAAATAAGACACTGTCTTATACTTTTTTTGCCCCGGAATAAAGCACTAGGGCTTAGTTTCGGGGTAGGTCTTAATCAGGGAGAAACATGGTTGGGGGTAAGTTTACCCCCCAAAAGAGCAGACCTCCCTCTTCCCAGAAGAATCATACTTACCAGACCCCGGACATCTGCATGGCTCCCAGCTCCTCCTGTGATCTACAGAAGATGCTCCCAGCAGGTAAGCACTATGCTGCATCCCCTGCTTCTGGCCGGCACTCACATACATCAGATCGCACACACACACACACACACATCAGATCACATGCCCAATCACACATCAGATCCCTCACACAATCACACATCAGATTGCACACACACACTCACCACATGTGGCATCACGGATTCCTTCCAGCCAGCAGGGAAAGATGGGACACAATGTGTTCAACCGCAGGTCCTATGTGTTCCACCACGCTGTGTCTTAGGATTCTCTGCTGGCCAGAAGAAATTGATATCGCTGGATGTAGTGAGTGTGTGTGTATCTGATGTTTGTGTGTGTGTGATCTAATGTGTTAATGTGTGTGCAATCTGATGTGTGTGTGTGCAATCTGATGTGTGTGGGTGTGTGATCTAATGTGGGTGCAAACTGATGTGTATAGGTGTATGATCTGATGTGTGATGTGTGTGGCTGTACAATCTTATGTGTGTGGATGTGCAATCTGATGTGGGTGCAGTCTGATGTGTGTGAGTTTGCAGTCTGACATGAGTGCAATCTGATGTGTGTGGGTGTGCGATCTGATGTGTGTGGGTGTGCAATCTGACATGGGTGGAATCTAATGTGTGTGAGTGTGTGATCTGATGTGTGTGGGTGTGCGATCTGATGTGTGTGGTGTGCGACCACTGCAGGTCCTCCCACTCGGTGTCTGGTGAATATGATTGCAGGGTGTCTGCTTTCTATAATGAAGTATACTGCAGTATTCTTTAACTTTTTAGCTGCATGGACACTTCATTATTGAACTGTTACTAGGGCTTATTTTCGGGGTCGGGCTTATATTTAAGCCTTGCTCCAAACAAAAATGCTGAAAATCCCTGCTAGGGCTAATTTTTGGGGGAGATCTTATTTTTGGAAAAACACGGTAGTTTTTTCTGCATCTAAAATTTGACACAAGTTTGGTCCATTGGATTGCTCCATTGATTTGGCAAACCATCTCGTACACGCTTACTGGGGATCTGGTTAGGTCGGCAGTTAGATATGTAAATGCTAATAAATAAAAAAATATATATCTAACCATTTTCCAAAAACAGAGCAGCTTTGCTTTGAGATTAGTTAGCCATATAAGTAATGTTCCTCCCCAGCACAATAATTTTGGTTAGTTTTTGTAATACAATGTCAACGACCCACACATATAAAACTCAGTTCATACTTTTTACCTAAGCAGAATTGAGTATTTTGAGACCTCTCAATTCTACAGGCAGCTAGTAATGAGGTAACCATCCTGTTACTGGCCATGACATGCCACTGATAATTGTAATTATTTTTTTATTACTTAACCACAGAAATGTGTTGGAGACAACAATGCTGTAAATGTCAGCATAGAATTACCCTATAATTCTGGGGCGGGTGGGGGGGGGGGGTAAAAGTGAAAAATACTTTACAAAATAGAGAAAATGTTGCTATTAACAATTATATAGAATAAAGTTTTAATTATCTTTTACAGATCCACACAAGCATACAATTCTGAAGCGTCCACAGAGAATTTGCAGCACTTCCACTGTCTGTCTTTACATTCCATCTTTGTATTTCCATAGAAAAGACACAAGAGGTATGGAATGTTGCATAGGCTTTGGCTGCATGAGAAGTATCCAATCCATCTAGATCTTCAACACCTAAGGGTTGAGATCAATATAGCAGCACGAGAAGTCTGTCATAATGGCACAAGGCCGTTCATGTCCTAGAAGAGCTTAAGAAAGACTTTGGTTGCACGTTCCATCCTCTAAGCTCGGATTTCTCTTCTCTTTCCTTCTCCGCGCTTAGCCTTGTCCAGCTTTTTTTGCCTTTGTTTTCTTGGCACATCTCCCTCTTTTTTCCTCTGTTTATTCTTTTTTATTTCATCTTTGCCTTTTACCCTAACAAAAAAAAACAATTACAAATAAGACTCCAGTCAATTCATTGATAAGGGAAAATATCAGTCAGTATATGTTGTGTTAAAAAATTACATTGACTTTACATAATCTGTGGACCAAGATGGAGCATTGGTTAATAGATAGTGTCAATTGCCTTATCAAAGATCAGTATTTTAAAGGGAACCAACAAGCAGCATTTTCATGTATGAAGTAAAGCCAGTGCTATACTGACACTAGGATGCTGAATGTAAGCATAGCTTTTCTTCAGAGATTGGAGGTTTTATTTCAGAAATACAGTATGTGCAAGTAAGGTTCCAGGAATGCACTGCTGTTTGATTGACAGGTGCAACAGGAAGGGAATATATGGGTCAGGTCTTGCTATTTATTCCCGCCCCTGTCTGTCTGCCTGCAGCAGAATTTACATCTATGACGACAATAAGGAGAGGAAGGCCAGGCAGGCAGACAGGGGCAGGAATAGATAGTAAGACCTACATATTCCCTTCCTGTTGCACCTGTCAATCAAATAGCAGTGCATTTCTGGAACTTTACTTGCACATATTTTTGAAATGAAACATCCAATCTCTGAACAAAAGCTATGCTTACATTCAGCATCCTAGTGCAAGTATAGAACTGGCTTTACTTTATATATGAAAATCCTGTGGCTGTTCTCTTTAATAAATATGCCACTCATATTATCAAATATACTGTCATAGACAATAGTACTAACCCATGAATCATGAAAAAGATGTGCAAATAAAAAAAAAATGCATTGTGTTGAGTGGCACCCTCATTTTCTGTTTGCACTTAGCTTAAATCAATAAGGTTAAATGGGTATTCCCATCTTCAAGATCCTATCCCAATAGGTGTAAAAATAAGTAAAAATAATAATAATATTAGCAAATACCTTCAATCAGAAATGTAGTATCATTCTCCTTATATAGCCTTTTCTCTTACCTCATGTGCAGGGCATTGCAGGACCTTATATATCCATGGTTCCGACCACGCATAAAGTCACAGTTACTTAGTTGCTAGTGGTCATATCTATGGATACCTAAGGTCCTGCAATGCCCTGAACATGAGATAAGTGACTCAGGAGAACTGTACTACATTTCTAATTGGAGATATTTGCTAATATTATTACACCTACTATATACTGGGATCTTGGAGATTGGAATACCCCTTTAAATATATAAAGTGAAACTAGAATTTCAAATTAAGTATAGCTCAACGAAATATTCCACCTGTATTGATTGAAACTTGGCTAAAAAGAGCATTTCTATTAAAATATTTACTTCTAATGATCTATTCTAAAGGAGTGTGACTAAAAACAGACCTGTGGACATACGCTAAATGTAAAAGGTCTTTAGATTATATTTCTCGAGCAAGCATAACACATTACAAAGCTTGATGATATGTTTTTATTTTCTATATGGAACTCGGCCAGATATTGAGTGTTTGACATTATCCCCCACAAACGTTAACCTAACATCTTGCAGCTGTTAAGAACGCTTACCCAAAGCTGAAAATATGAAAAATACATATATTTCTCGTCAACCACTAGTACAAAACGTAAGAAGCATGTGTGTGGGAGGCATAACTTAATGGTGTATGTCAAGTACAATATTCCATTCAGCTTATATAGAGATCATCTCCCTAGGACTTCTCCCTAGTGTATGCAATCAACATGCATGTATAAAATATATAGCTTTTTAGGTGACAATTGTCTCTCTAAGTGAGTATTCGCATTATATAATGCCATGGTATATGTCATGGTCATGCCATCAATTTATGATCTGAACACGGACTCATCCATATGTTAGGATAATCCGCTAAACCTAGAAAACGGCCAATAAATGGCAAATAGACAAGACTGCCCAACAAATACAATGAATACTAAAAGTACTGTCCAATATGGTGAACTTTCAATTCAATTGTTACCAGAATCATGACTGTAGTTGAGACCCAATTAGTGATCACAGGTTAAAGTGAGAAGAAGTCATGCAAGATGGACACTTTCGGAGCTCTCACTTAAAGAGGTCTACCCAACACTATCAGTGTACGAACCGTGATGCATGGTCTGGTTGCAATCTCCTAACCCGATCTTGATAGCCCCATATAATCCTATAAAGCTAGAGTTTGGGTCAGGAGGCTCGCAGCTATTCTGTGACTGGGACTCACAAGTCATGATACACTGACGTCTCAATACGGATATCTCAGGCTGGATTTTGATTTCCTTGGCATTTCTGCTCTTGTTTTAAGACTGTAGTTGCTATACAGACTGCGATATGGCCTTAAGTACTTGCCTACTGAAGTGCCACCTTGCAAGGACACAATATGTCCTATGAAAGAGAGACTTGGCACTCAGATTGCTGAACAAAAGCTGTGATTTTTTTATTTTGAAAACTAAGCCACAAGTGAACTCCAGCATGCACTTTGATGAAGGTCCGAGGTATTAGGACCGAAACGTCTGTGCTCTGTTCACTTTGTAAGGTTTTCAAAATAAAAAAATCACAGCTTTTGTTCAGCAATCTGAGTGCCAAGTATCTCTTTCACACCATACCAAGGGATTGGATCCTACTTGGGCACCACAAACAGAAGTGCCGTGGTCATTCTTCGTATCATAAGATATGTCCTAAGCATGGATAGGGTTTCATTGACTAAAAAAAAAACAATTTTATTACTGAAGTCTTACATTTGTCACATCTTTTGGTATTCTTACTTTCTGTGCTCCTTAAACACCTTACATACTGGCCATTTGAATGAATTTGGCAGCTCTATCCAAGTTTTCCATTTTATTTTGCAAAAAATAAATTATACATTTATATACTAATACCAACAATTTATAAATATACTTAACTATATTTTCATACAAGCTATCTTTGCTTGCAAACTTTGAAACCTCCACTTGAGGGCAGACTTGCCCTAGCTCCACAAGCAGATGACAATGGTAATCGTACCATTACATTTTAGCATTTAGAAGGTTTTGTCACTAATCTAAAGAGTGCAGGGGAATTTATGGTTAGTACTGGATGGATTTTCTGGCTCACCATTTAAGATAAAAGTCTTAATATTTAAGTTTAGGTATGCCCAAAGACACTTATCAGTATAGGTGGATCTGCCCCTTGGACCAGTCTTGTTAGTCTCATTGCCCCTGGCCATACATTGTGCACAGTACAATCTCTCTCTCTGATCCATGGTACCTATGGATTGGGCAGTGTGAATCAGTTATTTACTATGCCCTTTTAAAATGAGTGAAAAGTCTATCTTAGAGAGCATTCTTTATAGGGAATTAAATAGTTTTCATTCAACTTAATTATAATCAGATTTTTCTGTGCGAATCAAAAGTGCAGTAAGTATGTCTAAGCAGGCTATTAAATGACTGACGATTGGGGGTCAATTAATGTTACAACACAAGATGTGTGAATGCACCTTAGCGCTCTCCATATACAGTTGAAAGCTGTTTTTCAGAAAGTGCCTCTTCCAGAAAAATGATCAAGTTTCCCATTAACTTTCATAAGGCTCGATGATCAAGTCAAGGTCATCGAAACATCTGACCTGCTTGACTAGAGAACAGAGCACTCGGGCATTTTAGTGCTTGCTCATCACTATATAGCAAAAGTAAATCCTATTTTATCAGACGTTGTTGTATTTTATACATTATTTTTGCAATACCTGTAGCTGAGTGTCATGGTCATCTCCCTGTTTTTGGAGACTGGTGACAGCTTTAGGACTGGAGCCTCTCATCTCTATCTGGCTCTCTACATAAATGTGCTTTCATTTATCTTAGTACTGAAATGGTTAATGTCAGCTTTGCTGCTAGCAGCTTTTCCAACAGTTCCTAGCTGAGTGTGTCAGCTGCAGCTGCTTTGTAGCCACACCCTTTCAGCTTAAATAGAGGTGTTTTCCAGCAATCCTTGCTGAAGATACAAATCCTTTTGTATACTGGCCCCCTTGGTGGAAGGAGCTTAGAATAAGTGTTCCAGAAGCCGGACTTTATCCTTTTTTGTTGCTGGTTTCCCCCTATTTGTCTTACCTTTCCTTGTGCTATATTAGTGAAGCATTTGAGCTAGCGTCTCCCACCTGCCAATGCACTAGCCAGGGCAACTACAGGGTTTTTCTCAGGGACGTAGGTTCCTGCTCGGTGACAATTGCGGAGACTCTATAGAGCCAGGCTAGGAGTGTAAGGAGAGCTGCAGGTGAGGATATGAGGTGTCCCATTTACCCATCTCACTAGAGCTAGGGCCCACTGTTGTTATTGTGTCTCGCTGTCCACCTTGTTTGTGGTGTTGTTTCTTTGTGCATCAGATTTCTTTGGTCTGAATGCAGTCGCCATGCTTGTAGTGTCACACTGAGAAGTTAGTCATAGCATATACTGAATGAATATGCCAGATAGAGTAGACAATTTTGTATAAAAAAAAACCTTGATGGGAGAAGGGGGTTAATATTTTTGTCAAGATTATCTTTAGAAGTCGACAATTTAAGGGGTATTAGTTTTATAGTTTGCTCCAAGGTGTCTACATTTTTTTTATGATTTTGTGAATGTTGTTTTATTTTTTAGCTTGTTTTCATGGGTACAGACTCCAAACAAATCCTGTTTAACAACTTAACGACTTTTGATGGACTATGTCCGTCATAAGTTGGCTCCCTGATTTTGATGTGGACTTGCACGATTATGGCTGTGGTATTCAGTCATAACATAAAAACATCGGTTGTGGGTGCAAAAAACAAGCCCTCACTGCTGTGCCGATGTAGAGATAAAAAAAATTATGGCTCTTGGAATAAGGGGAGGAAATAAAGAAAACGCAAAAATGATAAATTGTCCGTTCCTTAAGGGGTTAAGATGAGTCTACAGTCACTATACCCATTGTCTTTCTAACCTAAAGGTGTAGGCTGGACTCTGGGGAGAGAATAAGCCTTTGACACTTGCAATTGTGATCACATTTCCTTGAAGGCGGGTGACTTTGTGGCCGTATTCTAAAACCACATCAGAATGAATAAGGAAAAGGAAAGGACCATGGTAAAATCTGGATATTGGGGCTGTCATATTGAAAATAAGCTAGTAATTTTTAACATTTACATTTCAAACACACTAACAACGTTTTGTGGCTATTTTTTCTGAAGGTCACCTGCCTAAACTGTTGAAAAAAGATTCCATGATCTGCTCAGTCATTTCTTGGAAAAAAAAACTATCTTCTTTGGAGCACTGAATACTTAGAAAACTGCTAATACAGATCTCTGTGCCTGCCAAGAAATGGTGCGTATTGCGTCTCTCGCTTAAAGGGGCAGCACACATAAAAATCAGTGATGTTTTACCCGAATACACAAAACCTTTCCATTTTATCTCAAAGATTATTACATATTGTTAAAGATTAGTATTAAATGTCTACATAACGGCTAAAAAAAACATGGTGTCTGCCTATAAATATATATTAAAAAAATGAACACAAAGCAATTAGAGATGCTACCCCACCTAAGAACAGTATAATGTAAGGAAACAGACTGATTCCAGTGATTTCATTTACTAAGCTACTTTATGTGATTTTGATAAAATCCCTGCTTAAATCTACCAGTTCTGTGAATGCCAGGTTCTTTTTAATCCTACCTACACCTCTGATTTCACAGCTTTCTGTGTACACTGTACATGGGCAGAAAGCTGGCAATCAGTAGTGTGGGTGGAGTTATACAGAGCTTAGCATTCAGAAAGTTGCCAATCAGTGAATGAATAATTGGGATAGGATTGGTGAGAGAGGTTGGGATAATGAATTTCGGCCAGTTAATTCTTAATTTAAGCCCCAATACACATTAGATATCATTGTCGAAAAACTATCCCTCTCATGTCTGCCTTACACTACCAAGCAGTCTTGTGTTCTCAAAGAGGAACTGCCAGTGGTGGCTTATTACTGGAAACAAATGGATTGGCTGTTAAAAGCCCAATGTTGGAAACCTTGATATCTATTGGGGGAAAGATGAAAGGCCCCAATCCAATTTAGACTGTTGCCCAATCTCACTGATATTGGTGGTGAGAGGACACGTCACCTAGCTTTCATGTAATTTTTACTTTTGGCTGGACAATAGTTTCCCAATTTAAGTACAAATATCTTGGTGCCACATTACATAAATCATTACATAAATCATACAATTTCTCAAGGCATCTGTAAAAGGGGGTGAAAAAGGGCAAAAATACAATAACATATATTATACTTCCCTCCTTCCGGCACAAAGGTTCTATTTCCGAGAGGATATTTTCTAAGCATCTTTTTATGGCAGTAAGCCATGGTTCTGAGCTAGGAGAGCTCCTCGTGGGAGGGACATACCAATACAGAGTATAGGACACTGCATTGATACAAAGGATGATGAAGAACTGGGGTTAATTCTTGATATCGAATGCAAAGGTCTTTTTTTTTCTAAAACGGATGTAGGAGTTACACTTCAATGCACCTATCTGTATTTCATTTTATCGTTAGTGAAGCCAAGCCTTTGAGGTATTTAACGTGTAAAAGAGAACATTCCCTTAAATCTAAAATGCCATAAATATTTTTTTGCCATTTGCACTATAAGGAAACAATTAACAACATTTTGATCCCTTTTAGAGGAGCATGTGTAAGGTGAGAGGTCTACTTTACTGAATGCCAATGACACAACTTATTATGTGGAAAGAAAATATAATACATGGGTAGGAGAAGAATAGAGTCTTGTTTCCTCACAAATCTGATATTGCTTAATCTGTAAGGGCAGAAAATCATCACTGACGAGGAGTTAAAATAAAGCACTATGCTTTTGTTTAGCAATGCCTGGCAAAGAATAGGATATAAACATCTGTCATCTGCCATTCATTAATATTAATTGTAAATGACCACTAAGCAGTGAATTCCAAGACTAACAGCTGTGATCTTTCCAAATCTGACCTCTTCTGAAACTGTGCAAGAAGTGTTATGGTCTTTTCTTCTAAGCTAAGCAGTACTTTAATAAGATCTGCATCACTTCATTGTTAGCTTGCCGATGCTTTTATATGTTACATTTTCACAAAGTGTTTTGTTTTATGGTACTGGCATATTTCAAACACATTATAATACAGTAGAATGCATGTATTTGTCGAATATTCATGGCTAGAAATAAAAATTCCTTGTTTTAGCCTAACACTATTTATAACGTGAAACCATAGATTCCCTTTTAGCACATCCCTTTCATTGGGTGTCAAATCTAGATCAATGCTTTCTTCTCTAAAAGATTGAAATAGCAAGAACGAAGGGGTACTTTGCACACTACGACATCGCAGGTGCGATTTCGGTGGGGTCAAATCGATATTCCATACCGGCTGGTAATGGATTTGATTATAGCTATGAAGAAATCAACACTGTGTAGACTTACTATTGTCCCTGAGTTTAAAAGTTACACTAAATCATGTCTCCAATATACCCCTGGGATACCTCTCATCTCCCTTATAAATATCTCCAATTATTAATTATATTGTGTTTCCCCCCTTTTTTACCAGCTGGGATATATCGCCCCTTACAGTTCAACTAATGGGGAGTTACCCTTGCCGATGGTAGGAATCCCCCTTTTATGTGGGATTTCAAATGAGAAACAATGCTGCCCTGATAAAATGATCAGCTGTCCAATTACATGTTTTGTTTTGGGAGTTGGTTTATCCTCCTTGTATACAGCATCTGGACAGCATGGCTCTGCCTCCTTTAATGTCACCGCCTACACGTTGTTGGGGGTGAGCTGGAATCCCCATTTATGTGGTACTGCTAATGAGAGGCAGCGCTGCCCTGATGGAACGATAAGCTGTCCAATCACATGCTTCGTTTTTGGAGGTGGTTTATTCCTCTTTTATACAACCTCCGGACGGCTTGGCACTGTCCCCCCTAATGTCACCATTTACATCTGTCGGGGGTGGCTTGTTACTACGGCACTATTGGCATGTCACCTCTGATGGCCCCGTTGCTGGAATGTATGCCCCATAGACTGTCAGGGGGGTTTTACTGTAGGTAAGGGGAGGATTTTTGCTATATATCTCCTTGGTTTGGGGTTGTCTCTTTGGATAGGAGATTGATTGGTGCCTATGCCAGGGAGCTGTAATGAGGAGGTGCATCACGGATGACGTAGAGAGGTGTTCCCTGCCGGTCGTGCATCTCCACTGGTTGGAGACGTAATGAGGAGGCACGCTGCGGGTGAGGGGAAGGTTCCTCCCTCCCATCGTGTGTCCTCGTTGACTGGGGGCGTTCCCCAGGTGGAACGCTTGTGGAACGCAAGCTCTGGGGGACGTAATGAAGAGGCACGTTCTGAGTGAGGGGAAGGTTTTCCCCGCTATCCACGTGTTCTCCTCGGTTGGATACGCCCCCTATGTGGGACGTTATTGCAGCACATTTTCTATATGACGTAAAGAGGCAGTATACTATGGGTGAGACGGAAGCTTCCCTCCCCTCCAATCACTACTGACCTCTGACAGCTATGGGCGGTCCCAGGGTGAAACGCACGCTGAGCAGCCCAGGAAGTCGCTCTACATGTGCTGTGAACTAACGGGACTATACTAGTATCTACATGACGCTAATGGAATTAAATATCAGGTGAGTTGCCCCTCCTGATTGGAGGAGCCATATTAACACTATGTTTAAAAGACCCCACTTTTCATGAGCCAGACTCTTTGACATCTGAGGCATGTGAGGGCTGGCAATAAGGACCTGGTATACTTCTAACATTATGTCCCCTGAGGAGTCGATGTGGACGAAATGCGTCGGGACACTAACAGGGTCAGCTTAGGGGTCCAACTCTGCAATTTAGATGTGGACCGTCCTTGTTAGGACGGGAGTTTGGGGCGGCAGGTAATTTTGTTATTTTTTGACCTCCTGGTGGATAGGGAGAGTGAATGCTGGACCAGCATACTGAACCCAGGATTCCGAAGGAGAGACTGCCTGCCCCTCTTCTTGGAAGGAATTGGTGAGACCACTCCTTTTTATATGCCTTAACATATGTTAAAAATCTATGGTATCTGACCATTGTCAGTACCTGGTACTTGTTGGTAACATTTTTGTTAGGTATATTTATTTTTTATGCTTAGTTTTTCTATCAAATTGGACCATTGTCCTTTGACCTGGCATATTCACTTTTTGTTTTGTTTATTGTGTTGTTTTTGCTAATTTGTTTTGATCTAGTGGCCACCACCTTGTATACCCAATACAGCCTAAATTAATATTGAGCTGCTTGGGTATTTATACCATATATACAGGGTGATGGCTTTGTGAGCTGATGATATATGAATCAGAGGAACTGGTGTTCTTCTTTTTAGGTTAATATCAATAAAGGATTAATTTTAATGCTGATATATACACTGATACTGGGATTGCTGCAATACTTAATCAATGCTTTCTTCTCTAAAAGATTGAAATAGCAAGAACGAAGGGGTACTTTGCACACTACGACATCGCAGGTGCGATTTCGCTGGGGTCAAATCGAAAGTGACGCACATCCGGCGTCGCTGTCGACATCGTAGTGTGTAAATCGTTTTTGATACGATTAACGAGCGCAAAAGGGTAGAAATCGTATCATCGATATAGCGTTGGTCATTTACATAATTTCGGAAGGACCGATATTACGATGTTGTTCCTCGTTCCTGCGGCAGCACACATCACTGTGTATGAAGCCGCAGGAGAGAGGAACATCTCCTTACCTGCGTCCCGGCTGCAATGAGGAAGGAAGGAGGTGGGCGGGATGTTTACGTCCCACTCATCTCCGCCTCTCTGCTTCTATTGGCCATCTGCCGTGTGACGTCGCTGTGATGCTGCACGACCCGCCCCCTTAGGAAGGAGGCGGTTCGCCGGCCAGAACGACGTTGCAGGGCAGGTAAGTGCATGTGAAGCTGCCGTAGCGATAATTTTCGCTACGGCAGCTATCACAAGATATCGCAGCTGCGACGGGGGCGGGGACTATCGCGCTCGGCATCACAGCAATTGGCTTGCAATGTCGTAGTGTGCAAAGTACCCCTAAGGGTGGCTTTGCACGGTGGGGTCAAATCGAAAGTGACGCACATCCGGCATCACTTTCAACATCGTAGTGTGTAAATCCTAGATGATACGATTAACGAGCGCAAAAGCGTCGTTATCGTATCATCGGTGTAAGCTCCGACTTTTTCAAAATTACGTTGCCGCGTCAGGTACGATGTTGTTCCTCGTTCCAGCAGGCAGCACACATCGCTGTGTGTGAAGCCGCAGGAGCGAGGAACATCACCTTACCTGCCGCCGGCGGCTATACGGAAAGAAGAAGGTGGGCGGGATGTTTACATCCTGCTCATTTCCGCCCCTCCGCTTTGATTGGCCGCCTGCCGTGTGACGTCGCTCTGACGTTGTACGACCAGCCCCCTTAGGAAGGAGGCGGGACGCCGGCCAGAGCGACGTCGCAGGACAGGTGAGTGCATGTGAAGCTGGCATAGCGATAATGTTCGCTACACCAGGAATCACAGGATATCACTGCTGCGACGGGGGCGGGGACTATTGCGTGCGACATCGCAGCATCAGCTAGCGATATCGCAATGTGCAAAGCCCGTCTAAGTCTTACAGGAGGATTTAGTTTATTTAAGGCTATGTGCCCACGTGTGTGCGCTCTCCACCGCAGCATAAAGTCACTGCATGTCCGCTTCAGAGCGCAGCTGAAAAGCTCCATTCTGACACTTTGCCAACTGCAGAATTTGTGCGCTCTGGATGCTGCCTTTACCTATAGACAGAATGGAGACAGCATGCAAAACGCATGAAAGAAGTGACATGTTGCTTTTTAGAACGCAGCGATTTGGCAGCATGCAAATTGCTGCGTTCTAAAACGCCACGTGGGCATGGATTATGCACAATCTTCATAGATTGCGCAGGGGACGCAGGACGCATGCAGTTACGCTGCAGTGCAGAACGCAGCGTAACTGCATGCAATACGCACACATGGGCACATAGCCTTAGATGCTGTCCAGAAGAGAAATACTTTCAGGGATGCCCCAGTGAAATGTCAACTCAAGAAGGTGACCTTGGGCAGACTTGGTCCTAGACACTCCATTTAGTAGCTCACCGAGTAACCACAGTCTTCACCCTTATACTTTAAATGGAGCCCCTGGGTAGCATCCAAGGAGAAGCTGCTGGCCAGAGGATAAGGCCTGAGGCAAGAGTTGTTAAATTAACAAGGTAAGTAATAAATGTAGGGATAATCCGGGGGTGGGGGTTAGTAGGAATCCAGAAACAAAACCATAATCAAGGAAATAGCCAAGGTCAGGCATAAGGAAGCAAATCAAAGCATAGTATTTTAGAGCAGTATCTATTGTAAAGGGGTTATCCAGTCTAAAGCCACGTAGAGTGACTGCAGAATTGTAAATTCTCACAACGCATGCACTGTGAGCTGTGCAGTTTCACTTGGGTTGGAGTCGGGAATGGCGGTCACATGGCTGCGAGTATGTGATATACATATTCCTCCTGGCCACATTACAACTAGATGGGTGCTGCCTTGCTCAATACACTTGCATTAAGCCAGGCCACAACCATCTACAGGGATTATGGCCAGGAGTATGCATTTCGCATATCCGCAGCCATATGATCGTCATTCCCAGCCTCCAACACAGCTGAATCCTCACAGCTCAGAGAGTGCGTAATATGAGGATTTCCGAGTCTGCAGTCACAATGAGTGACATATAGTGTCACTGCAGACTTGTAGATATAAAACAGACAACCGCTTTAAAAGCATATTTTTAGTCTACCTAATTGCCATCACTTTACAACTGAGGTGAACCTCAGCGTAAAGGGGATAGTTATTTGGTCATTCTTCAAATGAGATATGTAGCTCAGTAGTATCAGGAAGAGGAAATGAGTATTTTTCATAGGTAGCGTAGATTACAGGATGTGAAATTCATGTCTTGGAGGATCTGCAGTGGTCTATGTAGATAAAACACAGCTACATTCCAGAGATATCAAGTCTAAAACCTTCCTCTCCCTGAACAGAAAGTTGATGACTTAAGGGGTATATCAGAGGGCAGGCTGGGGGAACAGATATAATCTAAATAGCAGTGTTTGACTGCTGTAAATCCTGATGTCCAAGCTACTGTTCTTTGCTACTGCCTGATATATTGTGAAGTAAAAATGCCAGATGGTTAGAGAAAGCTGTGCTATTCTAGAAGCATGTTTGCAATGAAGCCACAAAGATCTAGTACTTAGCATTGTATCAGCAAACCAAATACAGATGGAAATTCCTTGATTTTTACAAAACTTCTAATAGGCAAAAAAAAAAAAGACGCTAATAAAAAAAAATAAGAGGATTCCGTGGTTAATAAATTGGGGACTTTCTGAATATACAAAAAAAAAAGACATCAAAAGTTTTGGCAAATACTATGGTCATTACATTGATGTGGGTTGGCAGTAACATATGTACTGTGGCATTTCAGCTTCTCGTCTGCAGTACTCTGTCCATGAGAATGAGGCACAAGACAGATTTGGAATTAATTAAAACTAGAATTTTCCAAAAGGACATAGAAATAGATATTGGCTGGAACATTGAGGGAAAGCCTTAACAGACGGTTTGTGAGCAATTACAGTCACTTGTCAACATACTGGTGTGTGAAATCAAAAGGGTTGTGTACTAGTGATGAGCGAGCACTACCATGCTTGGGTGCTCGGTACTCGTAAAGAGCAGTTGGATGCTCGGATAGGCACGATTCAAATACCTGATTATAATGGAAGTCAATGGGAGTTTCCCATTGACTTTTATACTTGGGTACTTGAGTCACACCCATCCAAGCATCCAACTGCTCCTTACAAGTGCCAACCAACTTAGTGTTCACTCATCACTATTGTTTACCAGTAGTGGGAGCAATTGTACATGGTTGCCATAGGACTCAGATTTCGAAGTCTACAAACATTGGTCTATGGAATGAAGAAGTCCCATGTTTAATAATGTAAATGATAAAATCAAAGATCATTGAAATGGAAATACCTATTGCTAATTAGTACTACTCACACTATATGTGGCTGAGGCTAACCTGAACAGATATAGTCCACACCATTGGTCCAATAGTGGTTGCCAGACTGGCTACTATAAAAAGATGAGACATTTTTATCTGAACTATGTGTATGGTGAATGAACCTGTTTATCCCTTTTACTCTTCTCTGTATAAAATTCCAAAACATACAGCAATGACTTAAAATGTCCATTTTATTTTTGTTTTTCATCCTTCTCCCCTGCGGAAAATATTCTTCACATGGTAAGACCATATTATGGTATATATAAAATCTCACATTCCAGCCTGATAGTTCCAGATATTTCTGTATGTTAGATACTTAAGTAAATATTAGAAGATAACTCTGCCATGTCAGTAAATCATACAGAAAGAATAACTTCTTCACCTTGAGTAAGCTGTTGACCATGTTACATAGTATGAAAGAATGAAATCTGTGTGCAGTGTTGCAATATATGGCTTTTAACTAAGTGAACCCCAAAAAATATTGTAGTGAATATATCCTGTATAATAAAATGTTTAACGGAATGTAAAAAAATAAAGAACTCCTCACATTTTAGTTTGGAGGAGTTTTTGAAATAGTTGTAAGCATAGATGTTAGAAAATAATTTATAAACGATTGAAAGTTTTCCAAAACTGCAAAATTTACAGATTATAAATTTTTTTTTAGATTATTCAGAAATCTATTGACCAATCATGTATCTGGATATGCTTTGAGATTGTATTCCACCATATTAGTAAGCTATTATCACCTACCAACAGTCACATGTTGCAATAAGTAAATAGATACATTCTAGAAATGGATAATGATCCTAAACACCTTACATAGTTACTTAGGTTGAAAAAAGACCTAGGTCCATCTAGTTCAACCTTCCTCCACCAGTTCTACATTTAGTCACTAAGTCATTTATAACCAACAATGTTTTGTGTACTGAGGAAATCATCCAGCCCTTTTTTAAAAGCTGTTATAGTATCTGCCATTACTACCTCTTGTGGTAGGGCATCCCACAGTCTGACCACTCTAACTGTAAAGAACCCTTTCCTATTTAGGTGTCGGAATCGCTTTTCTTCCACTCGCAGTGAGTGCCCCCTGGTCCTTAGTATTGTTTTCGGAAGAAATAAGTTATGTGCCAGTCCTTTATATTGACCACACATGTATTTATACATATAAATGAGATCTCCTCTGAGACGTCTTTTTTCTAAGCTAAACATATCTAACTTTTTCAATCTGCCATCATATGGGAGGCCTTCCATTCCTTGTAATAGTCTAGTTGCCCGCCTTTGAACTGACTCTAACTTCTGAATGTCCTTTTTAAAATGTGGAGCCCAAAACTGGATCCCGTACCTGTCAAAATCCACAATGGACTACCTCAAAAGGCAGAAGCTGAAGGTTTTACACTGGCCCTCACAGTCCGAGAATCTGAACATTATCTGTGGCTAGACCTTAAAAGAGCAGTGCAAGCAAGACTTAGGAATCTCAAAGAACTGGAAGACGTTTCCAAACAAGAATGGATGAAAATCCCGAAAACAAAAATTGAAGACTCTTAGAAGGCTACAAAAAGTGTTTACAGTGTGTGATATTTGCGAAAGGGGGTGCTACTAGGTACTAACCATGAAGGGTGTCCAAATGTTTGCAGCTGCCCATTTTCCTTTTTTGCTAATTTACAAAAAGTAAAACACGAAAATATATATTTTTTCGGCTAAAATACAAAGGAAATGTGTTATCTGTAACTTTATGAGATCATTTCATCTTCAACTTGCTTAACTGTTCAAAATAACAGTAATTTTGACCAGGGGTGCCTAAACTTCTGCATGAGACTGTACATATTCTATCCTTAACTATTCCCTCACATCTCCATCAGGCTGTCTCCCCAACTGTCACTACCTATCTAACAAAAATATGTAACCTCTCTCTTTCTCAGGTACTTTTCCTACATCATTTAAACATGCCATCATAACCTTTCTACTTTGCCCCTTAACGACCGCGGACAGTAATCTTACATCCTAGCGGTCATAGTGTTACTGCCCGCGGTCTGCTGCAAGCAGCTTGTAGCGATCGGCGTACATATCAGCTGATTTCACAGCTGAGATGTGTGCCTGCCAGGCACGAGTGGAATTGTTATCCGCCCATGCCTTTTAACTCCTTAAATGGCGCTATCAATATGTGACAGCGCCATTATGGCGACAACTGTAAACATTTACTCACGGCCGATACCAGAAGTCACGTGACATGATCACGTGACTTCCGATGGTTGCCATGGTAGCACAGAGTCATGTGATGATTCCTGTAGCTCACATGACTCACTTCCTGCCTCCCACAGCCAAGAGCTGGGTGAGACACGAAATGAGCATTCTGCTGTTCACAGGTGTATAGCTGTGATCAGCAGATATGGCAGAGTGATCAGACAGCTGATCCATATAGTTCCCAAAGGAACCTAGTAAAATAAAAAAAAAGTTAAAAAAGTTTTAAAAAATTAAAAAAGTAAAAAAGCCTAAAAGTTCAAATCACCCTCTTTTCGCCCTATGGAAAATTAAAGGGTTAAAAAAATAACTAATATACACACATTTGGTATCGCCGCATTCAGAAATCCCCAATCTATCAAAATATAAAATCAATTAATCTGATTGGTAAACAGCGTAGCGGGAAAAAAATTCCAAATGCCAAAATTATGTTTTTGGTCGCCACAAATCTTGCGCTAAATGCAATAACAGGTAATCAAAACATAGCATCTGCGCAAAAGTTGTACTGTTAAAAAAGTCAGCCTGAGACGCAAAAAATAAGCCATCATTGAGCCATAGATCCCGAAAATTGAAAACTCCTACTACGGGTCACGGAATATGGCGTAAAACGTATGCCACTTTTTTCGGACAAACTTTTTTAACCCCTTAGATAACAGTAAATCTATTAATGTTTGGTGTCTATGAACTCGCACCGACATCAGGTATCACACCCACACATCTGTTTTACCAGATAGTGAACACACTAAATAAAATATCTCAAAAACAATAGTGCTATCACACTTTTTTTGCAATTTTTCCACATTTGGAATTTGTTTGCCATTTTCTAGTACACTATATGGTAAAACTCATGGTTTCATTTAAAAATACAGCTCATTCCACAAAAAATGAGCCCTCAAATGATCATATTGACTGAAAAATAAAAAAGTTACGTCTTTTGGAAGAATGGCAAAAAAAACCCGGAAAGCGCAAAATCGGCCGGTCGTGATGGGGTTAAAAGACCTTCCCTCGACCAGAACTGTGCTGCTAACTACAGACCTGTGTCTAATCTTCCCTTTATTTCTAAGCTCCTGGAATGCTTTGTCCACTCTTGGCTTGTCCGCTATCTATCTGAAATCTCACTTCTTGATCCCTCTCAATCTGGTTTCTGCTCTTTTTCTATGTGCCCACGCTGCGGATTTACCGCGGATTTTGCCGCGGATTTGCAGCGGATTTACCGCAGATTTCCCGAAAATCTGCAGCAGCGGCACTTCCAAGCCATTTCAATGGCATTTTGGAAATGCTGTGTCCATGCTGCGGATTTTTCCGCTGCGGATTTGCCGCAGATTTTGATGCGGAAAAATCTGCAGCATATCAATTATTTGTTGCGGATTTTGGTGCAGATTTGGGTATAGAATGGGGAAAAAAAAAAAATCCGCATCAAAATCCGCGGTAAATCCGCGGCAAATCCGCGGGTGCGGATTTGCCGCGAAAGTCGCGGATTTTCATGCAGAAAAATCCGCAGGTACATTCTACCGTGGACCCAAATGGCCCTCACCAAAGTCTCCAATAATCTATTAACAGAAAAATTAAATGGCCACTATTACCTATTGTTTCTCTTAGATTTCTCAGCTGCTTTTGACACTGTGGATCACCAACCAACTCCTCCTCACCATGCTCCATTTTATTGTCCTCAAGGACACCGCTCTCGCCTGGTTTTACTTCTATCTCTCTGACCGCTCTTTCACTGTTTCCTTTGCCGGCTCTTACTCCACTCCTCTCCCCCTCACCTTAGGGGTTGGTCAAGGCTCAGTCTTGGGTTCTTTTCTTTTCTCTCTGTACACTACCCCTATTGGACAAACCATCAGCAGATTTGGTTTCCAGTATCATCTCTGTGCTGATGACACCCAATTAAGCTGTGTGCGCACAGTGCATTTTTTCCGGCGTTTTTGCACGTTTTTTGGGTGCGCTTTTGTTCAGAAAACTGCATGACTTTTCTTCATCAGCAAAGTCTATGAGTTTTCATTTTTGCTGTCTGCGTACAGAGTTTTTTTTCAGCTGCGTTTTTGTGGTGAGCACAAAAATGCAGCATGTCAATTATTTTTGCATTTTTCACCTCGTTTTCCATGCATTGAGTTCAATGAGATGTTCAAAAACGCAATGAAAAACGCAAATTGCAAATATAGCTGTGTTTTAGTGCGTTTCTATGACTAAAAACATAGCTATAAATGCAAGGGGTGGGTAGTACAGTGACGTGTACAGGAAGAGGATTCCTTCTGTTGGTAAAAACAGAAGCGTGAATCCTCCCGGTACTGCCACCGCTGCGAGGTGGAAGTGTGCCGCCCTGCTCGCAGCAGCCGAGCTGCTCAGATCTGGACCTTCTGTGGGTGGCTCGAGGGTCTCCGGACCCGGGGGTCTCGCGGTCACTTCGATCAAAAAGGGGAATTGTAGTGGTGTATGACGTATTGCACGGGCTGAGCTGTATTAAGTTTGTGACGCCACTCACGGTATGTGGTGAGGTTGGACACCACCACTGCAGTAACGGGGCACCCGGGGGAGATGGTATGCAGCAAGTTGTTAACCCCTCCGTGGGCAGGGATGGTGGCCCCGGGACCCGTTGGGGGTTTAGTGGTGGGAGATGGGTGACCGCAGGGTGCTGGTGTACTCACTATTGAAGGAAACACATGAGTCTCTGGTAAACCAAGGTGATGGTAGTTGGTGCTCGCAGCCGGCTGCATTCTGGTTCCCCCACCCGGCTGATGGTCTCTGTCTTTCTCCTGCACCTTTGTGAAATGGTGGACTGCCTGTGCTTGTAACTTCAGGAGTCCGCGTCCAGCTGGATGTGGCCTAAGGAGCCCTTGCCTGCAGACGCTGGCCTGTGGGATCTCTGAGCCCTGGCGGTGGCCTTCTATACCCCTCGGTGGGCTGTTGTCTTCTAATAGGGAGTTTGGGTGGGACAGGACCTCTAGTCCTGGCCTCAATCGGTAAATTAACCGGTTCCAGTTGCTTCTGGTCCCCACTTCAGGGTCCGAGTACCCCCCTGTGTGCTCCGGTTTCCGAGTCGAATCCCCAGGTTGGTACCGGCGGGCCACTACACTGTCCCGGTCCACCTCAGTTCCACTGAGTCGTCTTCCCTCTTGCAGACAGAGACTGCCGTCTCCCTCCTACCCAATGGCACCAGGGCTCCTACCCTGGTGCCGTTCAATTTGGGGTATTCGCCTCTGCTGGAGCTGCACATAGCTCCAGCCCACACTCCTCTCCAACCTGAACTCTAAACTGATCTGAACTGAACTGAACTGTTTACTTTCCCCCCGGGCTGTCTGGACTCCTTTGTAGGCGTCTTCCAACTGCCTGGTTCCGCCCCCTGGTGTGTCTATCCAGCCCTGAGGGGGGTGACTAGGATTTTAAAGGTTGGCTGATGTCACCTGTGAGGGAAAGGTGTAGTGCAGGGGCCTATTTGTGACTACCTGGCCCGGCCAGGGCGTCACAGAAGCAGTTGCGAAATCAAAAGTGAACAGTACAAAAAAAAATGTCATACTCACCTGTCTGTAGACTCCCGGTACACGTCCACTCCCAGCTCCTCTTCCCGGTACCGCCACCCCTGCTCCGGCTGTGTGCAGACTCCCGGGACACGTCCGATAGCTGCAGGACCTGACGCTGATCAGCTGATGCGGCACCTGACAGCATCAGCTGATCGTATAAGTCCAGTGGTGAGGCCGGCTTTTTACCGCCTGGCCGGCTTAAACTATCAGCTGATGCCGTTAGGTGACTTCATCAGCTAATTAACGCCGGGTCCTGCAGCGATCGGTCGGGAGTCTGCACAGAAGTGAGTAGTCTGCTCTCCTGCATACACTAGTGGTTGGAGTATGGTGAGCCTTGTTGTTCTGCTCCCCTGCTTCTCCCTCCAGTATACAGTCCTGGATGGAGCATGCTAAGCCTTGTAGTTCTGCAGCTTCTGTCTGCTCTCCTGCATACACTAGTGAATGGAGTAAGCTGAGCCTTGTAGTTCTGCTCCCCCTGCCTCTCCCTCCAGCATACAGTCCTGGATGGAGCATGCTGAGCCTTATAGTTCTGCAGCTGTCTGCTCTACTGCATACACTAGTGGAGAATGAAGAACATATTGAAAAAGGAAATGACATCAGACCTTTTTTTTTTTCAACAATCTTTAATGGCATTGTTCACTGATAAAAAACGCATAAAAACGCAGTGAGCAAAAACGCAGCAAACGCAGCAAAAAAACGCACCAAAACGCGGTAAAAACGCATGCGTTTTTTGCCGCGGGTGAATTTTGGTGCGTTTTTTGCCGCAAAAACGCACAGAAACGCAGTGTGCGCACATTACCTTATACACATCATCTCCGAACATCATCCCTGCTTTATTATGTAATACCAGGGATCGCCTGTCTGCTGTCTCTCAAAGCATGTCCTCCCTCTATCTGAAACTGAATCTCTCCAAAACTGACTTTCTTGTGTTTCCTCCCTCTAATAACCAACTTATACCCGACATCTCAATTACCTTTGATGATTTAATCATTACTCTCAAGTGGCACGCTCGCTGTTTTGGGGTTATATTTGACCTTTCCTTCATTTCCCATATACAATCACTCACTCGCACATGTCACCTGCATCTTAAAAATATCTCCAGAATCCGACCATTTCTCACCTTCAAAACTCAAAACTGCAAAAACCTTTACTGTCGCACTTATTCATTCTCGTCTGGACTATTGCAGCTCTTTACTTATCGGTCTCCCTCTTCCCAAACTTTCTCCTTCCCAATCCATCTTGAAGGCAGCAGCCAGTCATACTCCTGTCCAGCAGCTTCACTGATGCCTCCACCTTGTGCCAGTCACTACACTGGCTACCTATCAGCTACAGAATACAATACAAACTCATATCCCTCACCCACAAAGCTCTCCACAGCTCTGCACCACCTTATATCTCATTCTCATCCCTCTTCTCTGTCTATCATCCTACCAGCCCTCTCCATTCCACAAATAAACTTAGATTAACATCCTCCATAATACGAACCTCACACCTCCGTCTCCAAAACTTTTCTTGTGTCGTGCCAGTTTTCTGGAATGCACTACCCCAAAGAATGCGACTAATATCCAGCCCCCAAGTTTTTAAGCATGCATTAAAAACACATCTCTTCAGACAAGCTTATCATAATAACTTACTATCCTAACTCTCCCCTCTCCTGCCTTCTAAATGCTATTCATAACGTTCTCCATACTATTTCTGTCCTCATATCCTAGGATACTGTCTACTGTCTTTATATGAAATTAATAAATTATCATAACAATGGCCGGACCAAATACTACAAGCATGCTTTACCTTTTGTGTCCCCCTATTTCCCCATAGATTGTAAGCTGTCAAGCAGGGACCTCATTCCTACTGTAGCTACTGAACTATGTGCTATTTTGTTTTGTTTTTGTCTGTACAAGCCCCCACCTGATTGTAAAGCCCCTACTTGGTTGTAAGTTGCTGCGGAATATGTGGGCGCTATAAAAATAAACTTTATTATTAACATTATCCTTTTTTTTCATGAATAGTCCCATAAACTAAAATAAGTACAGTAATACCTTCACTTAAGAGTGCTCTAACTTACAGATTTTTCAAGATATCATGGGTAGCTCTGTATATTTTTTGCATCATTATGCTTATACTCACCCTCCCTCCGATAATCCCCAGCATTGAATCCTCATCTCATGTAGGCAGCTGATCAACATGTGAGAATTGTCAGCTAATCAGCCTGTGAGAGCAGTTAACTCATCAGCATGTGAGCACTGTGCTCTCAAATGCTGATCAGCTGACTGCATGAGATGAGGACATTGTGTTGCTTTGGATGGTGGTATCATTTTTTTTAAGTATGCTACGGGATGAGGGCCATGTACCAAGATGGGGGGCATATACCAGGATGGGGGATCATATATACCAGGATGGGGGCCATGAACCAGGATGGGGATCATATATACCAGGATGGAAATCATATATACAATATCAGGATATGGGCCATATACCAGGATGGGGGGGTCATAAGTAGGGGCTGGAATAGATTAATTGCCTTTCAATAAATTTTAATGGGGAAATTTAATTAGACATAAAAGCAAATTGAGTTAAGAGCCCGGTTACAGAACAAATTAATCTCGTAAGTCAAAGTGTTACTGTATGTGTTATATTTTACATTTTTTTTGTGTGTGCACTTAATGTCCTAAAAAAAAAAGAAAGCACACCTTTCCATTTCTGATCAGTGTCATCTATGTAACGCACCAGTTCAGATCAATAGGTCTGTGAAAGAAAATGCACAGCCATCCATTTTTTAACTAAGTGATGTCTGTTTTTCCTTGTTTAATAAGTAGAAGTTTGGAGATTTTTTGCATAGAAGAAAAATGTATGTCAGATTGATGGTACAAACGAGCCAAAGTTGATGAAAATCGGATCTGACATTGAGGGAAAACAGACATCTAATTAATGCCTTACTTGTAGTCACACATCTTTTTTGCTTTTTTTGGGACGTGTGCTATCATTTATTGTTGTGGATATATCACGGACCCATGAATGTCGTTTTTACTTGAGCATCTTTTTGCAGACTGATATTTTTGAACCCCCCTACAAAAAAGGCCCTACTTTCATCTGAATTGCCAATTGTTGCAAGTCAATCTTTCAGTGAAAAAAGATAGCACATGGAAGTCATCTGTGTACTTTCTCGTAGTTTGTTATGTAGATGGTAAGAGAAGAATCCACCCCCTCCTTGCGTGAAAAGCCAACGCAACAAGGATGTAAAAACTGGCACACAGACCAACAATGGATCCAGCACGCAAATAAAAACACAGACTGTTTTCCAAATATGAGAAGAATAAATTATATTTGAAATAGGCTTTATACTTCACTAAATGGTCATCTGGGAAAAGTTATTTGATATAGATCAAATGATCATGTCTGTAGGAGAGTTTGTGCAAAAATGTATATTTATATATCATTTAACATGGCTTAATCTTAGACCAATATATTTGGTGTATACAAAGACACCATATCTGATGCTAAAGCTAGATATCCGTAACAGAACACATCATGGTATTTAAGAACATTATGGAATGTACTAATTACCATTTATACAGCATTAAAATAGACTCATAATGGGTTCTTAAATATCCGATGCTGACCTCCTAGTATATGTAACGTATAAACATCAGGAAATGGTAATTAGTTTCGAGTTAATTTTGGAGTCTAAGAGGCCTGGGGAACGAACACACAGTAAGGTCATTAACCAGCGTAGTGTCTTTAACACATGAAACACACGACTCTCAGCTGTGCTGCTATAATTTTCCGTCTACTGCTTTACAGACCAATATGACCCTGATTAAGTGCTCCACATGGTCACATGTTTATTTTTTTCCCTTGATTAAGTTGTCTTCTGACTCTAAATCATGAATATATTGTGCCCAAAAGTGACCATTCTAATTTTGTTTGCCTATCCCGGTAAAGTGTCACTTGTCAGTATGGAACAGTTACCTTTAAAGCCTCCTACACTTGAGCGTTTGACACGGCTGCACTTTGTTTACGCTGTCATATTTGATAAAGTAACCGGAAATATACCAGAACTCATTTATTTCCACAATGAATAAACTGAGATTAGAGGGTAATTTTCCTGTTGATTTTGAAAACTAAACATTTTTATTTTTAAAATAAAATGACATTTGGACTTTCTTGTTTTAAATGTAGATGACATACTAAATCATTCTAATAAGCAGTTTGACGCACATGGAATTTTTGTCTTACGTTAGTTTGTGACATGATGTATTTTAGACAATTTGGAATAATAGCTAAAGTAAAACTAACATACAAATTAGATAAAGTTGTTTGAACCTGCTGATTTTAGCAGGATTGGCTAACCACATGTATGGAAGCCTCCTTCTTCCCCATCGGAAACAAAAACCCGCTTGGCCGAGACAAGATATGGGGGAGTCAAAAGAGTTAGCTGTTTGGTATAAGGTGTTTGTAGAAAGTATCCTCCCAAATTTTCATTCTCCAAGCAAGTATCACGTCTGTACCAGTTCCTGTCCCCTCCGTTTTAGCATCAGCCACCTTTGTTGCCGGTGACTCACACAGTACTGTTTTATTAATGAGACTTTTGATGCAGCTAAATCAGAGAGCTATGGTGTTAATTCTTGTTTGGTTTTGATTTCTCCCTCCTGAGAACCCTGTCTGCCATTTACACCCCTGAACCTTTGACTTCGACTGACAGTCAGTGAGTTCAGCTTAACTGGCAATAGCCCTAGTCCTTGCTCCTCTTATGTGGGCTAATTTTATCCCATTTTTCTGATGTCAGCTTGTATATTGACCATCTGATTGTTTTGGATTTTTGTTCCTAATCTCATTTCTTGGTATTGACCCAGTATTATGAAATTTCTTGCTGTCAAATTGCTTTACCGGTCAGCAGCTAACTCCATTGCCTCAACCCAGGAGGCCCTGTGTAAGTCTAGATACCTGTACGAGGGTTAAACTGAACCCCTGGGATCTGGTTGACAGAGTTGCTTGCACTAAGGATGTCCATTTGAGTTCTATTAACAGCTGACAGGCTTTCACAAACAGTTTAACTAGGATGACATTTTTTCTTATTTCATAAGTTGCATGAGAAATGCAATTAAAGTGGTTGACTAGTTTTAAATACCAATTTTTTAAAATATTATTAGGGAATTCTGAGTTGGAAGATGGTCAGCTGAACCTGCAGATATCAGCGGTAGCGGTCTGAGTCTGCCCCAATAGAGGTCAGGAAAATAAGAGTTGTGCAGCCTGAATTGAACCACTTTACTACCCAACCTGTTTTCATCTTCCTGACCAGGCCAATTTTTAGATTATGACCAGTGTTACTTCATGAGGTAATAACTATGGAATGATTCACTGTATCCCGGTGATTCTGATCAAGTTTTTTTGTGACACATTGTACTTTATGATAGTGGTAAATTTAGGACAATACTGTTTTCGTTTATTTTTGAAAATATTGGAAATTTCATAAAATGTAGAAAATTTAGCAAAGAGTTATGACACACAAAATAATTAAAAAAATAACATTTACCACATGCCTACTTTACACCAGCACAATTTTTTAAACATATTTTTTTATTAGGAATTTGGAAATTTGTCAGCAGTTTCTCATTTTTCCAACAAGATTTACAAAAACAATTTTTTGGGGGACCACATCACATTTGAAGTGACTTTCAGAGGCCTAGGTGACAAAAAATACCCACAAGTGACAACCGTTCTAAAAACTTCACCCCTCAAACTGCTGAAAATCCCACCTAAAAGGATTATTAACCCTTTAAGTGCTTCACAGGAACTAAAGCAATGTGGAAGGAAAATATAAAAATTTTCTTTTTCCTACAAAAATGTTGCTGTAGCTCCATTTTTTGCATTTTCACAAAGGTATCAGGAGAAAATATACCATACAATGTGTTGTGCAATTTTTTCTGAATACACCAACACCCTATGTGTGGTGGAAAACTATTGTTTAGGGGAACGGTAGAGCTCAGAAGGAAAGGAGCATCATTTGCCTTTTGGAACACAAAATTGTTTGGGATAGATAGCGGACACCATGTCGCATTTGCAGAGCCCCTGATGTACCTAAATAGTGGACACTTCCAAAAGTGACCATATTTTAAAATCTAGACACCTCAAGGAATTTAACTATAGGTGTAGTAAGCATGATGAACCCACAGGTGCTTCACATAATTTTATACTGTTGAGCTGTGAAAATATAAAAATCACATTTTCCCCACAAAAATGTTGCAAATTGTAGATTGTAAGCTCTCACGAGCAGGGTTGTCTTTTTTTTTCCCTCTAAATATTGTATTTTCTATAACTGTTGCTTGTTTGTATATGATTCTCCTAAATTGTAAAGCGCTGTGGAATATGTTGGCACTATAGAAATAAAGATTATTATTATTATTATTAATAATATTAGGTAACTGGAGAAAATACATCTTATTTGTTGTTCAACTTTTCTTAAATGCGCCAACACCCTATATATGGTGTAAAACAACTATTTGGGAACATGGCAAGGCTCGGAAGGGAAGGAGTGCCATTGGTCTATTGGAACGTGGAATTGGCTGTAATCAATAGCGGACGCAATGTCGCATTTGCAGAGCCCCTGATGTGCTTAAACAGTTGAAACCCCCCACAAGTGACCCCAATTTGGAAACTAGATCCCTTTAGAGATTTATCTAAAAGTGTGGTGACCACCTTGAACACACAGTTGCTTCACAGAATTTTAAAACATTGAGCCATGAACATAAAAAAAAAATATCACATTTTCCCACTAAAACGTTGCTTTAGTCCCAAATTGTTCATAATCAAAAGGGTAACAGAAGAAAATGGACCATACATTTTGTTGTGAAATTTCTCCTGAGTACACCATTAGCACATACGGGGTGGTAAACTACTGTTTGGGTGCATGGTAGGGCTCGGAAGGGAAGGAACGCTATTCAAGCATAGATTTGGCAGGAATAGACTATTGGGTTTGCAGAGTGACCAGGGTGCTAAAATAGCATTTTGGAAGGTACACCTATTAAAAAATTTGTCTAGAAGTATAATAAGCATTTGAAACCCACAGATTATTCACAGAATTGTGTAACAGCTGGCTTCAGAAAAATTAAGATTTTTCACTAAAATATTGTTTTAGCCCCAAGTTGTTAATTTAAAAAAAAGGGCTACTTGGAGTAAATACACTGCAATATTTGTTACTCAATTTCTCCCGAGTTTACCAATGTCCTATATGTGGTTAGGACCTACTGGAATGGTCATGTCACACTGGCAGAGTCCCTAAGGTGCCAGATCATCAGAACCCTCTATAATTGAAAATATTTTACAAATTGCACCCCTCAGTGAATAAATCTAGGGATGCAGTGAGGATTTTGACACCACGGGTGTATCAAAGAATTTTATACCATTATGTGGTGAAAAGCTAATAATTGCATTTTTATCACTAAAATATTGTTTTTTATTCTCACAAGGGGAAATGGCTAAAAAAGGCCCCATAATGTTTTATATATTTTCTGCTGAATGTGGCAATACCCCATATAAGGCTACATAGTACTGTGTGGCCACTTGGCAGAGCTTGAGAAGGAAGGAGAGCTATGACTTCTGAGGAACAGATTTTTCTATAATCGTTTGTGGACTCTATTTGCAGAGCGCTTAATGTCCCTAAACAGTGTAAGCTTCCCTCATGTGACCCCTTCTTAGAATTTCCACCCCTCTGGGAAATCATCTATGAGTGTAGTGAATATTAATATGCTATGGGCATTTTCCGGAAACAAACATGCAGTGGAATTGTGCAGACTGAAAATTGCAAATATGCCATTGTAGTGCCCAATACATAGTAGCGCCCAATACATTGTGCCCAGCTCGTGTTTCTGTAACCACAAAAAATATATGGGCTCTTCTACCTATGCTATTGTAAGGGGTGGGCAGACCCCTTACAAAGAGGTGTAGTGTTATAGTTAACATAGATGTTGTTTAATAAAAATGTTTTATTATATGCACTGTTTTTAGGGGTTCCCCTAGTGGCTGGGTGGGACGGCTGTCCCCATAGGAACAGGGTAGAGAGAAGGAGGAGCCGGCAGAGGAAAGGGGAGGGAGGAAAAGAGTTGCTTTAGAAAAAAGGTTAGAACCAGAAGTCAAGTCCGGGACGGGAGAGAAGAAGCAGAAGGGGCAGAGTGTGGGAGCTGGGTGAATAGGAAAGCCGGAGAGAAGAAGAGAAGGAGTAGCCTCAAGTGCGAAGCAATACTGGTGTGGGTCCAGCATGTGTTAGCCGGAGTGGGAGCCAGGTGAAGTGGATTAGCCGGGCACATCCCCACTGGAGGAGACGTCAGGAACAGGTTTTTCCCCTCAGCAAAAAGTGTGAAGTCACCTGAAGTGTTGTGCCTCTGTGAAGAAGAAGTGTTTAATAAAAAATGCCTGCTGGTTCAATTGATCCATGTCTGCAGAGTCTCTGTACAACTGACGACGGCATCTACACCACCACACTCTGCCCCACCAAGTCATCTCCTGTCCCCAAAGTGACGGTGGCACCAGGGGTAAGCCTAGCAGAAGGGGCCACGACTACAATCCCCGAGGCACCCCTGGCACCCCGTTACATGTGGCGTAGTCGGCAGGATCCGGATTATATGCAAGGGGTCCCGATTCAAGAAGATGGAAAACCAAGTGGTGCCTAGGGCACAGGATCCGGATTATTGGCGAAGGGTCCCGATCCCATGGTGGGAAGAAGAAGTGGTGCCTAAGGCGTTGGACCGGGCACAAGATGGTGGCAAGATGGCCACCGTCTTCATGGACACAGTAAGCGCGCGAAGAATTGGCGCCAAAAGAAGAGCCTGGGGCTGGCCGGTGAAGAAGAAGAAGTGCGGAGTGCGCCACTCAAAGAGGGGAGGTACTGGCCCCAGGATGCCGAGAAAAACATGTGAAGTGGGTGGTGTTGCGGCAAGAAAGAAGAGCCGCCTTGGCCGGGTCGACGTGATGTGCGAGACTGGGGGTGGAGCGTACTCAAGAGCGGGAAAAGAAGGCCCGCCTCCACCTTCCCCAGCATCTCCACTGTCCCCGACGCCATAACCAGAAGCAACTACTCAGAAAGTGACGTCGAGCAAGATGGAGAACTCAGAAAGACAGCAAGCTGCGGAGGCTGCGTTGGTCGCGACTAGCCTGGGCAGAGGTCACCCGAAGCCGACTGCGGCTGCGGCTGCGGAAGGACTCACCCCTAACTTACCGGCTGTGCCCGGAGGACCGGAGCGGCCCACGAAGGTTACCTGGGTTACCACTTGGGACGCTGCGACCGGAGAGACCACGACCGAGGTCCGAGCTACTTACACGGCACAGCTGCCGTCGGGAAACAGACTCCTGGGAACTCCCTATCGGTGCCCGGAGGTACCCCCGCCGGTCGCGGTGGGATCTTCAACCCACGCAACAGTTCCGGCCCCGGAAGAACCACACGCCCGGGGGCTAGAAAAGGACGAGTGGGGGTTCTTCTGGGATCCAGTGCAGCCGTCGTCCCAGACTCGGCGGATGTCCCCATCACCTGAACCCGACCCGGTGCAGGAGAGACTACTGGCCGAGACCATAGCCCGTGAAATGATGGCCGGTCCCCGGAGTGATGAATTCGAACAACAGTGTACCGTCGGAACTGTGGTAAAGTTCAACCAGAAAGAGGGCTATGGTTTCATCGAGGATGAAGAGACCGGTGATCATTACTTTTACAACCGGGTGAACCTGAACACTGAGGGCCTACCACAACGCCTTCATACTTTATACCCGGGAGAAAAGGTGAGGATCATGAGAGAGGTGGGATGCCGGGGCCTATTTGCGGTAGGAGTGACCCGGATGCCCACTACCCAGGAGGCTGCACAGTGGCAGCAGGAAATCGAGTGGGAAGAGTGCCAATACCGGTGGCGTGCACAGCAAAGACCGGTACTGGCTGAGATTTCCCACCCGAGAAGCACACTGGCAGTATCACCTGAAGTCATGACCGGACCGAGCGCTGACCCAGAGAATGGGACCCCGGCGGTGCTGGCTATTCAACAGAGCCTGGTTACTCACCCGGTGATCGTCATGGGCAGCCCCCAGCCGTCCCGTTCGGTGACCCCATCACCCCCGTCGGGGGTTGAAGAGACAAGACCGGA
Source organism: Anomaloglossus baeobatrachus (assembly GCF_048569485.1). Taxonomy (NCBI): domain Eukaryota; kingdom Metazoa; phylum Chordata; class Amphibia; order Anura; family Aromobatidae; genus Anomaloglossus; species Anomaloglossus baeobatrachus. Next base: position 291,904,061 of record NC_134355.1, read on the forward strand.
GACCGAGACACCGGAGCCAACCGTCAACTATGAACCCTTCCGGAGGCTGCGCCGCTTGCCAGGTCAGTCCCTGTCTGATTACGTGAGGGCTCAGCGGACTGAATGGCAACGTGCTTATCACCCCTAGTGAACTGTCATGACCGGAAGATAATTGACCTGTTTGTATTGATTACCGGTATTGTTGAAGAGCCGGAAAAGTTTTATCGTTTTCAACCTGTTCAAGCTACGGAACCCGGAAGGAGCCTGATGCTGGACTGAGCCAGGGGTTCCCTCCGTGTGGTTAAAGGAAACTTTGCTATTTTGTGGTCCTGCCGGCTAAGACCGGGAGTGCTGCAAAAGCCTCCGGGCAGAAGACCTGCAAAGACCGGGAGTGCTTACTGAAGGCCTCCGGGCACGTTACCTACTAAGACCGGGAGCTCCCAGGAGGGACTCCGGGCGCCGGACTTGTGCGCCCCTTGCGTGTGCCCTGATGTAGACATGTTTGTAGTTTTATAAAGAAAAATGATCTTGCTGCTAACCTGTTTTGTTATGTTTATGCCTTGCCGGGAGGCTTAGGCTTAAAGAGGGGAGGTATGTCAGGGGTGGGCAGACCCCTTACAAAGAGGTGTAGTGTTATAGTTAACATAGATGTTGTTTAATAAAAATGTTTTATTATATGCACTGTTTTTAGGGGTTCCCCTAGTGGCCGGGTGGGACGGCTGTCCCCATAGGAACAGGGTAGAGAGAAGGAGGAGCCGGCAGAGGAAAGGGGAGGGAGGAAAAGAGTTGTTTTAGAAAAAAGGTTAGAACCAGAAGTCGAGTCCGGGACGGGAGAGAAGAAGCAGAAGGGGCAGAGTGTGGGAGCTGGGTGAATAGGAAAGCCGGAGAGAAGAAGAGAAGGAGTAGCCTCAAGTGCGAAGCAATACTGGTGTGGGTCCAGCATGTGTTAGCTGGAGTGGGAGCCAGGTGAAGTGGATTAGCCGGGCACATCCCCACTGGAGGAGACGTCAGGAACAGGTTTTTCCCCTCAGCAAAAAGTGTGAAGTCACCTGAAGTGTTGTGCCTCTGTGAAGAAGAAGTGTTTAATAAAAATGCCTGCTGGTTCAATTGATCCATGTCTGCAGAGTCTCTGTACAACTGACGACGGCATCTGCACCACCACACTCTGCCCCACCAAGTCATCTCCTGTCCCCAAAGTGACGGCGGCACCAGGGGTAAGCCTAGCAGAAGGGGCCACGACTACAATCCCCGAGGCACCCCTGGCACCCCGTTACACTATTATAAAACATGTGGATGTTAACTGCTGTTTAGACACATTGTAGAGCTCAGAAGGGAGGGGAGCATTTGGATTTAGAAATGCAGAATTTGCGGGATTTCTTTTGGAGGGTGCAATGTCACTTTTCCAGAGCCTTAGTACTACCAGTAACTTAGACACCCCCGGTATTTCTGTTAGTAGGTGACAAATCCAAGTGGGGATTTATTTTTTATGGGTTGAGTTGAAGCTCTTATTGGTGGCATTTAGGGGTAGAGAACATTTTTGATCAGTTCACATTTAACTGGTGCTCTATGGTGAACACTTACATCCAAGTTTCCTTCTAAATATCTGAAAAACATTATTCAGATGAAGCCCCTGTCAGAGTTACTACAGAGTACTTTTGGTATCTGTATAGTGGTATCCAGCTGGTAACTGTTATCCTTTGTGCACGCTTAAAATAACACCTAAAAAGATGGACATCACTAGATCATAGGCCAGACTGAGTCCACAGTGACTCTCTGTGCGTCATTATAGGGAATCTTCCATCAGGGGTTCTGTCTGAATCATGTATTTCAGAGATTTACATGGAAACTCTGTTGTAAGCGCACAGCGTAGAACACAGGTTAATTGTGCTAGCTGAGCCTTATTGCCATCTTTTGGAGAAAGAATGAACAAATCAACAGCAGGTCAAAAATTGGTTTTATTTACTTTTTAAACCATTCACCGTGTGGTACAAGTGATTAGACAGCTTAAAGTTGGGGTCACACATAGCGACGAAGCAGCGATCACGACTGGCGACCTGACCTTATCAGGATCGCTGCTGCGTCGTTACATGGTCGCTGGTGAGCTGTCAAACAGGCAGATCTCACCAACGACCAGTGACCAGCCCCCAGCCAGCAGCTAGGCGTGGAAGCGATGCTGCGCTTGGTAACTAAGGGAAATATTGGGTAACCAAGGAAAGCACTTCTCTTGGTTACCCGATATTTACCTTAGTTACTAGCGTCCACCGCTCTCACGCTGCCGATGCCGGCTCCCTGTTCCCTGCACTCATAGCCGGAGTACACATCAGGTTAATTACCCAATGTGTACTCCAGCTACGTAGTTGTCGCGGTTGGGCGGAGAGGGGTTTTTGGGGAACGCCGCTCGCCTGGGGAATCTCTGGCGCTCGGGTCCGGTGCTTCTGCTCCTCGGTGGCTCGAGCTCGGGGCCGGACCTGGGGGCTCGAGCAGCGCCTCTTCGCCCTCGAGTGAAAAGGGGGAGGTTTGGTGGTGGGATGCCGGTTGTGACGCCACCCACGAGGTTGTGGTGATGGTGAGCACCACCGCTGCTGGTGACGGGGGTTCCCGGGAGCGATGGCGGGGAGCAGCTGAGGTGTTGGCCCCTTCGTGGGTAGGGGCTGGTGTCCCGGGGCCCGGTATTAGGGAGCGTGCTGCAGGGTGCCGTGCTGCGGTGCGGTGCCTGATGGCACTGTTGTACTCACAATTGAACCACACAGAGTCACTGGTAAACTAGAAACTGCCGGAGTCCGCAGCTTTCGGTACGGAGGGTGTATAAGTCCCACACACGGTGCAGCAGACTCCTGTTCTTTCCCTGCAGTCACGTGCCTCTTTCACCACTCTTTCTCTTTCTTTCCTCCTCGGCCGGAAACGGGGAGTCCACTCCCCTGCAGTGATCTGGGATCTCTTTTGATACCGGCGGGCCACTACCCAGCCCCGGTCACCTCAAGTCCCTTCCTCACTAACAGCCTGTCCTGGCCCTTTTGGAGCACGCTTCTGTAGCAGCCCGGGAGCTACAACTCCGGACTCCTCTCCTCTCCCTCTCCCCACACACTCTGCTCCAGCCCCTCCCCTGCTGTTCTGTTTTGCTCTTACCCTGGGGGAAGGGTGTCTGTCCTGCTGCACTGGTGTGGGATCAGGTTACCAAGGAGGAGAATGGCCTGCACTTTGCTGGATTTCTGCAGGCTCTGTGACACCCTGGTTTTGCCAGGGCGTCACATATGCAGGGAGCAGGGAGCCGGCACTGGCAGCATGAGAGCACACCGCTTAGCGCTTCCTTCATGCAATCCTAGCCAGAGTACACACACATCAGGTTAATTACCCGATATTAATCCGGCTACGTGAGCAGGGAGCCGGCACTGGCAGCGTGAGAGCGGCGGACGCTGGTAACAAAGGTAAATATCGGGTTACCAAGGAAAGGTCTTCCCTTGGTTACCTGATGTTTACCGTGGTTGCAGCTTACCGCAGGCTGCCAGAAGCCGGCTCTTGCTCCCTGCTCGCTTCAGTTCGTCGCTCTCTCGCTGTCATACACAGTGATGTGTGCTTCACAGCTGGAGAACAAGGAGCAAAAAATGAAGCAGGATATTCAGAAATGACCGGCGACCTCATAGCAGGGGCCAGGTCATTGCTGGATGTCACACATAGCGACAACGACGGGATGTCACTGCGACGTCACAGAAAATGGTGACGTAGCAGCGACGTCGTTGTCGTCGTCGCTGTGTGTGACACCACCTTTATTCTTCGGGTTGGTGTGATTACAGCGATACCAGATTTATATAGTTTTTCTTTTTTTACATTTAGCTTCTATCACACACTTAGACATGCTTTATTTTTCAAAAAACAGTTTTTGCATTGCCTTATTTTGAGGGATATAAGTTTTCTGTATTTCTGCCAAATGAGTCCTGTGAGGGTTTGCTTTTTGAGGGAAGATTTGGCATTTTTATTGCTATCTTTTTGGGCACATATCATTTTTTATCACTTTTTATTGCGATTTTTAGTAGCCAGAATGGAAAAAAACAGCAATTCAAGAATTGGATTGGGTTGTTTCAAATGAGACGATATGAAATATTTTTACTTTTTTGTTTATTTTTGTTTTTACATAAATATATATATATATATATATATATATACACATTTATTGGTATAATATTTTTTCATTTTTTTCTTTATCTTGTAATTTTTTAAAAATGAATTTACATGGTTTTTTACTTTTTTTTTTTTTTTACCTTTTCACTTAGTCCCTCTATGGGACATAAACTTTAATTATTCTGGTCACTGGTATAATGCATTGCCATGCACCAGTATGACAAAGTATTACACCTTTCAGTGATGCAATGACAGAAGCCTTTTAGACCATGCTCTTAGCAATTGTCTAAAAGGCTTGCAGTAGCTGACTGACCCAAAGGTCAACAATGACCTTGTGATGCTGATGTGGGGGCTCTGATTAGACTGGAAAAGGAGTGCACGCACTCTCCCAGCCTCCTAAATGTTATGATTGATATTGATTGTGGCATTTAGGTGCCACACCAGTCCACTTCTCACTGACATGGCTTCTATTCTGACTTGTTGGCTTGCGCCTGGGTTTGTGTGAGCCAAAGGTTGCCATTACAGTGTAAGTTGATAGAGCCTTGTTCTGTCACTCTACAAACTTACATATAAAATTTGTTTTCCAGCTAAGTCACAGTGTGCAGTATGATTCACAGAGTCGGAAGAGAAATCACACGACCCAGAAGATTACTGCTGAACATTGGAGAATATTATCTGTTAGAATATTGAATATTAATAATATCTGCTTATACAGTCATATGAAAAAGTTTGGGCACCCTTATTAATGTTAACCTTTTTTCTTTATAACAATTTGGGTTTTTGCAACAGCTATTTCAGTTTCATATATCTAATAACTGATGGACTGCGTAATATTTCTGGATTGAAATGAGGTTTATTGTACTAACAGAAAATGTGCAATCCGTATTTAAATAAAATTTGACCGGTGCAAAAGTATGGGCACCCTTATCAATTTCTTGATTTGAACACTCCTAACTACTTTTTACTGACTTACTAAAGCACTAAATTGGTATTGTAACCTCATTGAGCTTTTAACTTTATAGGCAGGTGTATCCAATCATGAGAAAAGGTATTTAAGGTGGCCACTTGCAAGTTGTTCTCCTATTTGAATCTCCTATGAAGAGTGTCATCATGGGCTCCTCAAAACAACTCTCAAATGATCTGAAAACAAAGATTATTCAACATAGTTGTTCAGGGGAAGGATACAAAAAGTTGTCTCAGAGACTTAAACTGTCAGTTTCCACTGTGAGGAACATAGTAAGGAAATGGAAGAACACAGGTACAGTTCTTGTTAATCCCAGAAGTAGCAGGCCAAGAAAAATATCAGAAAGGTAGAGAAGAAGAATGGTGAGAACAGTCAAGGACAATCCACCAACCACCTCCAAAGACCTGCAGCATCATCTTGCTGCAGATGGTGTCAATGTGCATCGGTCAACAATACAGCGCACTTTGCACAAGGAGAAGCTGTATGGGAGAGTGATGCGAAAGAAGCCGTTTCTGCAAGCACGCCACAAACAGAGTCGCCTGAGGTATGCAAAAGCACATTTGGACAAGCCAGTTACATTTTGGAAGAAGGTCCTGTGGACTGATGAAACAAAGATTGAGTTGTTTGGTCATACAAAAAGGCGTTATGCATGGAGGCAAAAAAACACAGCATTCCAAGAAAAGCACTTGCTACCCACAGTAAAATTTGGTGGAGGTTCCATCATGCTTTGGGGCTGTGTGGCCAATGCCAGCACCGGGAATCTTGTTAAAGTTGAGGGTCGCATGGATTCAACTCAGCATCAGCAGATTCTTGACAATAATGTGCAAGAATCAGTGATGAAGTTGAAGTTACGCAGGGGATGGATATTTCAGCAAGACAATGATCCAAAACACCGCTCCAAATCTACTCAGGCATTCATGCAGAGGAACAATTACAATGTTCTGGAATGGCCATCCCAGTCCCCAGACCTGAATATCATTGAACATCTGTGGGATGATTTGAAGCGTGCTGTCCATGCTCGGCGACCATCAAACTTAACTGAACTGGAATTGTTTTATAAACAGGAATGGTCAAATATACCTTCATCCAGGATCCAGGAACTCATTAAAAGCTACAGGAAGCGACTAGAGGCTGTTATTTTTGCAAAAGGAGGATCTACAAAATATTAATGTCACTTTTATGTTGAGGTGCCCATACTTTTGCACCGGTCAAATTTTGTTTAAATGCGGATTGCACATTTTCTGTTAGTACAATAAACCTCATTTCAATAAATAGAAATTTCAGAAATATTACTGAGTCCATCAGTTATTAGATTATTATGAAACTGAAATAGCTGTTTCAAAAACACAAATTGTTATAAAGAAAAAAGGTTAACATTAATAGGGGTGCTCAAACTTTTTCATATGACTGCATCTTAGCTCTTACAGAGTGCTACTGTATTCTTTTTTTTGTGTTTCATGTAGTCAAAGCAGTTGATACCTGTTCACATTTATTTGGAGATGCCAGTCAGTTTCTTGTTTTTAGTAGTATATTATTGGAGGTATTCACTACTTCATGGTCTGTCTGTGCTCTCCTTCCATCAGCCCCTGGGGGTGTTATTAATTAGTACTGGATCCTATCTGCCCATAATATTGTAGACTTTAAATCCAGGAGAGGAATGAAATAAGTTATGGTACCATCAAAGAAGGGTCACCTTGTTGCGGTTGATGAGCTCACATGAACTGGCCAATTTATGTGCTAAGTACTTTCAGTTTTTAAAGCATAGTCCATATAGCATTATTGCAGTATAAATTTCATATATTTTATGTTTGCATATATCTTAGCTTTTACAGAGTGCTGCTGTATTCTTTTGTGTTTCATGTAGTCATAGCAGCTCGCACCTGTTCACATTTATTTGGATATACTGGTCAGTTTTTTTTGTAGCATAGCAATACACCACACTACTGTATTCATTCATGTTTATCCCTTTGAAATTTTAATGGGAGTACTACTTTAACGTACAGTGTTTAAATCGATTTTCTCCTGATTTTCATCTCTCCTGGCTAGGTGTCCAAGAACACAGGGTGTAAATGTTTTTAATTGATCGTACATTTTAAGAATTGATTCAGCTCCAAATGGGTGGTAAGTATTTGTGCTTCTAAGGATGTTTTTCACATGATTAAGACCTTAAGGTCGAAATGGGTTGGTTGATTTTAATGTTTATGTTCCAAGCTTTTCCAAGTCTGAACTAAAGTGTTGGATAGCCTTTTTTTTAACTTCCTATGACTGGATATTCCATCCTTGCACTTGTGATGATGGTTGAAAACATACAAACTCTGCTCCCATTCCCATTTTGGGTGTAATAGAAGTAAAAACGTTCAGTCTGCATCAATTACAAAACTGAGCAATATATGGGATATAAGTATAAAACAAGCATCATTACTTAGTACCACTCAGGGGCTCTGGTTTAATTTAGGGAACACAAGTGCATAATATCTCTGCTCTAAGAAAAAATCGGCTTCAAAAGTGATTCCGAAAATGCCATTAGAGTAACGAATAGGGATGATCGAATACCTTAAATATTCGGCTACGCCCACATTCGACGAATAGGTCGCCACTATTTGCGAATATTCGATGCGCAATGTAAGTCTATGGGAAACCCGAATAGTTGCCGAATAGCAACTATTCGGGCTTCCCATAGACTTACATTGCACATCGAATATTCGCATAGCGGCGACCTATTCGTCGAATATTCGCAAAGCCAAATATTGCCGATTATTTGTGATATTCGATCATCCCTAGTAACAAACCATTTCAATAGACTGTTGTCTGCATTGAGGAGAAAAGATATTGACTAATGGGGATGCATTTATTATTATCAAGAACATCATTACACTGATAGCTAGCCGCTTGCCTATCTTTGTTACATCAGATTGTGTCTGCAATGAGCCTGAGTGGGTGGATGAGAAGGGAATTTAACACTTAATATTTTAAGCCTCTTGGTATTATGTTACATTATCTCCAGCTAAAGTAACATTTACTCTAATCTTGATGCATGGTTTTGGGAATTTTTCCTCAACATATTTTTGAACTGCAATCAAAGTATGATAAAACACAGCGAGTGTAAGCCAACTTCATACTTATCAAATCCTCCTGCCTAGAAATTTCACAAACATTGCATGTAACTGCGGCTCTCCCACCCAGGCCAGCCACACATGTGCTCTAATATAACAATCTATTTTCCTGACAGGGGAGTGTATTGGGGATTAACAACTTGGGTCTGTGATGGGTGATCCCATGTCATTTCTAATTCAGGCATATTGATCACCTTGACTCATGCTATCCAGGTAAAATGCATTAATAATTCTGCCAGTGTTGACCCACTCTACGACTTCTTGAATATAGGCTATGATATAAAAGGAGGCGAATTCTTAAATCTGGTTTAGTAAATTCTCTGGTCATTCATTTTTTTTTTGAGATTTGGGAAGTTTTTATTTTAAAATAGAAGCATAGCTAGCTTTGTTACATAATGGGCCACCTATTACAAAACAGATACAGTACGTCTGAAAGAGGGAAGAGTGAAGCGGCTGCTGATTGGACACTGGGATCACGTGACGTAATGCTGTTATGCGATCTCGAGAGAGACAATGCAGACACTGTGCAAATGCCGCCGGCACCGGAGGAGAACATAAATGTTATTTTCAAGAGGGTAACATATTGATTGAGAAGGGGCTGTTCTTATCCTTTAAGTTTTTGTATAAATGAGTAACTTTGCAATTTACTTGCTATTAACAAGCCTCTTCCTTCACAAGAATAGAGGGAGTTTTTGATCACATTGTTTCTTTTGCTCGTTGCCTAGTTTACTCACCACTGCTAATGTCTGTCAGCAGTAGACCGCTTCCTATGCAAGGAGTGCATTGATTCAAAGATATTTAGAATAGAGCTTATATGCAATACTTTGAAGTTGGCCATATTACTGGATTCAGCCAGCTTCATTCTTTCTGGATTTCACACAATTTGGGCAAGCAGCATGACAATGCCACTGTCATGATTTAGGTCGGTATCTGCTTTGGCAGTGTTCCAGCCCTGGCCTCATCATGTTAAGGGTTAACTTCCGTCTGCCTTGTTCCTGTTCCCAGGATGCTATATCTGGCCACTCCTCCCTTTGTGCCTTGCCAGTTATATTCTGCCTTTGATGTGTGTAGCCGGCTCTGTTGAGATCCTGATCTGTCCTACAGCATTTCTCTGATTCCCAACCTGTATCTGTTTACCTCCTCCCAGCCCATCCCTTTTATCTTATCTCCTTGTCTTGTGTACATTGACTTCCCAGTATGACTTAAGGTACCGTCACACATAACGAGATCGCTAGCGAAATTGCAGCTGAGTCACGGTTTCCGTGATGCAGTATCGATCCCGTTAGCGATCTTGTTATGTGTGACACCTACTAGCGATCAGGCCCCTGCTGTCAGATCTCTAGTCGTTGCAAAATGGTCCAGGCCATTTTCTTCAAAGGCGATGTCCTGCTGGGCAAGACACATTGCTGTGTTTGACACTGTGTGACAGGGTCACAGTGACTGCTGAGATCGTTATACAGGTCGCTACTGCAACCTGTATTGCTCCTGCATCGCTGGTAAGATCTGACTGTGTGATATCTCACCTGCGACCTCCCAGCGACTTACCTGCGATCCCTATCAGGTCGCATTGTTTTCGAGATCGCTGGTAAGTCGTTGTGTGTGACTGGAGCTTTACACTTTGGCCCGACCTGATTCTAAATGTCCCCTCTGAAACCTCCATTACTGACAGGCTCTTGACCCCGTGACTACGTGTTTGATTACTCCTCTGTACTTTGTTTGACCTGTAGTTTCCGTCCAGGCTTGTCTGACTATTCTATTGCCACCTTGTGGTGACTTCACTGTACTACTCCTGGGCAGGTTTATTCTGCTCTTTCTCCACTCTGCTGCCATCTTATGGAGTTTGTATTGCAGTTTCTCAGAACATCCAGTAGTACAGCGTGACAGCCACTGGTTCAAACTGTCAATCATTCAAGAGCGACTGTATTCTCTCCACCTGCTGAGTAAACAGTAAGATGGGAAGCAGGGGAGCAATGCAAAAAAATGAATTCATTATCTTTCCCCCTCCTCACTCAACCCCCCCATCAGACCTATCCATCAAAATTGATGGCTGTTCTCTCTCCCCAGTCCCTTGTGCTCACTGCCTGGGGGTGACCCTCGACTCTGCTCTCTCCTTCAAGCCACACATCCAAACCCTCTTCACCTCCTGCCGCCTCCAACTCAAAAATATTTCCCGGATTCGTATATTGCTTTCCCATGATGCGGCAAAAACACTAGTGCATTCCCTTATTATCTCCCACCTGGACTACTGCAACCCCCTGCTCTGTGGCCTCCCTTCAAACAGTCTCGCACCCCTCCAATCCATTCTAAATTATGCTGCCTGACTAATCCACCTGTCTACTCTTAGACTTCCCCTCTCTGCCAATCCTTTTACTGGCTTCCCATTGCCCAATGACTCCAGTTCAAAACTCTAACCATGACATACAAAGCCATCCACAACCTGTCTCCTCCATACATCTGTGACCCAGTCTCCCAGTACTTACCTGCACGTAACCTCTGATCCTCACAAGATCTCCTTCTCTACTCCCCTCTCATCTCCTCTTCCCACAATTGCATCCAAGATTTCTCCCGTGCATCCCCGTACTCTGGAACTTCCTGCCACAACACATCAGACTCTTGCCTACCTTGAAAAACTTCAAAAGAAACCTGAAGACCCACCTCTTCCAACAAGCCTTCATCCTGCAGTAATTCTAAGTCCTTCATACCACCGCATGACCACCTCCACCCTCACCTACAGCATCCTCACCCATCCCTTGTAGACTGTGAGCCCTCGCGGGCAGGGTCCTCTCTACTTCCGCACCTGTCTGTGCCTTGTATTGTTTGATTATTGTACTTGTCCCTATTATGTATACCCCTTTTCACATGTAAATTGCCATGGAATAAATGGAGCTATAATAATAAATAATAATAATAACGCACTACTAAAAATCATTCATGAGTCAAACCCTTTTAACTCTATGACACTGCATAAGTGTGCACTGTGTATACAGAGGTTTATGGTCACCTTTGTAGTACAGAATGCCTGAATACTTTTATTTTTGTTTCATATATTTTAAACTCTTTAGACATTATGATACATTCAAGAATCTTACCGTTCTGAGCATTTCTTTTTCTGCACTATGCATTTTCTTGCCTCTGATGTTTGCGGGCAAGGTGTACCATGTGCAGACGGGTGTTGGAGTATATCACGAGTCCTGGTTTCATTGCCCCGTTTGAAACCGCAGGTCTTTCCCCTTTTTGTGCATGTACCCCACGGACTCCATTCACTGACTGCACAATGAACTAAATAAAAAAAACATGGATCAAACATCAGACTAATAATACCAGTGACATACATAATGGTTATAGATACCTGTCATTTTTTTCTGTTGTTTACAGGAAAACGAGACAAGAATGATCTAAATGCTGATTATCTACATAATGAGTTAAGACCCCGTTACACGCTGCGATTTATCTGACGATCTCAGTAGCGATGTGACACTCCCAGATCGTAGTTACGATGTGCCGAGATCGCACATAGGTCGATTTGTAGCGGTCTCACGTACACATCTCACAAACGACGCAACCTCGTTAAGCGATATATTGTTTGACCAAGGCGGTCGTGTGGATGTTGTTCGTCGTTGGCAGGGTGTCAAACGTAGCAATATGTCTGCTGTGTTCCAAATGACGAACAATATTTTGAAACTGAACGATGTGTCAACGATCAACGATTTTCAACCTATTTGCGATCGTTCGGAGTCGCACGTAGGTGACACCCTCAACGACGTCGCTAACGATGATGGAAGTGCGTCACGGAAACCGTGACCCCAACGATATATCGTCAGATAAATTGTAGCATGTAACGGGGCCTTTAGGCTTTTGTGTATAACCTGATAACTATGATATTAATCATGGAGGACAATGCATGATTTTATTTTTGAGATTATTTACCATGGGACCTAATAAAATGAGACTCTGTTGACATTTGTGTTGGAGTATAACTACAAATTTTATAATATTTGTTAGAAAGAATGATTCCATATTCAGTGCTATTCCTGCCTAAACCTGAAAATTGCAACAGAACCATAAAACATTCAGGCTCCATAAAAATTCAGTAAGGTCCATTGTGTACCAGTGTATTCTAGTATTCTATGATGGATTCAACACTACAATTTAGATTGTTATAAACTGAAACTGTGACGCAGATGTGTCCAAAGCTTAAAGGGAACCTGTCACCAAATTTGTGGCCTAAAAGCTGCGGCCACCACCAGTGGGCTTTTATGTACAGCATTCTAACATGGTGTATATAAGAGCCCGCTGTGTAGAATGTAAAAAACACTTTATAATATTTACCTAAACGATCAGTGCGGAGCAGATGGGTCGGATGGGCATCTCCGTTCTCTGGTACCAGCGCCGTCTCTTTTGGCCATCTTTGTCTTCTGTCTTCTGAAGCTAGTGTGGATGATGAGTCCTACGTCATACACACAAGCAGACACTGGGGTCCTGCGCAGGCGCACTTTGATCTGCCCTGAGGGCAGATCAAAGTATTGTAATGTGCATGCATGGAATCTCAATGCCAGCTGCCAGCTATTGGGGATGATGTCAGATGTGTCATCCACACTAGCTTCAGAAGGAGGACAAAGATGGCCGAAAGAGAAGGCAGTGAACCCGGAGAACGGAGACACCCATCTGACCAGTCTGCACCACATGGACCATTTAGGTAAGTATTATAAAGTGTTTTTTACATTAGGCCCCAAATCTGGTGACAGGTTCCCTTTAAGAACATCATTACAATACCTTTAGTATTTATATGAGCAGGTAAAGTACACCCCTTAAACAAAAGGGTAATCTGAGAAAATATTTTGTTTCCTTGAAATCGCTCCAACATTGGCTCTCTACTGCTCCCTCGGTCTTTGACACATGCTGTGACATCATGTCTACAACATGTGACTGTTGTGGCCAATCATGATTATGCAAGCAGTTAAGCTAAACTTAAAATGTAAAAGTGGACGACCCTAAATGCATTGCTTGTGAAACAACACTTATGACATTTGTCTTAAACCCCTTTAACTTAGAAAGTGTGATTAACGGTCACCAGAATTGATTGCAGGAATTGAAATATTAGTAAACCTGTGCCCAGCTTATTCAGTGGGTAATTATAAAATACATGATATAGTACATTACAAAAGGGAGTACATCACATTTTTGTGATGGGACAACACTGAAGATATGACACTTTAAAGTAGTCAGTATTCAACTTGTATTTCAGTGTAAATTTGGTGTCCCTGCTAAATAATTCAACATACAGCCATTAATGTCTAAATGGCTGGCAACAAAAGTGAGTACACCCCTAAGTGAAAATAGCCAAATTGCGCCCAAAGTGTTAATATTTTGTGTGGCCACCATTATTTTTAAAAACTGCGTTGACTCTCTTGGGCCTGGAGGTCACTAGAGCTTCACAGGAGCCACTGGAAAATTCTTCCACTCCTCTATGACGATATCATGGAGATGGTGGATGACCTTGCACTCCTCCATCTTCCATTTGAGAAAGGCCCACAGATGCTCAATAGGGTTTAAATTTGAAGACATGCTTAGCCAATTCAGCACCTTTACCCTCAATTTCTTTAGCAATGCCATGGTAATCTTGGAGGTTTGTTTGGGCTCGTTATCATGGTGTAATACTGCCCTGTGGCCCAGATTCCGAAGGGAGTGGATCATGCTTTGGTTTATAATGTCACAGTACATATTGATATTCATGGTTCCCTCAATGAACTGTAGCTCCCCACAGCCGACAGCAACCATTAAGCCCCAAACGATGACACTCCCACCATCATGCTTGACTGTAAGCAAGACACAATTGTTTTTGCACTCTTCACCTGGTTGGTGCCACACATGCTTGATGCCATTTGAACCAAATAAGTATATCTTGGTCTCATCATACCAAAGGACTTGGTTCCAGTAATCTTTCTTGTGCATCATCTTTAGAAAAAGCTTCCTTCTAGGATGATATTCATTCACACCATTTTCATGCAGTGTGCGGTGTATGGTCTTAGCACTGACAGGCTGACCCCCCTACCCCAAAACTTCTGCAGCAATGTTGGCAGCATTCTTGCATCTATTTTGAAAAGTCAACCTCTGAATGTGACACTGACCACATGCACTCAACTTCTCTGGTTGACTATGTTGAGGCCTGTTCTGAGTGGAACCTGTCTTGTTAAACTGCTGTATAGTCTTGGCCACCAGTTGCAGTTTAGTTCCAGGGTGTTGGCAATCTTCTTATAGACAAGGTCATCTTTATGTAGAGCAACAATTCTTGTTTCAGATCCTCAGAGAATTATTTGCCAGGCGCTACCTTGTTGAACTTTCAGCGACCAGTATGAGAGTGTGTGAGCGATAACACCAAATGTAACACATCTGCTCCCCATTCACACCTGAGACCTTGTAATACTAATAAGACACATGGCACCAGCGTTGGACTGGCTACTGGAGGAATCTCCTGTAATACCAAGCCTGGATTCAGTTACCTGCATTGCACTCCGAAGCTCTCACCTGAACTTCGGAGTGCAGCCTAGACTGCACCGCGAGTGCCGAGTGATTAATTCCCCGGCAATTGCAGTTCAGTTCATGACAGCTGCAGACATCCCGGGCTGATCTCCAGTGCTCTCACCTGTCCGCAGCTGTTATGAACTGAACCGCAATCACCAGGCAATCAATCACTCGGCGCTCGCGGTGCAGTCCTGCAAACTCTGGGATCAGACCAGGCTGCAGCTGAGAGCTCTGGAGTGCAAAGCAGGTAACTGAATCCACAGGCCTGGCATTACAGGAGATTCCTCCGGTAGCCAGTCCGACGCTGCATGGTAACAGGGAGGGTTACTAATTAGGCACAATTTACCCATTTTCACTTAGGGGTGTACTCACTTTTGTTGACAGTGTGTTTAGTTATTTATAGGGCACACCAAATTTACACTGTTATACAAGCTGTACATTGACTACTTTACATTGTATCAAAGTGTCATATCTTCAGCGTTTTCCCATGAAAAGATATTATAAAATATTTACAAAATATGAGGGGTGCATTCACTTTTGTGATATACTGTATATTGTGTATGGTTCCTGTAGAGCAGGACAACTCTTCAGGGTGCCGAATGTGGTTCAAGCAATAGATCATACTAGACAATGCCATCGATTTGTGAACAGAGGCGATGTTGTTAGAGAGAGAATATGCTGCATAACTGAACCAGTCATAAAGTTATACTGAAAATGAGCCAAAACATTCCAAAGAAAATAAGCTTAGGCATAGAAACATCTCAAACCCTGGATTACATGACTAATTTACTTTACATGTGTGCTGAGTCAAAGGAACGTGCAGTGACCTATGTTCAAGCCGAGTATGCGTACATTAATCAAATCAAATGATTCAGCTCAGATTGTAAGCGCTACCTGCAAATGCTTTCCCGCTTCAGACAGAATCAAGTGCACGTGAGATATGTAGTGTCATTATCGTAACCAACAACAATAGCACACCTCATCGCCAAGAGAATGTATGAGCCTTCAGCGGGGAATAGTTCATCATATTCAGCAACGGCTCCATTGATATTATTTAGCGCTCATGCACATTGATAACCTCCAGTCACAGGGTTCTGCCATGTAAATGAGCCATAATGTCTTATAAAAGGACTGTCGTAAGAGCAGAAAAATGATTTACAGAATGACTTTCTGATAATTTCTGAATGGTTCTAATGGGGGAAGTTCTATAGTAAATTGGAAAGTTAACTTCCATTCACTCTTTAACTAATAACTAGAGTTGAGCACGGTTCGCGGTTCGAGGTTCTCCAGTTCGCGGTTCGAGTGATTTTGGGGGGTGTTCTAGATCGAACTAGAACTCGAGCTTTTTGCTAAAAGTTCGTTAGCTCGAGTTACGTTCGAGAACGGTTCTATCAGCAAAAACCAAGCTAATTACTAGCTGGCTTTTCACTCTGTGACTCACACTATTATGAAATTTCAGCGTATAGTGTGCGGGGACTGCGCGTTCAGATCACTGCTGCTGGGATAATGGCGATCGCCATTTTTTTTTTTTCTTTTCATCCTTCCCTAAGCGCGCGTGTGTAGTGGGGCAGGCCAGCATGTCAGCAAATCCCAGACACACACATAGCTAAGTGGACTTTTTGCCAGACAAGCAAGGGCATGTGTCATAGGCTGTCCATGTCACATGTCCTTGCATTATAAAGACGGGCATTTTCCCATTTGGACGCCATTATCTGCCTTCTGTGTCTGGGTGACAGTCACCGCTGTCGCAGCTCCTGCCGCCGATCCTGCTGTGTACGCTCTACACACAGCGCTCTACTGATTAGGGATAGAAGTTTAATTCAGCCCTTTTCAGGGCTCATTTCATCCGGCTCAGAGTCATAGGTGACAGTCAGGTCCGTGGAAACAGTTTTTAACAGCTACAGATAACAGTGTCTGTGTAGCTAAGCTCAGGGACTTCCTTGCTGCATTTCACCATTAGGAGGGATAGAAAGTGAGGCTCCCTTTCCTCTACACTGACCCACAACCCGGCCACTGTACCCTCCTGCCCTTTTTAGCAAAGCCATTTTAATTGCAGAGTGCTGCCAGTTAATGCCATCCAAAGAGAGGCTGCTGTCCTCCGTTATTGTGGCACTTGTGCCTTGCAAGTCCCACCACCTCTGCATTCTCCCCTCCTGCACATTTTTGCAAAGCCATTTTAATTGAAAAGAGTGCTGCCAGTTAGTGGCATCCAAAAAGTGTCTCTTGGACTCCATTAGTGTCCCATTGGTGCCAAGCAATTTCCAGCACCTCTGCATTGCACCCTCAAGCTCATTTTTACTAAGCTATTATAATAGCAAACACTGAGGAAACTTAGTGGCATCCTAAAAATGGCTGTCGGACTTCATTAGTGTCCCACTGGTGCCAAGCAATTTCCAGCACCTCTGCATTGCACCCTCAAACTCATTTTTACTAAGCCATTATAATAGTAAACACTGAGGAAACTTAGTGGCATCCAAAAAGTGGCTGTTGGACTTCATTAGTGTCCCACTGGTGCCAAGCAATTTCCAGCACCTCTGCATTGCACCCTCAAGCTCATTTTTACTAAGCCATTATAATAGCAAACACTGAGGAAACTTAGTGGCATCCAAAAAGTGGCTGTTGGACTTCCTTAGTGTCCCACTGGTGCCAAGCAATTTCCAGCACCTCTGCATTGCACCCTCAAGCTCATTTTTACTAAGCCATTATAATAGCAAACTGTGCTGCCAATTTAAGGGCCATAGTTGCATTGTCAGGGATAGTCTGTGTTGTTTCTTCATAAAAACAAAAAAACAAAAAAACAAAAAAACAAAAAAGTGAGCCGGAGTATGAGATGGTATACATGGTACTTGTGAGACCATGTTCACACTGGCCATGAGACAAAGAGAAACCAAGGAAAAAATTGTGAAAAAATACCCTGCTGTAACTAAATAAAAGCATAGTGCATATAAACATAGGGTACTTAGTAAACACTGTTTTTGATCAAAAAAAGCATAAAGCTATCCCACCAACGCCAAGGTGTACCCAGTAGGGATAGTACCTACACTCTCTAATATTAAAACCTTACCATGGGTCTAAAATAGGCCTCAATGTGGCTAAGGGCTGAGAGCGACCGGGTCCCAACAGGAGACACACAGTCAGGGGGATTCACAGAATGAAATGTCCAGCTCGCTGAGAAGGGGGCCAGTCCCTGTTTGTACTGAATACAAAAAAACTACATAAAAACAAAAAAGTGAGCCGGAGTATGAGATGGTATACATGGTACTTGTGAGACCATGTTCACACTGGCCATGAGACAAAGAGAAACCAAGGAAACAATTGTGAAAAAATACCCTGCTGTAACTAAATAAAAGCATAGTGCATATAAACATAGGGTACTTGTTTCTTCTGCTGTCAATAAAGCTAGACCACCTCAGCAATCTACACCACCTCTCAACTTTTACTACCACATTTTAAATGGATAATCTTGTCGCAATCAAAATGAGTGGCAAAATAACAGATGCTGGTGGAAAGGGGAACAGGCGTGTTGGAAAAGGAAAAAAAGTTTGTGTCCGTGGGGAAGGTGGCAAAGCTACATTAACATCTGCTGAAGATAGGCCATCTTCCAGCAAAAGTAAGATGTCTACTACTTTCCGTGGACAATCAGATGTGCTCCCTTTATTACGGACACGAACAACTGGAACAAAGGTAGATGATGCCCAAAAAAAGAACATGCTTGAATGGATCTCAAGTGGTCCAACAAGTGCCCTCTCCTCCACCTCAACTACCGCATCCAAAAAACACCAGTCCTCTGAGTTGTCATCCCAATCACACTTGCTTTCTCCCAGCTCTCAAGTCTCCATCCGACCTGCACAGTATGGTGAAGCAGAGATGGCTGAGTCTGCAGAGCTGTTCAGTCACACTATAGCCTGGGAATCAGAGGTCTGCTCCCAAGCTACAGTGAGTACAGACCAGGAAATGATCTGCAGTGATGCCCAGAACCTTTGTGACTCAGATTCAGGCTGTGATGACCAAGTTTCTGAGCATAATGTTGACCCTTATTCACAAACTGTAACACCTGTTGTTATAGACAATGAGGAACATACTGATGACGATGACAATGAGACGCAGATACCAGATTGGGATGACAACTTAAATATTCAGTCAGGGCAGGAAGAGGCAGGGTCTGAGGGCGAAGGGAGTGCAAACACAATGCTTGATGAGGAAGTTCTAGATCCCACCTACTGTCAACCCACAGTCAGGCACTCGAGGAGGTCAACAGAGGCGGTGGAGGAGGATGCAACTAACGACTAAGTTACCTTGCGCCTTCCTGGAGAGAGGAGGAGTACTGGTAGCACGTCTACAACTGCATCCTCGGCCACCACTCTGCCTCTGAGCACTAGTCGGGGTGGCTCAGCAGATCGCATGTCCTCTAAGCCTTGCCTAGCCTTGTCCTTTTTTGACCTTGCAAAGGATCGCCCAAATCATGTGATCTGTAAAATTTGTCGGGAATCTGTTAGTAGAGGAAAAAACCTCAGCAGTTTGACAACTTCTTCCATGAATCGTCACATGAATAAATATCATATGTCCCAGTGGGAAGCTCCCCGTGTTGCAATGCGGCCTAGCGGAGCGGACCATCCACCGCCTGCCTCTTCCAGTGCATCCGCGCGCTCTTCATCTTCTAGGACTGTGGGGACAGCTGTCACACCTGGTTTTCCACGCACAACTTCCACCACTGTAACCGCAACAGGCAGTTTGCTTGGTAGGTCGTCAGTTGGTTTGGAAAGGGAAACAAGTGCGTGTGTACAGCTCTCTCAGACATCGATAGCACCAATGTTGGATGAAGGCAACATCATGTCTACGCCTGCACTTTACTCACCACCGTCTACACACAGCAGCCAGATCTCTGTCCCTCAGATGTGGACAAATAAAAGGCCATTTCCTGCGACCCATGACAAAGCTAAGAGGTTGACTTTATCCATCTGTAAGCTCTTGGCTACCGAAATGCTGCCTTTCCGCCTGGTGGACACAAAGGATTTTAGAGACCTTATGTCTGTCGCTGTGCCCCAGTACCAGATGCCCAGTCGACACTACTTCTCTAAGAAAGGTGTGCCTGCGCTACACAAGCATGTTGCACACAACATCGCCGCTTCCTTGAGAAACTCTGTGTGTGAATGGGTGCATTTCACCACCGATACTTGGACTAGTAAGCATGGACAGGGACATTACATGTCGCTGACTGGGCACTGGGTAACTATGGTGATAGATGCTGAAGGGTCTGCTGCACAAGTCTTGTCGTCCCCACGACTTGTGTGTCAATCCTCTGTCTGTCCAAGTTCCTCCACTGCTTCTGCCTCCTCAACATCGTCTGGGTCCTCCACCTCCACCCCAAGCCTGCCTGGTCAGGCCACCAGCGTTGTAACTGCGCACAAGGAATCACGCACCCCTCATTACTATGCTGGCAGCAGAGCGCAACGGCATCAGGCGGTCTTTATCTTGAAATGTCTTGAAAATAAGAGTCACACAGCGGCTGAGTTGTGGGCAGCTCTGGAGACTGAGTTTGGTAAATGGTTGTCTCCACTCAACCTGCAGCCTGGTAAGGCCGTGTGCAACAATGCTGCAAACCTGGATGCGGCCCTTCGCCTGGGCAAGGTGACACACATGACTTGTATAGCTCACGTGTTGAACCTTGTTGTCCAGCAATTTTTAACACACTATCCCAGCCTAGATGGCCTTCTGAACAGGGCACAAAAACTGTCTGCTCTCTTCTGCCGTTCAACCGCTGCAGCTGAGCGACTTGCATCGCTCCAGAAGTCTTTCGGCCTGCCGGTTCATCGCCTGAAATGCGATGTGCCGACACGCTGGAATTCGACTCGCCACATATTACAGCGACTGTGGCAGCACCGCCGAGCCCTGGTGCAATATGTCATGACGTATAGCCTGGGCCAACGAGATGCAGAGGTGGGGCAGATCACCCTGATGGAGTGGTCTCAGATCAAGGACCTATGCACCCTTCTGCACAGTTTCGACATAGCGATGAATATGTTTAGCGCTGACAATGCCATTATCAGCATGACAATTCCAGTCATTTACATGCTGGAGCACACGCTAAATACTATTTGAAGTCAGGGGGTGGGGCAACAGGAAGGGGAGGAACTACAGGAGGATTCATATGCGCAAGGGACAACAACATCACCAAGGTCCAGACGTTCATCATCACCAAGGCGGCAGTCATGGGACCATGGGGGACAGGGATCAACAAGGGCGCATGGTAGCAGGCGAAATGTTGAGGAAGGTGCAGGAGAACATGAAGAAATGGAAGACGAACTGTCCATGGACATGGAAGACTCAGCGGATGAGGGAGACCTTGGTCAAATTTCAGTTGAAAGAGGTTGGGGGGAGATGTCAGAGGAAGAAAGAACGGTTAGCACCTCTATTCCACAAACACAGCGTGGACTTGGTCCGCATGGCTGCACAAGACACATGAGCGCCTTCTTGCTGCACTACCTACAACATGACCCTCGTATTGTCAAAATTAGAAGTGATGATGACTACTGGCTTGCCACACTATTAGATCCCCGGTACAAGTCCAAACTTTGTGACATAATTCCAGCCATAGAAATGGACACACGTATGCAGGAGTATCAGCAGAAGCTGTTACTCGATCTTAGCTCGGCTTTTCCACCAAACAACCGTGGTGCACGGAGTGAATCTCCCAGTTTTAACTTGACAAACATGGGACGGTCTCGTCATCTTCAACAGTCTACCCATACCAGCAGCACTGTATCTGGTGTTGGTAACAGCAATTTTATTGAATCTCTTCATAATTTTTTTAGACCATCCTTTGGAAGGCCACCAGAGACAACAAGTCTGACACATAGTCAATGGCTGGAGAGGATGATACAGGAGTATCTGCAAATGAACGTCGATGCCATGACTTTGCAAATGGAACCTTGCTCATTTTGGGCTTCAAATCTTGAAAATGGCCAGAGCTCTCCACTTACGCCTTGGATATCTTGTCATGTCCAGCTGCCAGCATTGTCTCTGAAAATGTCTTCAGTGCTGCTGGGTGTGTGCTGACAGATAAGCGCACGCGTCTATGCAGTGACAATGTGAACAGACTAACGTTCATCAAAATGAACAAGTCATGGATCCACAAGGAATTTACTACCCCTGTGTCATCCTGGGGAGAGTAAATGCTTGTGTATTTTGAATGTGCTTGATTCAAATCTACCTGTGAAGTGTACAACTGGGGCACAAGTGCTGCCACTGAAGGGGTGTCTGTGTGGCCCAATTTTTGGAACAAAGGGAGACTCCGCTTGGAGTAACCCTTGCTAGCAGTGTTTCTAAAAATGATCCAAGATGAACAAGTCATGGTTCAGCAAAGACTTTGCTACCCACCCCGGTGTCATCCTGGGGACAGTTAAGGATGGCGTATTTTTGAATGTGCTTGATGCAAATCTACCTGGGAAGTGTACAACTGGGGCACAAGTGCTGCCACTGAAGGGGTGTCTGTGTGGCCCAATTTTTGGAAAAAAAGGAGACTCCGCTTGGAGTAACCCTTGCTTGCAGTGTTTCTAAAAATCATCCAAGATGAACAGATCGGGGATCAGCAAAGACTTTGCTACCCACCCCGGTGTCATCCTGGGGACAGTTAAGGATGGTGTATTTTTGAATGTGCTTGATGAAAATCTACCTGTGAAGTGTACAACTGGGGCACAAGTGCTGCCACTGAAGGTGTGGGTGTCTGTGTGGCCCAATTTTTGGAAAAAAGGGAGACTCCGCTTGGAGTAACCCTTGCAGTGTTTTTAAAAAGGAGCCAAGATGAACAAGTCATGGTTCAGCAAAGACTTAGCTACCTACCCCGGTGTCATCCTGGGGACGGTTAAGGATGGAGTATTTTTGAATGTGCTTGATGCAAATCTACCTGTGAAGTGTACAACTGGGGCACAAGTGCTGCCACTGAAGGGGTGTCTGTGTGGCCCAATTTTTGGAGCAAAGGGAGACTCCGCTTGGAGTAACCCTTGCTTGCAGTGTTTCTAAAAATCATCCAAGATGAACAGATAATGGATCAGCAAAGACTTTGCTACCCACCCCGGTGTCATCCTGAGGACAGTTAAGGATGGCGTATTTTTGAATGTGCTTGATGCAAATCTACCTGTGAAGTGTAGAACTGGGGCACAAGTGCTGCCACTGAAGGGGTGTCTGTGTGGCCCAATTTTTGGAAAAAAGGGAGACTCTGCTTTGAGTCACCTTGCGGTGTTTTACATCATTTTAGAAGGGCATGCCATGCCTATATCTGTGTCTCCTCCTCTTTTTTCTTGTCCAGCTCTTCTGTTTTCGCATGAGTATTTGTCCTTGTCACTTTCCCACGTGTTTGTGTTGTGTTGTGAGTTGTTTGTCACCTTTTGGACACCTTTGAGGGTGTTTTCTAGATGTTTTTATGTGTTTGTGATTGCCTCCCATTGTTTCCTATGGGTTCAAGTGGTTCGCCGAACCGGTTCGCCGAACCGAACTCGAACAAGACCTCCGTTCGACGAACCAAGCTCGAGACGAACCTCGACCGGTTCACTCATCTCTACTAATAACTTATCATCTCTACCATCTTAATCAAGGCGCAGTCAGTCTGACATTTACTTTCCAACCTTTCCTTCAGAATCTGTGATTTGAAAACTCTTTCTCATTTATTTTTCCAGCTTGAAAACCAAAGATGTGTGGTAAACCAGAAATGCTGACAATACTTTATTAAAGGCAGATAGATGTAAATCAAACAGTAGATACTACTTACCAATAGTACTGCATTCCATGCTGTGGTTATTGTTCTCAAACCCATCTGGACATGTGTCAAGACATTTCCCATTGTGCAAGTAAAATCCACCTTTACATTTTGTGCAGAAGCTTTTGTGAAAGCATGTGTCACAGTCAGATTTACATCCTGAAAGCACAGAAAAGACCGATATGTCAGTCAATATGCAGAACTTCAACTAATAGACAATGGCCTAATTGCCCTATAAATGTTAATGACTTAAAGGGAATCCGCCAGCAGGATTTTGTCACCTCATCTGAAATCAGTATTATGTAGGAAAAGAGACCCTGATTCCAATGATGCATCACTTAGTTTACTTTGTACAGCAGTAGTGACACAATCAGAGTTTTTAAAGGTAGCAGAACTGAAAGAGCTAACCCTGCCCACACCACAGCTTTTTGTGTACATTGTGTATAAATAATGAACTGCTTATCAAAGGTGAGTGTTCAGACAAGGGTTCACCTAGTTCAAGTAGTGTTCATCTTCTACTGATAAAACCCATTATATGGAAACGGTACACAGCCTAATAAGTTAAACATCCAAGAAATAAAGCCTAGGTCACACGTTGCGACGCAGCAGCGATCACGACGACGATCTGACCTTATCAGGATCGCTGCTGCGTCGTTACATGGTCGCTGGTGAGCTGTCAAACAGGCAGATCTCACCAGCGACCAGTGACCAGCCCCCAGCCAGCAGCGACGCGTGGAAGCGATGCTGCGCTTGGTAACTAAGGTAAATATCGGGTAACCAAGCAAAGTGCTTCGCTTGGTTACCCGATATTTACCTTGGTTACCAGCGCACACCGCTTAGCGCTGGCTCACTGCACTCATAGCCAGAGTACACATCGGGTTAATAAGCAAACCGCTTTGCTTATAGTTACCCAATGTGTACCTTGGCTACATGTGCAGGGAGCCGGCTTCAAGAAGCTGCGGACGCTGGTAACGAAGGTAAATATCGGGTAACCAAGCTTTTGCTTGGTTACCTGATATTTACCTTGGTTACCAGCATCCACAGAAGCTGGCTCCCTGCTCACTGCACATTCAGTTTGTTGCTCTCTCGCTGTCACACACAGCGATGTGTGCTTCACAGCGGGAGAGCAACGACCAAATAATGGTCCAGGACATTCAGCAACAACCGGCGATCTCACAGCAGGGGCCAGGTCTTTGCTGGATGTCATACACAGCGACATCGCTAGCAAGGTCGCTGCTATGTCACAGAAAATGGTGACTTAGCAGCGATGTCGTTGTCGCTGTCGTTGTGTGTGACATGACCATTAGGGTACCGTCACACTTAAGCGACGCTCCAGCGATCCCACCAGCGATCTGACCATGCAGGGATCGCTGGAGTGTCACTACATGATCAGCCACCAGCCACCAGCGACCCGTGTAACGACGCTGTGTTTGGTAACTATAGTATACATCGGGTTACTAAGCAAAGCGCTTTGCTTATAGTTACCCGATGTGTACCTTGGCTACATGTGCAGGGAGCAGGGAGCCGGCTTCTAGAAGCTGCAGATGCTGGTAACCAAGGTAAATATCAGGTAACCAAGCAAAGCCTTTGCTTGGTTACCCAATGTGTACTTTGGTTACCAGCGTCCGCAGAAGCCGGCTCCATGCTCCATGCACATTCAGATCGTTGCTCTCTCGCTGTCAAACACAGCGATGTATGCTTCACAGCAGGAGAGCAAAGACCAAAAAATGAACCAGAGCAGTGTGTAACGATCAGCGATTTCACAGCAGGGGCCAGGTCGCTGCTTAGTGTCACACACAGCGAGATCGCTGATGAGGTCACTGGTACGTCACAAAATCTGTGACTCAGCAGCGATTTCGCTATGTGAGAAGTACCCCTTAGTGTATCAGCCCCTACCTCATGCTGTCCACAGATCACATAACAAAAAACCTTTTCACAGATTCCCTGTAAGATTTTGCTAAGCATGAGATATGCTATCCAAACTATTTGCTTTTAATGAGATTGGTTGGCCTGCTAACCTGTACAGGGTCTACCAAGTCTTCACCAAAAGATGATCCTGAGGGTGTCACGGGCGTGGAGGACGCCGTCGCTGCTGCGCTCTCGCTAACGCCCGGGTCCGGCGCTGCTGTGGCTGCTGCTGCTGCTCGGTGGCTCGAGCGGTGGGCCGGATTCGGGGACTCGAGCGGCGCTCCTCGCCCGTGAGTGAAAGGGGTGGTTGGTTTGGGGAATTTAGTCCGTGACGCCACCCACGGGTCGTGGTGAAGATAGGCACCACCGCTGCTGATGACGGGGATCCCGGGAGTGATGGTAAGGAGCAGCTGGGATGTTGTTTTCCCCCTCCGTGGGTAGGGGTCGGTGGTCCCGGGGCCCGATGATGTTGTGGGGAGGAGGCAGGGTCGGTGAGGTGCAGGGTTGCAGGGGCAGTGTGGCGCAATGCCGGATGGCACGGGTGTACTCACTCAGCAAGAAAGGTACAAAGTCCTCGGTAAACCAAACGGCTGGATGGACAGGTCCCGCAGCCGGCTGCAGTGCTTCTCCCCGGACAGGTTATGGCAGCTGTCTTTCCCTGCACCTTGATGTTCTCTTTCTGACTACTATGGATTCCCAACGGTAGTCCGCTCCCCGGTGTATGTGACTCGCCCACCCCAGGGCTATGGGACACCCGGTGCCGGGCCGGACTAGTCCGGTGGTAGTCAGAGGTGGCTGGGCCCGGCTCCGTGGCCCTGGTGGGTGTCAGTAGAATATGTGGCTGACGACTTTAAGTTTGTGTTCGTGACGCCACCTGTGGTATGCGGCTATTAAGCCGCCGCTGCTGTGTAAGGCCTCCGGGGTGATGAAGTGGCAGCAATGGTGATACTGCTCCCCACAGGTGGAGCGGTGCCCCGGGACACAGTTGGTGCTTGTGGAAGTCTATGGTGTTGTGTGACTAACACGGTGCAGGGCCGACAAGCAATGAAAGAAACAGGCACAAACGGTAGTCTCTTTACCTTCTCCTCTTTTACTCGGCAGAAGTTTAGTCCAGGGAGACCGTCACAGATGGTAAAGATGGTCCGGCCGGCCTGGAAGTGCCTGGGGTGATCTTTGGCCAGTTGAGTATGAGGCCTACTCCCTAATCTTTCTTTGCTGTTTTAGGACACTGCACTTTGGGTTCGCAATTGCCCTCTTGCTGCTGGGACTGGTGGTTCGTCCCTTTTTCTGTGTGGTAGACTGCGCAGGCCCTCTCTGGTGCTCCTCTGCTGGAGTCCACACCGGGCCCTTGGAATGCAGCTGTACCTTCAGATTACTTCTGGGCCAGGGGGCTTGCCGCTCTCCTGCCCTCCGGATTCAGCTGCCAGGGATGGATTTTATGCCCTGGCAACCACAGACTCCGATGTCCGAGTCTCTTCTGTGCCTCTCTGCACCTCTTGCTTCACTGGGCCAAGCTATTCCAGCTCTAGGCCCCAGTTCTACAAGGCAGCACTACTCTCCGTCTGTCCTCTGTCACTCCTGTCTACAGACTAACCACTACTTCCTCCCTCCAGCCAGATTTAAGGAATGCTCCCTGAAGTTCCAGGTTCAGAGCTCCCCCTGCTGGCCGGAGGGAGAACTGCGTTGGGTGTTACACTTACTGGCCAATAGATTTCCCAATTACCTCCAGGCTCAGCATTAACCCTTTGGGAGGGCAATGCTGTTGTGGCGACCAGGTCCTGGGGCGCCACACTCCCCCTTAGTTAAATTCAGTACTCCCGGACTGTAGAAACAAACATGACATGTTAGAACATTTCATCCCATTATGGGAGGCACATTACTTGAACGTTACAAACTTAAGCATTACTATAAGAGTCCAGTGTGGCTCCCTGCCGGGTGTCCATTACACTGCTCCATGGGGGACCCGCCGCGATCAAACCCCCAACGTAGGCTCTGGGCATGCGTCAGAGCATTGATGACCCCACTCTATGCACGCCGGACGGGTTTTTCTTCAGGGGTGTTGAGCACACTGGTGCTAACTATGAACAATTTAGGTGTTGACCACCCATAGTCCAGTGGCCCAATTGTCCATTTTCGCAATCAAAGAAAAAGAAAAACATTTTGTACACAACATTACAGACATTTCGCATAACTATTTACATTCTAATAAGTACTCTTTCTTTTTCCCTTATACAGTTGACTCTCTATACCTTGGAGGGGGTTGTCCCCGAGTGCTGCGTTGAGACCTGCGTAGCTCTGGTGTTTGCCCCTGACTACTTGGTGTGTCTTCTACCTCAGCACTACAGGTAGGCCTAACCCCGATAGGTAAGCGTGATGATTGCCTATGTGGTCTAAGAGTCGCCAAGGGTATGACAGGTTCACCACCGACAGGGGGTTGATCCTCCTGTTCCACTGCTGGCGTGTCATCTCGTGTTGGCGCGGACGGTTCTTTAGGTGGATCCGGAACCTCTTCTGTTTCTGGCTCGACCAACTGCGGAAACGTCAAAACTGGTACCACTATGGCATTGTTTATTCGGGTCCAAGTTTTGGGGAATTTTCCAAGGATTGTTTGGATCATCTCCCCCTCTTTTTCTTGACTTTGGGGACTTCCTTGTACT
This sequence comes from Anomaloglossus baeobatrachus, assembly GCF_048569485.1. Lineage (NCBI taxonomy): Eukaryota > Metazoa > Chordata > Amphibia > Anura > Aromobatidae > Anomaloglossus > Anomaloglossus baeobatrachus. The sequence continues at coordinate 291,932,072 of NC_134355.1, forward strand.
TCTTCCATTTCTTTTTGGATTCTGCACCGTTCAGGGCACGCTGATACTGTGCGGGGGGCACAGGGCGGTATCTCTCTTTAATGGGATGATGATCACCCGTGGGGATTTGATGTTTAACCCCTTTCACCTGCCCAAAATCTAGGGGGTGTTTTCTGAAGACCCGCTCGTACTCCTGTACCACCCGGTAAACCCCATGCTTTTGGTGTGAAGGGGTGGAGTCGGTGCCCACATGTAATTTTTGGCACCAGTCTTCCAGCTGCCCCTTGGAGCCATTGTCTTCCGCCTGGTCGGACGGGATCAAGGGTTCCACTGCTTTGATGGTATTGTTGCTGACAGTGTACAGTTTTGCTACAGTGGCGTACCGGGGCAATTTGTCCTCCTCCTCCCCACAATTCAGGACACAGACGGGCACTCTCCCCTTGCGGACGTCTGCTACCCCTCTGGCTACCAGGACTCCCGGCCTACTGTCTGAATACACCGGTTCTACCAAGGCATGGTAATCCTGACCCTTGAGGCCTATTGCTGCCCGACACCATATCAACATTTCACTTCTTGAGGGTATTGCAATGGGGAGGGGGTCACTTACCCTCACACTGCCAATTTCTCCTCCGGCCAGCTCTACCTGCTGCCTCCTCATCAGGGCTCTGATCTCCCTCTGTAGGGCACGCTGCTGCCCGGAGCTGGCGGTTTCAGACGCCTGTTGCAACAAAATTATCACTTCGGCAATACAATTTTCTATCACATTTGTACCAATGGTTAGCAGTGGTTCAGATTCTTTGCGATCTATATCTACAATTATCATCCCCTGACATGGCAATTCTACCCGCCCCACTTTAATGGTTACTTCTTTGTACCCAATTTGGGGTAAGGGCTGACCATTACTGGCCACAATTGTTAAATCATCATCTGGGCCATGGTCAATGTCTGAATCAGCCCAATATCTTTTGTACAGTTTGTAGGGGATGGTTGTTACCTGGGACCCCGTATCCAGAAGGGCATTCAAAGGGATCCCGTCCAGCACAGTAGGAAGGACCGGGCGTCCTCCCACATACTTGCTGCGGCTGGGGGTTGAGCCGGGCTTCCTCACACCTGGGGGTTGGCTCCTGGCCCCAGGCTCGGCCCATTTAAAGGACAGCGTCGTGCAATGTGGCCCGCCTGGCTGCAGCGGCGGCAGATCGGTTGTCCCGTTGAATCATACCGGTCTGTGTCTCTGCCTCGGGTCGGCGGAATCCTCCTCTGTCGCATCCAGGGGACGTCATCTGGGCTGGAGGCCAACTCGAGTCTTGCAGGCGATGGGGTCACTTGTAGAGACTGCACGGTCTTGGCCAGGGCAGCTACAGTCTTGGTCAGCTCCTGGACCTGCTGTCTGAGCTCTGCAGTGGGATCCTTATCCAGGGACTGCGCCTCAGCCCCTGCAGCGGCTCGTGTTGCAGGCACCACCCCGGGGTACGTGATAGCAAGAGGCCGGAGGGATACTGGGTCATTCGGTGTAGATTCTCTCAGTACCCGGATGGCCTGGTCCTTAAACTTTGCAAAGTCCAGAGCAGGGTTCTGCAGGACCATGATACGCAGCTGTGTCCTGTGGGCATCTGACAGGAGCCCCTCTATGAACTGCTCAGTTAGGAGTTTGTGTTCTTCACGTACACTCTCTGGGTCCACCTGTTTAACTGCTTTCAGGGCCTTCTGCAAGTTTAAGGCATAGTCCCTTATGCTGTCTGTGGCCCGTTGCTTGCACCCAAAGAATCTCATCTTTATCTCTGCTGCGGTGCGGGTGTCAAAAGTACTCTTTAGCTTGGCCAATATCTGGGTTACTGTCCCTTTATCTGTATCAGGCCAGGACTTCACTTCACGCTGGGCTGCGCCGGCTAGCTGTCCCATTAATATGCCCACCTTCTGGCTCTCAGTCAGAGGATACACCTGGAACAAGCTGTGCAGGCTTTCCCTGAAGTCGCTCAAGGTATGGGACTCCCCGGAGTACTGCGGTAGCCATTCTGCTCCCGGGATGTACGGCATTGTGATCGGCATTACCGGCGCTGCAGCGGGGGCTGGGGCGACGGCGACTGGGATTGCTTCGGCTGGTGCTGCGGCGTCTCGGGCTATGGCAGCCACCTGCTCTCCCTCTGAGTCGGACATCTTCCTCCCCCTTAGTGAACCTTACCAGGCTCCGTTCACTTTTCAAATTTCCTTCCGGGTCGCGCGGGGTTAACACTTAACAGCGCTCTGCTCTGATGGCGCGCTCCCTTCGCGCTCTTTGTCAGGCACGCCCCCCTTCTTCCTGCGCTCGGCGAGGCTAATGGCGGCGGCGGTTTGCAGACAGTACACAGTCTTTTAAGCACAATTCCTGCAGGCGCACAGTACCCGGTGTGACCGGGAATGAAATCCTGTTCGTGACGCCAAAAGTTGACTCGCCCACCCCAGGGCTATGGGACACCCGGTGCCGGGCCGGACTAGTCCGGTGGTAGTCAGTGGTGGCTGGGCCCGGCTCCGTGGCCCTGGTGGGTGTCAGTAGAATATGTGGCTGACGACTTTAAGATTGTGTTCGTGACGCCACCTGTGGTATGCGGCTATTAAGCCGCCGCTGCTGTGTAAGGCCTCCGGGGTGATGAAGTGGTACCATTGGTGATACTGCTCCCCACAGGTGGAGCGGTGCCCGGGACACAGTTGGTGCTTGTGGAAGTCTATGGTGTTGTGTGACTAACACGGTGCAGGGCCGACAAGCAATGAAAGAAACAGGCACAAACGGTAGTCTCTTTACCTTCTCCTCTTTTACTCGGCAGAAGTTTAGTCCAGGGAGACCGTCACAGATGGTAAAGATGGTCCGGCCGGCCTGGAAGTGCCTGGGGTGATCTTTGGCCAGTTGAGTATGAGGCCTACTCCCTAATCTTTCTTTGCTGTTTTAGGACACTGCACTTTGGGTTCGCAATTGCCCTCTTGCTGCTGGGACTGGTGGTTCGTCCCTTTTTCTGTGTGGTAGACTGCGCAGGCCCTCTCTGGTGCTCCTCTGCTGGAGTCCACACCGGGCCCTTGGAATGCAGCTGTACCTTCAGATTACTTCTGGGCCAGGGGGCTTGCAGCTCTCCTGCCCTCCGGATTCAGCTGCCAGGGATGGATTTTATGCCCTGGCAACCACAGACTCTGATGTCCGAGTCTCTTCTGTGCCTCCCTGCACCTCTTGCTTCACTGGGCCAAGCTATTCCAGCTCTAGGCCCCAGTTCTACAAGGCAGCACTACTCTCCGTCTGTCCTCTGTCACTCCTGTCTACAGACTAACCACTACTTCCTCCCTCCAGCCAGATTTAAGGAATGCTCCCTGAAGTTCCAGGTTCAGAGCTCCCCCTGCTGGCCGGAGGGAGAACTGCGTTGGGTGTTACACTTACTGGCCAATAGATCTCCCAATTACCTCCAGGCTCAGCATTAACCCTTTGGGAGGGCAATGCTGTTGTGGCGACCAGGTCCTGGGGCGCCACATATGGGTACCAGAGGAGCCCGTTTGCCCGCAGACGCTGGCCCTTGGGTCTCTAGCCTTAGGCGGTAGCTGTATACCCTCACGGTGTGGGCTGTTGCCTTCAATCGGGACTTTTGCTGTTGTGAAACCCCTGGGGTTCCAGTCACATTCGGATCTGACTATTGTCGGCGGCTCCAAGCCTAGTCGGGGTCCGATGGCCCTGCCTGTGTGTGCCGGGTTCACTTAGCTCCCCGGTCGGTATCGGCGGGCCGTCGCCCGTCCCCGGTCCTACGGTTCCGCGTTGCTCCACCACTCCTGCAGACGTCCACCACCGTCTGCCAACCTTGCTGTCAGTGCCTGGGCCACAAACTCAGACACCCAAGTGTTTACTCCTCTCTCTTCCACCTCCTGGACTAAACTGTCACTTTTCCCGCCTCCAGGCCTGTGAACTCCTCGGTGGGTGGGGCCAACCGCTTGGCTCTGCCCCACCTGGTGTGGACATCAGACAATGGAGGGAGGCAACAAGGGTTTTTGTTTGGCTGGTGTCCCTGTCCAATGGGGGTGGGGGGTGTTTGTATGTTATCTGTGACGACCTGGCTAGGCCAGGGCGCCAAAAGGGAGGTATTGATCCTTTTCTCCTTCAGGTACATAAGCCTCTGGCAGTAGCTTACTCCTCTTTTCCCACAGAGAACAACCAATTTAATCTTTTTACTATTGCATTTATCTGCTGGTGTCTAGGAGCTGCTATTTGGGGTCTTCTCCAAAGACATTCAGATAGGAAATTTAGATTGTGAACCCCAATGAGGACAGTGTTGCTGATTTTTGAACCTCTGAATGGTAAAGCAATGCGGAATATGTTGGAGCTATATAAAAATAGATTATTATATAATACATATACCGTACATATATGAATATAGTAATCACATGTTCTTTGAGTTTACAGGGGTTGTCTATGAATAGAACAAAAAGAACTAAAGGAAATGCTGTACAATGACACCTATCCTAAAATGTTTAGCCAGTTGCTTTATGAGTTTGTTCAGTAGGAAAGCTCTACTGCTGTGTTTGTAGATGCCTTGAACACTTGCTATCACTCAGAAAAACAGGTTGGACAGCAGTGTGAGCAGACATTTCTTAATTCAAGACCCTGATATCTCCAGTAATAGATCTGATAGACAAGATGGACAGCAGTGTGAGCAGCCTCTTCTTACCTCAGCACCCCTGACATCTCCAGAATGAGAACAGAAAGACAGTGTAGACAGTATTGTGAGCAGCCTCTTCTTACCTCAACACATCTGGTCTATCCAGTATTAGATCAGATAGACATTGTGGACAGCTGTGTTAGCAGACTCTTCTTACCTCAACATCCCTGCTGTTTCCAGTATTAGATCAGAATTTCCACTGAAGGTACATATCTACACATACTATCTAAGAGATTCTACTACACATGCTTCCAGTCACCTATCCTAAAACATTCTAAGGTGTCAGTGATTTTAATACGGTGTAGGCCATTTTAAATTCTATACTTATTAGCTCTGTAGGAAAAACTATTGTGATTTTTCTCATTAAAATTAATTTATAATGACATTCCCTTTAGCTATCTAGATTTTTCTATTGCTAGATAAGTCCCTTAATTTGTTAAATGCTATTTATATTCTGAGTAAGGAACTGGTACATTTCCCAAAAGAATTCTGCTCTTTGACAACACCGGCAAATGCAAATATACTACTTATATTTATAGTTATGCTACTTAAATTAAAAATTATACTGAAAGTTATGCAACCACCACCAACTGTGCACCAATATTTAGGAAGGGAGATTTTATAGGGACACATAAGTGTCTATAGAGAACCAAATGAGTAGAGATGAGTGGACCCGGTGGGTCCCTGTTATCTTTTTTAAAAATCTGTCTCCGGTCCAAAATCTGATCCCCCTATAAGTCTATGGGAACCAGTATCTGGAGATTAAAAATGTTGGTAGAAGGGATGGGGGATAGGAGCATGCGCGCTGTACTCACCGAGGATCAATCATGGTGGCACACTGCTTCCAGGTCGCGCATTCACTTCTGGTGCCGTGCATTAGGCTCATCGCATATGCACTGCTTTCCCTGCTTTCTCTGCCCACCGGCCATCCTGGCGTCTGTGATTGCTTGCAGTCAGACGCACCCTCAGCCTGTGTGACAGCATCTGACTGCAACCAATCACAGGTGCTGTCTGCGGATCAGTATCATGGTATAAAAATAAATAAATAAAACAATTGGCATAGGGTTACTCCCTATTATGATACCCAGCACAGATAAAACCCATGACTACAGACTGAAGCCTCCAGCCCTGGGCTTATATTGGCTGTATATCAAAATAAGAGAAACCACATGCAGCTTTTTTTAATTTAAATAAATAATTTAAAAAAACGACATGCGGTCACCGCCAATTTTGATACCCAGCCAATATAAAGCCCAACAGCTGGGGGCTGGTATTCTCAGACTGGGGAGGTTCATGCTCGTTGGACTACTGCCCAGCCTAAAAATAGCAACCTGCAGCCAACCAAGACTGTCCCATCTATTAGATGGGACAAGCCTGGCCCTTTACCTGGCAGTTCCTGATTGCCCTGATATTGTGGCAATCGGGGTAATGAGGGGGTTAATGGCAGCCCACAATAGCCACTAAGTCCTAGATCAGTAATGGGGAGGGCCATGAGATACCTCATCACTAATCTGTAAGTGTCAGTAAATAAACACAAACACCGAAAAATCCTTTATCTGCAATAAAATACAAAAAAACACCCTCTTTCACTACTGTATTAACCCTAAAACACCCCTGCAGGTCTGACGTAATCCACACGAGGTCCCCTGACGATTCAGCTCTACTACATGTTAGTCACAGTGTGCGGCCATAAAGCATGACTTGTGAAAAAGAAGAAAAATCAGCTCACCCGTATATGTGCTCTCTCAGCTTGGGTGGGATGCATGCAGTCCACCAGACAGGCAGGTCCGTGAGAACGTGCAGGAGAAGTAAAGAAAGGGACTCAGCACCAATTCCAGAGTAGAAAAATGTATCCAGCGAGATATGAAATAGAAACTTTATTCAATAATTAAAAAATCCAAAATATCAAAATATCAACGATTCCATAAAAACGTCATGGGTTGACGCGTTTCGGACAACAAAAGTATGAGTAAAGTCCTTAATCATAAGCATAAAAACAATGTGGAATCCAGCTTATAAGGCTTACCATGAGAAATGAGAAGTAGACAAAAGGTGGGTGTAGTCCCAGAAAAATGCAAATGCAAATGAAGGCATGAAGTCACATCGCACAGATGAAGGTCAATTTTCATATACATTTATTATGCATATTAGGACCTTCATTTGTGCGATGTGACAATGCAGGCGACTCGGTTTTTCATTTAGTGTCTGCTTTTACCTTACCCATAATTTTGTGCTTATTTGCAGAGTTTCTCATGTGTGTCTTTTGTGGAGATTTTCCATGCATGCGGACACCTCGTGCATGCATGCACTGCGCAACCAGCTCTGTCCTCACCTATTGTACCATCACCCATTCCCTGCAGACTGTGAGCCCTCGCGGGCAGGGTCCTCTCTCCTCCTATACCAGTCTGTTTTGTACTGTTAATGATTGTTGTACGTATACCCTCTTTCATTTGTAAAGCGCCATGGAATAAATGGCGCTATAATAATAAATAATATTAATAATATATGCGCATACCTATGGTATCTTTTGCATTTATTTTCATATATCTTTTATGTTTAAATATGTACCTATTTTTCATGAAGGGGTTAATTCAACACCTCTCCTCTTCCTCCTTGCCTTCATTTGCATTTTTCTGAGACTACACCCACCTTTTGTCTACTTCTCATTTCTCATGGTAAGCCTTATAAGCTGGATTCCACATTGTTTTTATGCTTATGATTAAGGACTTTACTCATACTTTTGTTGTCCGAAACGCGTCAAGCCATGACATTGTTATGGAATCGTTGATACTTTGGATTTTTTAATTATTGAATAAAGTTTCTATTTTATATCTTGCTGGATACATTTTTCTACTCTGGAATTGGTGCTGAGTCCCTCTCTTTCCTTCTCTTCCATAAAGCATGACTGCCTGCTGTGACTGGAGACAGAGACTGAGCTGCAATCAGCGGTGACATCACTCATGTGAATTGGGATAACAGCTGGACGTTCCCACCTGTTACCGCAACTCATCTGAGTGAGGTCACCACTGATTGTGGCTCAGTCTCTGTATTCAGTCACAGCGGGCAGTCACAGTGGGCAGTCATGCTCTATTGCTGCTCGCTGAGACTTACAAGTAGCAGAGTTGAATCGTCATGGGACCTCGTGTGAATTACGTCGGACCTGCAGGGATGTTTTAGGGTTAATAAAGTGGTGAAAGAGGGTGTTTTTTTGCATTTTATTCCAAATAAAGGATTTTTTTGGTGTTTGTGCTTATTTACGTTCACTTACAGGTTAGTGATGGGGGTGTCTTCTAGATGCCTGCCATTACTAATCTAGGACCTAGTGACTGTTGTGGGCTGCCATTAACTCCCTTATTACCCCAATTCCCATAGAACCAGGGAGATGTTGCAGTATGTCTAAATTCATAAGCAAGTTAAACTTATAATACCCAATTTAGCCACCTGTACGCTTTAGTAGATGTTATTCTAATTTCCACACTATATAGGATGCCTATTAAAGATGGGCAGTGAGCCCCATAGGGGTGAATAGGCCCCATGACGATCGGGAGGGTTCAGGGTAGGAAAGGGTTAAGTTATGTGGCTAGAGGGCTGTATATGGGGCTATAGGATGGGTGGGAGAAACGGCAAGAGGGATTGGGGGAGAGTGAGGAGGAGGTGGGGTGTTGTACTAGGTATAAAGGGGGCTGTGCACAGGTTACCTCCTCTTTGTCTTGCCAAGCTGTGTGTCCCACCTGTGCTGCTGCCTCGCTGATTTGTAAGATGGCGGACCTGGCGGCGCTGCTGTAGATGGTGCGTGGGGCCTCTGAGGCCCTTGGTGTGGACGTGCTGCGGGAGCAGCTGGTGGTGGTCTGTGGGGCTGGAGCGGTAATGCCTGCTGCTCCTGCACCCAGACCTGCACTGTGTGCTCTGCGGGCGCGTCCGCCGGAGCGCTACTCCCCCAGCGGGGGAGGAGTCAAAGATCCAGGAGCCCCCTCGGGGACCCTCCTGGGCAGCGGAGCCCTCCTCCACCCCTTCCAGGAGAGTTACCGGCCGCCGGGAGGAATCCTCGCCGGAGATCGCGCAGGACGGAGGTGGGCGGAGCTTCGGCGAGGCCTACTTCCGGTTCGCGGCCTGCACGGGACCGGACCAGAGCAGCGGCAGCCCCTGGTGAAGTGCCGGCTGGGGGTGGTGCCCGGCGCAATGGAGCAGAAGAGGAGACTCCCTGCAGGTGGCAGGGGAGAGATGTTGGACGGAGGGGTGGTGCAGATCTGAGCGGCAGCCAGAGAGGAACGGTGGCTGGGTCCTGCAGCCCGCAGGGCCATATGCTGCAGTCCATTGTAACGGTTCCCACCCAGCGGGGACCAGGCTGGGGGAAGTTCCCAGCACACGTCGGGAGTGGCACGGCCTTCCTGCAGTCGGCAGGGAGGGAGACCCCTGAGAATGACAGATGGTGTGACTGTGCAGCGGGCAGCAACAGGGGCAGCAAAGAAGGATGGCGGCAGGACGCCGCGTCGCGACAAGAGAAAGAGGCCCAGCAGGAGATGCCCGGAGGAGCAGGGTGCGGTGACCGTGGGGGTTGACGGCCGACAGGTGCGGGCTGCCCCCTTGCTGGTCTCCCATGAGGACTTCAGCAGCACCTCTGATTCTGGCGAGGAAGAAGGACCGGAGGAGGCGGCAGGACGGATGGAGCGGCAGTGGGATGTTCGTGCTACGGCTGCTCCGGATTCGGTTCAGAGGCAGCCCGGTGAGAGGACGACAAATGTGTTTAATGTTGTGGGTAGTGGGGGTTCCTCTGCGGGTGGCGACATGCAGGGTGCGAGTGCGGTCGGACAGTCGGGGTTACCTGGGTCGGAATTTTGGGGTCAGCTGTTGGGGGTGTTGCAGGGATTGTCAGCTGAGCGGTTAGGACGGAGTGGGCTCGGGTCTCCGGCGGGGGCTTAGGTGGGCCCCCTGGTGGGTCTTCCGCCGGTGGTGCCGCTGCGCGAGGTCGAAGCTCAAGAAGCGGCGACGGCGGTTGTTGTGGGACAAGCGTGGCGGCTGAGGCGGTGGTGAGTAAGGACGCGGAAAAGGAAAAAGAAAAAGGAAAAGGAGGATGAGGTTGTGCGGCTGGACGAAAGGGCACGGAGTGAAGTATATGTGTGCTTTGAAAGTCCATTAGGGGTCCATTTAAAAAAGGAAGTGAGGGAGAAGATTTGGAAAGGGGAGTATGTGGAAATTTTTTCACTGCTCCCCTTGGAAAAGTTTAACTTGGACAAAGTAAAGCCAAGTGACACCAAGAAGGAAAAGGAGGATGAGGAGAAAAGGAGGTATAGGTTGATTCTGAGAACTTTTACTAACTGGCTACAGGCTTTTGCGATCCTAGCCAGTGTGATTGGGGAAAAGGAGTCAGAGAACTGCTCCGCCCGCTTCGGTTATATGGACTCAATAGGGGAGGCGTACAGAGTATACGGAGGTTTAGGGTGGTTAAGATATGACGAGCAGTTCCGGCAACGGAAGGCTCTGCGGCCTGGCATCCGGTGGGACCACAAGAATATTTCCTTGTGGATGCGGTTAATGACGGCTGCGGCTCAGCCCTTTCGAGGGGGTGCCGGGAGCATGTTGGCATTTTAACGAGGGGCAATGTAAGTTTGGGGCGTCGTGTCGGTTCAAACACGAGTGTTCCGGTTGTGGAGGTTCCCACTCGTTGGCCAGGTGTTTCAAAAAAGGTAAAGGAAAGTCGGGGGAGGGGTCTGGAAAAAGGGAGGACGCCAGTGAGGGTAGAAGCGATGCTGCCCTATTTAAATAGGTATCCGGATGTTCGGGTGGCGGAGCTGTTGGCGAAAGGTTTCACGGAGGGTTTTCGGATTTCGTTTGAATCTGAGGCGCCGGTGTTTCTCCCGGGTAACTTGAGCTCTGCAAAAGAACATCCAGAGGTGGTGAGGGAAAAGCTGCAAAAGGAGGTGAAGTTGGGGAGGATGGCGGGCCCATTCCAGGACCCACCATTCTCTAGCTTGAGGATTACGCCCCTGGGGGTGGTACCCAAGAAAGAGCCGAACAAATTTCGGCTCATTCATAATTTATCCTATCCGGAAGGGTTGTCAGTAAATGATGGGATATCACCTGAGTTGTCGGCGGTCTATTATGTATCGTTTGACAAGGCATTGGAGTTAGTACGGGTAGCTGGGCAAGGGGCCCTGATGGCGAAGGCAGACGTGGAAGCAGCTTTTCGTATACTTCCTGTGCATCCAGAGAGTCTTCATCTCTTAGCGTGTATGTGGGATGGAGAATACTATGTGGATCGTTGCCTGCCCATGGGTTGTTCCATTTCGTGTGCGTATTTTGAGGCATTCAGTTCTTTCGTGGAATGGGTAGTCAGGGACGTGGCAGGAGTCTATTCAGTGATTCACTATTTGGATGATTTCTTTTGCGTTGGACCGGCGAGCTCCTCGGTTTGCTCCTTGTTGTTATTTACGTTAGAGCGGATAGCGCGGAGTCTAGGTATTCCATTGGCAAAGGAAAAGACGGAAGGGCAGGTGACGGCCCTGTGTTTTTTGGGCATCGAAATTGATACGGTGGCAATGGAATGCCGATTGCCGGAGGGCAAGCTGAGTGATCTGAAGGAGTCAGTGCGGTTTTTGTATCGGGCTACGAAGGTGAAGTTGCGGGATTTGCAGTTAGTGCTTGGAAAATTGAATTTCGCCTGTCGCATTATGCCGATGGGGATATTTAATAGATTGGCGAGTGCAACCGCGGGGGTGACAGCTCCGAATCATTTTGTCAGAGTGACAAAGGTGATGAAAGGGGATTTGCTGGTTTGGGATGCTTTTCTCGACCAGTATAACAGAAGGACATTATGGATGAGCAGGGCACTGTCGAATAGCCAGCTGGAATTGTTTACGGGAGCGGCGGGCTTTGGAGCAATTTTTCAAACGCACTGGTGCATTGGAAAATGGCAACGGCTTTGGGTGGAAAAAGGATTGGTAAGGAACCTGGTGCTGCTTGAGCTGTTTCCCATCATAGTAGCAGTGGAGTTGTGGGGCCCCGAATTTGCAGGCAAGAGGGTTTACATGCATCGTGATAACATGGCGGTGGTGCATTCTATCAATACACTGTCGGCTAAATCACCTCCGGTAGTGGGGTACTTGAGGCATCTAGTGTTGCTGTGCTTGGCTCTAAATATTTGTGTGGTGGTGCGGCATGTGCCCGGGGTTCAAAATGAGGTGGCTGATGCGCTATCTCGGTTTCAGTTTCACAGGTTCAGGAGACTGGGGCCGGGAGCGGAAGAGGATGGAGAACTATGCCCGGAATGGCTGTGGGACCTGGCGTCTATGTAGCATTTTAGCATTTAAGGGCATTAGGAGATCGGTGGCCAAGGCTACTTGGTGCCGATACCAGTCAGTGTGGAATGAATGGGAAGAGTTGGAAAAGGCGGATTTTATGGAGCCTGGTTACATTGGTCGAGTGTTGGGGATCTTGACGTTGATTAGTGGGGATTTTTCGGCTGGTCAGTCTGTTTCGGTGATAGGTTACAAGTTGGCGGCGTTGGCTTTCTTGTTTGAAATGCAAGGGGTTCGGGATGCGACAAAGGATTTCCTGGTGCGGCAGGCGATGAGGGGTTTTCGAAAGGGGGCGCGGTCGCGTGACACGAGGCGGCCCATATCGTTTCCATTGTTGGTTCGTTTGGTGGGGTGTTTGGAGGATGTATGTTCTTCCCCTTATGAACGGGCATTGTTTACAATAGCGTTTGTATTGGCATTTTTTGGGGCCTTTCGCATTGATGAATTGGTTAGACCCCGCTAGGCAAGCGGTGGGTGATCTGTTGATGGAGGACGTGATGCTCAGGGTGGATAGAGTGTAATGCCAGCTACGTTTTTCAAAAACGGATCAGAGGGGCCGGGGACGCCTGGTGGTGTTGTTTGAATTGCCAGGGCACCAGTTATGCTCGGTGGCACAGGTGACGGAGTTTTTGAAGGTGCGAGGTGGTTACCCCGGTGTTTTCCTTAGGCATGTGGATGGAACTGCTTTAACACGATTACAATTCATCACAGTGCTGAAGACGGCTTTAGCGCGGGCGGGGGAAGAGCCAAGGGATTACAGATCTCACTCCTTTCGGATTGGGGCAGCAACTGAAGCCGCTAGGTGGGGGTTGAGTGAGGATTGGATTCGGTGGATTGGGAGATGGGAATCTTCCAGGTTTCGTTTATATATTATCCTATATAAATGTACTCCGGCACACTAGTGAAAACATGAAAAAGAGCCCAGTATGGTGCTCAAAAAAATTATTTTATTTTTTGTGTGTTCATATACTGTCCAACGTTTCAACCCTATGGGGGTTTTCTTCAAGGACTAGTTTTTATATACAAAGAAAAAAAATAAAAAACAAAAAGTACAATGTCAGTTTCAATGCAATATACATGAATGGTTACAGGAAAGGAAATATATATTATGATCATAGAAATCCTGTTGACAGGATAATATCAACATGTATAATAAGCTTTCCATTGGAATATAAGTAAAAATCTCCCATATATATGGTGTCCAGTATGATACAAAACATGTTATACAATAGAGCAGAAGCCAAGTGTGAAAACCTCAAGGGGGCGTACCTTAAATGGCAAAATTGGAAGGACTACAAGGTCTAGATGAATAATATGTGAAGCTACCTGTATAGGTCCGTGTTCAATTATCCTAAAAGCAATTTTGCCATTTAAGGTACGCCCCCTTGAGGTTTTCACACTTGGCTAGTCATATAGCATATTTTCATGTATTGATGATTGTACCGTTCACTCCATAGACGGTCTTGGACCTCATCTCCACCACATTTCACAATTGATAAGGTGTGATACCGAACATTTGATATTAGATCAAATACCGCCACAGGTATGCCAAAAAAACCCCACTTTTCCTCTTTCTCCATATTTTGTTTCCCTAACATACTGACATATATCAATATTATTTTATATCTCATCATTATAGTGATATGTGGACGCTAGAATTACTGTACTTACCTGATCCGCTTTGGGTGCTAATTTGAAAGTCATTCTTGTTGTACATAGGTACGTTGTAATCTTCTGCTCTATTGTATAACATGTTTTGTATCATAGTGGACACCATATATATGGGAGATTTTTACTTATATTCCAATGGAAAGCTTATTATACATGTTGATATTATCCTGTTAACAGGATTTCTATGATCATAATATATGTTTCCTTTCCTGTAACCATTCATGTATATTACATTGAAACTGACATTGTACTTCTTGTTGTTTTTTATTTTTTTCTTTGTATATAAAAACTAGTCCTTGAAGAAAACCTCCACAGGGTTGAAATGTTGGACAGTATATGAACACACAAAAATAAAATAATTTTTTTGAGCACCATACTGGACTCTTTTTCATGTTTTCACTAGTGTGCCGGAGTACATTTATATAGGATCTGTCATTTTTCTCCAGAGCACCTAACTAACTTAAGTGGTTGAGCCAGGTCTATTCTACAGAGTATCGTTTATATATTAGACCACACCTGGTCAGGTGATGGTTAGAGAGTTGGGGTTAACTTGTTTGAGTTATGGTTCTGGAGGGCAGGTTTTTTTTCCTTGTTTCAGTTGCTGTTTTATTCATGGTCTTTATATTTTCATAGGTCCATGTCTCGTGTGGATTCTCGGGCACTCCTTTGTGTATTGGGGAGCTTTGCGGGCGGATGTTCGTCGTGAAGGTCGGCAACTCGGAGTGGCGATGTCGGATGCCCATGTGAAATGGCTCGGAATTTGTGGCATGACCTGGGGGAGAGTGCGCCCTGAGGTAGCGTATTATAGGCGTATTGATCGCGAACTGGATGTGTTAATTTTGCATGTGGGTGGGAATGACCTTGGAGTGAGGGCGGCGAGACAGAGTTAAAGAGAGATATTAAGCTGGATTTATTGCACTTGTGGAGGGCTTTCCCGGGTGTTGTGATCATTTGGTCGGATATCATTGCTAGGATGCAGTGGCGTTTCGCGAGGTCGGTTGATCGGATCAACAGGGCCCGGGCCAAATTGAACCGGGCGATTGGCAGGTTTGTGGCGTGAAATGGGGGATTGGTGGTGCGACATAGAGAGCTGGAGGAGTCTACCGAGCAGTATTTGAGGCGAGATGGGGTCCATCTCACGGACATAGGGTTGGATTTGTGGATGTTGGTTTTGAGGGATGGTTTGGAGCAAGCGATGGGGGTGTGGAGGGCCCGGGCCAAGTAAGGTGTCACTTGGCCGGTCTGTGGCGGGGTGATAGGTCCGTTCAGAGAGGTTGGGAGTACCGACAGTCGGTTTGTTGGTATGAAGTCACTCAGGGGGAGTGGCTTCGGATTGGATTGTAATTTGTGGGCGGAGGTCCTGCAGGTTCTGGGGAGGGGTAATTAATGATGGAACGTTATTACCAGACACCTCGGGTCGGTTGGTCACGGCCGAGGTGGTCCTCTGGGCCGGTTGGAGGTTACGGCCGGGGGATAGGAATGATGGTTGGCCTCTCGGACGGATCTATCTGGTGTGGTTTTTGGGAAAGAGTTATATATGTATAGGTTATATGTTAACAATGGGTGGCATGTTGAGCCACGAGTTTGGGTACATATATACTGTTAAATAAAGCTGTGGCCATTCGTGCAATAAAGTCGTAGTCTGCGTCATTATTTTAAGTATAGATCTGGAGGGGGAGTTTTACATTGCAGACCCGCCTATACCTGATAGATGCGTCAAGATTTTATATCACGAAGTGCTGTTCTACATTGATTTTCTGTTCCCTTCATGACCATACATAAATGTGAGCAAACTAGGACGTCATCACACATGTGTCCTATATGTTACACAGACAGAGAGTGGAAATGCAGGAGATCATCTTTTCTCTGAGATACTGAGATTCTTCTGCCAAGTGTAAATCAACCTATTACATGTGACAGGTTTATTTATCTTCAGCCTGTACACCAAAGATCTATTCTAGTAGCCCTCATGTGGACACAAGCTTTCCCTAACCTAATAGCAAGCTCTGCTCAGTCTTTCCTGCTCCGCATTAATTTCACAGATTGGGAGAGAACTATGCAGCCCCTTAGTTATCTCAACGATAGGAATAATAATAATAAAGTTTATTTTTATAGCGCCAACATTTTCCACAGCACTTTACAGTCAAGTGGGATTTTGTACAGACAAAAACAAAACAAAGTAGCACAGTTCAGCAGCTACAATAGAAATAAGGGCCCTGCTCGCAAGCTTACAATCTATGGGAACACAGCGTTTATGAATGCTCTACATTGTGAGTTAAGGAAGCCATCGGGAAAGTCTGAAACTGCTGACCTTACAAACTGCAGACTATAAGACACATATAAATTTTAGTAAGATGTTATCTTACTAAAAACTACATCTTATAGTCAGAAAAATATAGTAGTATATGGTTTCACAATATTAAGGGGTATGCTATTTTATAGCTAATGTGTTTTAATAACATATAGACTAGTTTTTAGGGATGTTCCGTTTTCTTAGTAAAGCATACCCTCTCATAGGGATTGCCTTCTGTCCTTCCCAGTCTGCACTCCCATCTATAAGTAGTGCCATGTAACCAGATATATTACTGAAGTTCCTACATGGCACCTGCGCTAGTTTTCTATGCTAAGTGTGTCACTTCATAGGAGATTGAATGATGTGAAAGGTACATCTGTTAGATAGTAGTCCATGCTGATAGGATTGATAGCTGGCTATGTGAGGTATTTCTTCACAGTAGCGGTCACAATTCCACCTTCCTGTCTTGGGCACAATAGGTGACTGTTTGCTGCTCTGTGGATGATAGTTATGCTTACCTGTCGGTATGCTGATTGAGAGCTCAGTTGTCCAATCTGGTGCAATGGCATGCTGAGATTTTGATATTTTCAGTGACTGCTCAGCCATCCATTCTGAGACTGGGAGTTTTGGGGTTTTCCAGGTGTACCCTGTTCGGTCTGATTTACCAGCTATTTAGCTATTTCCCAGCAGAGCAGTCAGACCCAGAACACTGCCAGCCTTAGTATTCTGTTATAGTGCTCAGTTGGCCTGTTGTATCTGTGTTCTGGGAATTGATCTTATGCTGTCTCACCATTGACTTTGACCATCCATTTGCCTTGTCCCTCTGCTATGATTCTCTACCCTTAAATACTCTGACTCCGGACCATGACCTGACTATGCTTCTTCCTATTTCCGTAATCTTGACATGCTCTCCTGCTACCTGGCCACCGGAACTTTAACTATCCTGCCTCACGACTTGCCGTGTAGTGACTAACGTTACAGTAGCATATTAATTTTTTGCTCTCTGGTATCTAAATTGCAAATAATTTTCAAACCCATTTCTTGCACTATAAAGGGGCTGACCTCTTTAATGAAATAGAAAGGGAAATTGATTATACTGCTGCTTTTACAGATTGTTAATGGGACCGTCGCAGCTACAGCCACAAAATTTTGCACACTCACACTTCTGGACCCCAAGAGCGTCATAGGCTATGTTTTGAGGGGAAATTTTTATCACGCGCTTTACAGTTATTCACCAAAAAACCTGCCTCCTTTAAAGTGAATGGAGCTGGGAGCCACCCCCTTAAATGTTGGCGTGTCATAGTGCAGCCAGGGAAAGAGGCAGACACAGACAGGGTAAGAAACAGACATAGACAGGGTAAGAGACAGACACAAAGAGACAAACACAGACAGAGACAGACTGACAGGGAAAGAGACAGACAGGGAAAGAGAGGGAAAGAGAGAGACAGGTTAAAAGACAGACACAGACAGGTAAAGAGACAGACACAGACAAAGAGACAGAGACAGACACAGGGAAACAGACAGACAGGGAAAGAGAGGGAAAGAGACAGACAGGGTAAGAGAAAGACAAAGACAGGTAAAGAGACAGACAAAGAGACAAACACAGGGAAAGAGACAGAGGGAAAGAGGGAAAGAGACAGACAAGGAAAGAGACAGACAGGGAAAGAGAGGGAAAGAGACAGACAGGGAAAGAGAGGGAAAGAGACAGACACGGAAAGTGACAGAGATAGGTAGACAGACAGGGAAAGAGATTGAGACAGACGGAGAAAGAGACAGACAGTCAGAGACAGAAAGGGAAAGAGACAGACAGACAAAGAGATAGAGAGAGAGAGACAGAGATATATACAGAAGGGGAAACAGACATTATAATTACATTTATATCTATTTGTTTTGTGGTTTTTGTGTGCAGAATACATTTTTGTTAATACAATCTATTTTGTTAACAGCAGTTATTAACCCGGGCGAAGCCGGGTAGTACAGCTAGTTTAATATATAAAGCTGAATGTGTGTATGTATGTGTGTATGTGTGTATGTATGTATGTCCGGGATTGGCATCTGCACCGTCGCAGCTACAGCCACAAAATTTTGCACACTCATACGTCTGGACCCCGAGAGCGTCATAGGCTATGTTGTGAGGTGAAATTTTAACCCCGCGCGTTCCAATTTACCAATAAATTTTGCCCCTATCTACATAATGGGGAAAAAGTGAAACGAAAAGTGTATCCGCACCATCGCATTTACAATCACGAAATTTTGCACAGACACATCATGTGACCAAGGGAATGTCGTAGACTATGTTTTGACAGGAAAATTTAACCCCGCGCTTTACAGTTACTCTCCAAAAAACATGGCTCCATTAAAGTAAATGGAACCTGGAACTACAGCTTATTAGTAGGAGCTGTGATTGGTTGCTATAGGAACAAAAGACATTCATAGTATAAGAAGCTTATATGTGAGGTAATAAGATGTTTGTGGGAAGACGGATAGAGAGAGACAGACAGAGAGACAGACAGAGAGACAGACAGACAGAGAGACAGACAGAGAGACAGACAGAGAGACAGACAGTGAGACAGACAGAGAGACAGACAGAGAGATAGAGACAGACAGGGAAAGAGACAGAGACAAACGGTGAAAGAGACAGACAGAGACAGATGGTGAAAGAGACTGACCTGGAAAGAGACTGTCCTGGAAAGAGACTGACCTGGAAAGAGACAGATGGGGAAATAGACAGATGGGGAAAGAAACAGATGGGGAAAGAAACAGACAGATATGCAGACAGGGACAGAGACAGGCAGACAGGGAAGGAGGAGACAGCCAGAGAGACAGACAAAGATAGATGGGGAAAGACACAGACCTTGATGGAGACAGACGGAGAAAGAGACAGAAATAGAGACAGACAAGTAAAGAGACAGACAGAGACAGGCAGACAGGGAAAGATACAAACAGGAAAAGACACAGACAAAGAGACGGGGAGACAGATGGGGAAAGAGACAGACCTGGGAAAGAGACAGACCTAGAAAGAGACAGATGGGGAAAGAAACAGAGAGATAGAGACAGACAAAATATATAGACAGACAGAGACAGGCAGACGGGGAAAGAGACAGACGGGGAAAGAGACAGACGGGGAAAGAGACAGATGGGGAAAGAGACAGACCTGGAAAGAGACAGACCTGGAAAGAGACAGACGGAGCACATTACTTGGCCAATTTAGTTAAATCTGTGTGGAATATCAGTGGTGTTGAAATATATGTTGTGAAATGCTTCTATTAGCTTAGTTTTTGCCTTTTAATAATTACATTTCTATCTACCGTATTTGTTTTATAGTTTTTGTGTGCAGAATACATTTTTATTAATACATTCTATTTTGTTAACAACAGTTATTAACCCAGGCGAAGCCGGGTAGTACAGCTAGTAGTTCATAAAGTAGTTAATAGCAGATTTAGGAGCAAAGCTAAGTACATAAACATTTTATTGGACTGAAAATTGGAATTGTTTATATTTTACTTACTTTTACACTCACTAATTCCTGGAGAACGTATTCCATAGTAGCCAGTTGGGCATGAGGTAAGACAAACCCCAACTTGCTTCATGCCAATTCTTGAAAGAGCAAAAAACAGTCTTGGTTTACATGTCATGCAGCCATTGTAATCCGAGCACGTGGCACATCCACCTTGGCAATTCTGGCTGATATTAGGATGCACTGAAAGACACAGATATAAAAAAAAAATACTTTTAGTAACTTTTCACTTTAGAAAATATAATTTTGCACAGTAAAAAAATAACCAAAACTTGATTATAAAATGTGACCATTATAACCTTACTTCAATCTCTGCAACACAAATCCATAAAAATAAATCACCCATAGCTATATACAGGCCTAATAGATAGTTTATTCTCAATTATTCATATGGTAGGTGTTCCATTGTATGCCATACTGTGGTACATAGAGAGCTTATGCCACCATTAAATAGAACTATACTGTATCATCATACGGGCCTGTCATCCTGACAAAACGGCCAACGTCTTGTTTTATAACATATCCTGGGCATAACAAGACAATAAAATAGATCATTAGTCATTTTTATCTCATTTTCACTGTAATAAACACGCAGCAAAGTTAAGTTTTGACATAAAGTCAAGTTTGTCGCTTGGCATTGGATACGCAGTTTCATAATATATTATCACTTATAAGATATACAGAAATCCAGTGAACTCATTATAAATTCCTCAGTCTCCTCAAGAAAAATTGGACAGTATTTATACCGAAAAAGCATCTTACATTTTGGATCATACAATGAGGTCTAAAATTATTTGGCCAGTGACCGCACTTTCATGCCTTGACCTCTGCATTTCACTATTTTTTATTTAAAATGAAGCGACTGAGATGTAATTAATGTGGAGACTTTTGGGTTTAATTAAAGGGGTTAAAAAAATAAAATGTTTAGGAATTGCAACCATTTTTCTACAATGCCTCCTTATTTCAGGGGCTCAAAAGTAATTGGCCAAATTTCATTTACCATAAATAAAGTGTTTGTTTTTAATTCTTCATAGAAAATACTTTGGAGACAATATCTGCCTGAAGTCTGGAATCCATGGTCACTAAACGCTGGATTCCCTCCTTTGCGATGCTTTGCCAGGCCTTTACTGCAGTTGACTTCAGTTGATCCTTGTTTGTGAGTCTTTCTGCCTTATGTTTTGTCTTAAGCATGTGAAATGCTAGATAAGATATGGTGATTGACTCGTCTGTTGCAGAATATTCCACTTCTTTGCCTTAAAATCCCTGGGTTACATTTACAGTATGTTTTGGGTGTCCATCTGTACTGTGAAGCACACTCCAATCAACCTTCATTTGGTTGAATCTGAGCAGAAAGTACAGCCCTATATATTTCAGAATACATCCAGCTGCTTCTGTCTTCAGTCACATCATAATAAATACTAGTGACCCAGTGCCATTGGGAGCCATGCATGCCCGGCCATCACACTGCCTCCACCATGTTTAGAGATGATTTGGTGTGCTTTGGATTATGAGCCATTCCAACTCTTCTGCATACTTTTTTCTTCCCATCATATTTTGATGCAGGAGGATCTTTGTTTCATCTTTCCATACAATGCTTTTTCAGAAGTGACCTGGCTTCTTTACATGTTTTTGATAAAGTCTAAACTGGCTTTTGTATTATTGGTTTGAATAAGTGTGGTTTCTGTTGGTGCTTTGGTGCTGCGGTGGACATTGGTGAGTAGCGAGTAGATCTCTCTATTAAATAGGATATAGCGCTAAGGGAGAACATGCTCTGGAGTTCAGCAGGTCAACAACTAATAGACATTGATTGCGGTGGTACACTGACAAATAAGTTGAAACATATTTCAATAGGTTTTACCTTTTTTAGATTACATAAAAGGTTGACAGGGAGGCATTTAAATATCATTTTTGGTGGTAAAACAACGTAGAAATCAACAGTGACCCCTGTTGGATAAATCTATGCATTACCACAAGCAAACTATGAACTACTACTAATACACTACAGTATGACTGTTTTTTGACAGCGATCAGTATCCACTTATTTTAATACATAATTGTTCTTGTATACTTTTAATGTTGCAATATTTTTATCTTCATATTCTATCTTTTTAAACACATTTTTGAACTAATTATCTTTTTTTATACAGCATTTAGTGTACTGATAATTTTGTAAATATATTTGATATATTTTGGATTATATAACACATGTATATGAGTTTTCAGTTCTTTTTTTACCACCAAAAGGGGTATTTAACTTTCGTCCGGCTGAATAGGTACAATTGTAACTATTCCCTTTTTAAATTGCAATAATTTTTTTTTTTCGAAAACCGTAGAGGGCTGAAATTTCGTGACATCTCAGCAGTTTTGGTCCAGAATATATTAGCCAAATTTCAATAAAATATCTTCACCCCCTTCCGAGATAAGGGGTTGAGAAATTTTGGCAAAATTATGCAGCCTGACAAAGGTTAAATAGCTCCCTGTGCACCTTTCATGTAACACCTGAAGAAGGCTCCTGTCCAGAACTGAAAAACAGTTTGTGAGTTACTGTGTGGAATCTAATAAAGGTATAAACTTTCTGCCATATATTGCATTTTATTGGGCACAACTATTGTTTTATAGTGATTGATGGTTTGCATCTTGTCAGGAACCCTCTATATTTGCTTTCTTGAAGTCTTCTCCATATGATAGACTTATGTGGCCTTCAATGTAATTAAACAAGGCACTCCTGAACTTGAAAGTGATGCAAGTTTATTTAATGTGCATGAAAAAACATTTTCGGTCCACAACGGACCTTCCTCAGTTGCACATAGGTGGAGTGGACTGGAGGCATAGGATGGCGTGAGGCACGGTATCCACCGCTGCATGGGGGCCGCCATGTCGGCTCTTGATATCCCTACAAGGAAGTGCCATTTCTTCTTTCTTATGTGGCCTTCAAGTCATATTTGAATTCTCAAACTCGCATGTAAGCTCCTCTTTTTTTTCTTTTGCAGAATGTATCAAACTGTTGATTTATCCACTCCTAGCATTTCTAATATCTTTGTTTCTAACTAATATATATTTAGCACCAGAATTCAATATATATACCGGAATGTGATTTACCAAGGAATGTAAGCCACTAACATGTTCACATTCAGCAGAGAAAGCTTGTGGTTACAAGCAAATTGCAATGGGGTATTTCCAAAAACTTTGTCCATTCCTCATTAGCGGGAAAAAGAAAACTGTGATAAAATTGTCACTGTGCATCATTCACATTCTCAACATATACCATGTAGAATTGATTGATGACACCAAAAAGATAACAGTTTGTAAAATGATTGCTTGAGAATTTAGTGTTATCGCATACTGAAATTCAGTGAAAAAAAGGTGACAGTTTATGTAATTTAAAGGGGATTTATCAAGGGAAGAATAGAAATGTGTCATTAGTTAATGGCTAATCATGATTTAGAACAATATATATATATATATATATATATATATATATATATATATATATATATATACAGAGAGAGAGAGAGAGAGAGTACTGTTTATTTATTTCTCAAACTCTTTCTTACTGATCAGGAAGTATGTTAGAAATGCTAAATTAAGACACAGCATTTTGAACATGTGTATATTAAATGTGGGTTGCGTACTGTTACATAATCCCACCAGCCGCCATATTGCAGCATATACAGTACCTAATCACTGTAGTAAGAATATTGTAATTATTATGGGCATGTATATTGTCAAAATTGGATAACCCTTGGCAGGAAATATTCATACTCCTGATAGTCATATTCCAGATGCCTGTATCTAAAGTGCTACTGTCCCCAGGGCCGGATTATAGGCGGGGCAGGCGGGGCTTCAGCCCCGGGGCCCCCACCATAAGAGCTTCCAAGGGGGCCCCCACCACCAGGGCCATACTTGCCACCCGTCAGCAATTTTTTTTTTTTTTTTCTTCACACCCTCTCCCCCTCCGTAAAGACAGTCTAATACATCAGCTGTGTTTTCGGGGGGGGGGGGGGGAGGTGTGCACACCTACATTTATTTGTATCTGCGTCTCTAAGACGCAAAAACAAACTGCGGGCGCAGGACGCTGATTGACCCCGGAAGTAGTTTGTACTTCCGGGGTCAGAGGTATGCCTGCTCCCTGCTCTGCTGCGGGGTCCAATGCCGCGGCCGTCACAGCAGGACGCCGCCCAGGCCGCGGATGAGAAGACCGGCACCGCGGCCGCGGATGAGAAGACCGGCGCCGCGGATGAGAAGACCGGCACCGCGGCCGCGGATGAGAAGACCGGCGCCGCGGATGAGAAGACCGGCGCCGCGGCCGCGGATGAGAAGACCGGCGCCGCGGATGAGAAGACCGGCGCCGCGGCCGCGGATGAGAAGACCGGCGCCGCGGCCAGGAGAGGAGACTCACCGGAGCAGGAGGATGGCCGCGGCACCGGAACAGCAGCAGGAGGACGGCGGCCTATACCGGAGTAGCAGGAGGATGGCATCAGAGCAGGTAAGGGCAGAGCTGAAGAAAGATGTGTGGTGTGTGAAGCAGAGCTGTGTGTGAAGCAGAGCTGTGTGTGTGTGAAGCAGAGCTGTGTGTGTGTGTGAAGCAGGGCTGTGTGTGTGTGTGTGAAGCAGGGCTGTGTGTGTGTGTGAAGCATAGCTGTGTGTGTGAAGCAGAGCTGTGTATGTGTGTGAAGCAGAGCTGTGTGTGTGTGTGTGTGAAGCAGAGCTGTGTATGTGTGTGAAGCAGAGCTGTGTGTGTGTGTGTGAAGCAGAGCTGTGTGTGTGTGTGTGAAGCAGAGCTGTGTGTGTGTGAAGCAGAGCTGTGTGTGTGTAGCAGAGCTGTGTGTGTGTGAAGCAGAGTTGAAGAAAGATGTGTAGTGTGAAGCAGATGTGTGTGTGTGTGAAGCAGAGCTGAAGAAAGATGTGTGGTGTGAAGCAGAGCTGTGTGTGAAGCAGAGCTGTGTGTGTGTGAAGCAGAGCTGTGTGTGTGTGTGAAGCAGAGCTGTGTGTGTGTGTAGCAGAGTGTGTGTGTGTGTGTGTAGCAGAGTGTGTGTGTGTATCAGAGTGTGTGTGTGTGTGTAGCAGAGTGTGTGTGTGTGTAGCAGAGTGTGTGTGTGTAGCAGAGTGTGTGTGTGAGAAGCAGAGCTGTGTGAGAAGCAGAGCTGTGTGTGAAGCAGAGCTGTGTGTGAAGCAGAGCTGTGTGTGTATGTGAAGCAGAGCTGTGTGTGTGTGTGTGTGTGTGAAGCAGAGCTGTGTGTGTGTGTGTGAAACAGAGGTGTGTGTGAAGCAGAGCTGAAGAAAGATGTGTGTGTGAAGCAGAGCTGTGTGTGTGAAGCAGAGCTGTGTGTGTGAAGCAGAGCTGTGTGTGTGAAGCAGAGCTGTGTGTGTGTGAAGCAGAGCTGTGTGTGTGTGTGAAGCAGAGCTGTGTGTGTGTGTGAAGCAGAGCTGTGTGTGTGTGTGAAGCAGAGCTGTGTGTGTGTGTGAAGCAGAGCTGTGTGTGTGTGAAGCAGAGCTGTGTGTGTGTGTGAAGCAGAGCTGTGTGTGTGTGTGAAGCAGAGCTGTGTGTGTGTGTGAAGCAGAGCTGTGTGTGTGTGAAGCAGAGCTGAAGAAAGATGTGTAGTGTGAAGCAGGTCTGTGTGTGTGTGTGAAGCAGAGCTGAAGAAAGATGTGTGGTGTGAAGCAGAGCTGTGTGTGAAGCAGAGCTGTGTGTGTGAAGCAGAGCTGTGTGTGTGTGTGTGTGTGTGTGTGAAGCAGAGCTCTGTGTGTGTGTGTGAAGCAGAGCTCTGTGTGTGTGTGTGAAGCAGAGCTCTGTGTGTGTGTGTGTGTGAAGCAGAGCTGTGTGTGTGTGTGTGTGTGAAGCAGAGCTGTGTGTGTGTGTGTGTGTGTGAAGCAGAGCTGTGTGTGTGTAGCAGAGCTGTGTGTGTGTGTAGCAGAGCTGTGTGTGTGTGTAGCAGAGCTGTGTGTGTGTGTAGCAGAGCTGTGTGTGTGTGAAGCAGAGCTGTGTGTGTGTGTGAAGCAGAGTGTGTGTGTGTAGCAGAGTGTGTGTGTAGCAGAGTGTGTGTGTGTAGCAGAGTGTGTGTGTGTAGCAGAGTGTGTGTGTGTGTAGCAGAGTGTGTGTGTGTGTGTAGCAGAGTGTGTGTGTGTGTAGCAGAGTGTGTGTGTGTGTGTAGCAGAGTGTGTGTGTGTGTAGCAGAGTGTGTGTGTGTAGCAGAGTGTGTGTGAGAAGCAGAGCTGTGTGAGAAGCAGAGCTGTGTGTGAAGCAGAGCTGTGTGTGTGTAGCAGAGCTGTGTGTGTGTGTGAAGCAGAGCTGTGTGTGTGTGTGTAGCAGAGTGTGTGTGTGTGTAGCAGAGTGTGTGTGTGTGTGTGTAGCAGAGTGTGTGTGTGTGTAGCAGAGTGTGTGTGTGTGTAGCAGAGTGTGTGTGTGAGAAGCAGAGCTGTGTGTGAAGCAGAGCTGTGTGTGTGTGTGTGAAGCAGAGCTGTGTGTGTGAAGCAGCTGTGTGTGTGTGTGTGTGTGTGTGTGAAGCAGAGCTGTGTGTGTGTGTAGCAGAGCTGTGTGTGCAGCAGAGCTGTGTGTGTGTGTGAAGCAGAGCTGTGTGTGTATATATGAATCAGAGCAGTCAGTGCAGCACCCCAGAGCGCTAAGCCACCCATCCCAGTAATGTGTACACCACCAGAGCTGTTTGCCACTCCAGCAACATCTATGCCCCCCAGTAACGTCTATGCCCCCTGCCCCTCCTGTAATGTATATATTGTAGGCCCTAGCCCCTCCTGTGATGTATATACAGCAGTGCTGTGTCAGTGTGCATGGTGTGCAGTCATGTTAGTGATGGCCATCATGCAACACAGCCACATGTCCTGGAGGACCTGGACGGAAACAAGCGGGGGAGGTGAGTGAGGCTGCTTGTGACTTCTCCATATTAACACCTTTAATGCGTCTGTGTCTGCATGTGTGTCAGTGTATATGACTGTGCATATATTTGTCTGTTTAAATGTATTTTTGTGAATTTGTCTTCAAATATGTATATGTACGTATGCCTGTATGTGTATGTGCGTGTCTGTGTGTGGATGGGGCCCACTAAGACTCAACCGGGGACCACAAAAACCTGGAGCCGGCCCTGGCTGCCTTAACATTGGGATGAATAAAAAAATATGTGAGCAACTCTACTTTCTGTGTATAAGTGACAGCTGTGAGTTATCCTGGACTGTATCTGTATTGTACTGTGTATAAGTGACGGCTGTGAGTGATCCTGGACTGTATCTGTATTGTACTGTGTATAAGTGGCGGCTGTGAGTGATTCTGGACTGTATCTGTATTGTACTGTGTGTGTATAAGTGACAGCTGTGAGTGATCTTGGACTGTATCTGTATTGTACTGTGTGTGTATAAGTGACAGCTGTGAGTGATCCTGGACTGTATCTGTATTGTACTGTGTATAAGTGACGGCTGTGAGTGATCCTGGACTGTATCTGTATTGTACTGTGTATAAGTGGCGGCTGTGAGTGATTCTGGACTGTATCTGTATTGTACTGTGTGTGTATAAGTGACAGCTGTGAGTGATCTTGGACTGTATCTGTATTGTACTGTGTGTGTATAAGTGACAGCTGTGAGTGATCCTGGACTGTATCTGTATTGTACTGTGTGTGTATGGGTGACAGCTGTGAGTGATCCTGGACTGTATTTGTACTGTAAATCTGAATGTGGCAGAACAGGAGAAGATAAATGTTCATTAAATTTATATCTAAATGCTACAGTTCGCGCTCTACTGTTATGGCTAAAAATGTTAACGTTTATGGGGCCCCCACCAGATTTTCTGCCCAGGGGCCCCCACCAACCTTAATCCGGCCCTGACTGTCCCTGTAATGCAGTGGTGGCGAAAATATGGCTGAACAATGAATACTGCAGGGCATACAATGAAGCATTACATCCTGGTTCTGGCCAATGCCAGCATTTGGATGTACTTAGTGGGCGGAGCTAGCATGTAAAGCGCTACCATCCTGCAGATGAAGTCTGCAGTAGCAGCCCCAATGTCTCCTGTGCTGCATGCTCCAGCCTAATGTCTCAAGTGAAGTATATACTTCAGCCTCAATATCTTTTGTGAAGTATATACTCAAGCCCCAATATCTTCTGTGAAGTATATACTCCAGCCCCAATATCTTTTGTGAAGTATATACTCCAGCCCCAATGTCTCCTGTGAAGTATATACTCCAGCCCTAGCGTCTTCTGTGAAATATATGCTCCAGCCCCAATGTCTCCTATGTGATGTATATGCACTAGTGTCACGTGAGCAGTGATGAATTTCATGCAGTGTAATATACATCTGTGTTCGGAACAACTTACTTCTTCAAATACTTTACAACATTTATAATCACAAGGAGGCAGCAGTGCTCCAGACCAACAAATCTGAAAAAGGTAGCAACATCCTCACTACCACCTAACATCACAGCAGCACAAAAGAGATTAGGGGTGAGTTAATGATGTGACCAAATATACCAGGACCATTAAGAAGTTGATAATTTATTACAGCCCCCTAATAATATTCTAAATATCCAAATGGCCATTAGCAGAAACAAAGATTCCCCACCTCTGGTCTAGCACAAGCTGCTTCAATGGTCTCTAGCAAACCATAACTCATTTACATCTCATTCTTTAGTCACCTGACCACTAAGGGTCCCGTTACACGTAGCGACGCACCAGCAATCAGACCAGCGATCCGACCTGGCAGTGATCGCTGGAACGATGCTACATGGTCGCTGGTGAGCTGTCAATCAGTCAAATCTCCACAGAGATCAGCCACCAGTGACCCTTCTAACGATGGCTCCCTACTTACTCAGAACGGGCGCTCCGAGCGTCGGACTGGCTACCGCCAGCGCCGAGTGATTGATTCCCCGGTGATTGCGGTTCAGTTCATAACAGCTGCGGACAGGCTGGGCTGCAATCCAAAGTTCAGGTGAGAGCACCGGAGATCAGCCCAGGATGTCTTCAGCTGTCATGAACTTAAACGCAATCGCCGGGGAATCAATCACTCGGCGCTCGCGGTGCAGTCTAGGCTGTACTCTGGAGCTCAGGTGAGAACTCTGGAGTGCAATGTAGGTAACTGAATCCGCCCCGTGCTTGATGGTCTCCCGCCGTCAAACACGCCGATGCGCAGCAGGGGCCTGCTCGCTGCTGCTTTTCACACACAGCGATATCGCTAGCGAAGTCGCTGATACATCACAAAACCTGTGATGTTTCAGCGATCTCACTGTGTGAGACGGGGGCTTAGGACCTCAGGCAACTAGAACAAGACATCATCATATGTGCTTCTGCTGATGCCCTTATCAGGCCTCAGTAGTTAAGTGGGAAGAGATTGAGCCTTTATTGCTCTCTATCTAGCCAGGAACCACCAGAGGGACTTTTGCTGGAGCCAAGGAGTCAATACATGGTGCCTAAAGGTACCGTCACACTAAGCAACATCGCTAGCAACATCGCTGCTGAGGCACAACTTGCTAGCGATGTTGCTGTGTGTGACATCCAGCAACAACCTGGCCCCTGCTGTAAGGTCGTTGGTTGTTGTTGAATGTCCTGGACCATTTTTTAGTTGTTGCTCTCCCGCTGTGAAGCACACATCGCTGTGTGACAGCGACAGAGCAACAACTAAATGTGCAGTGACCAGGGAGCCGGCTTCTGCGGACGCTGGTAACCAATGTAAATATCGGGTAACTAAGAAGCCCTTTCCTTCGTTACCTAATATTTACCTTCGTTACCAGTGTCCACCGCTCTCAGCTGTCAGTGCCGGCTCCCTGGTCTCTGCACACGTAGCCAGAGTACACATCGGGTAATTAACCCGATGTGTACTGTGGCTAGGAGTGCAGGGAACAGGGAGCTGGCACTGGCAGTGTGAGAGCGGCGGACGCTGGTAGCGAAGGTAAATATCGGGTAACCAAGGGAAGGGCTTCTTGGTTACCCGATGTTTACCGTGGCTACCAGCATCCACAGAAGCCAGCTCCCTGCTGCCTGCACATGTAGCAGAGTACACATCGGGTAATTATCCCGATGTGTACTGTGGCTAGGTGTGCAGGGAGCCAGCGCTAAGCAGTGTGCACTGGTAACCAAAGTAAATATCGGGTTGGTTACCCGATATTTACCTTAGTTACGAAACGCAGCATGCTTCCACGTGTAGCGACGCTCCAGCGATCCCTGCCAGGTCAGGTTGCTGGTGGGATCGCTGGAGGGTCTCTTAGTGTAACATCTCACCTATCAGGTTGTATCGTTGTTGGGATCGCTGGTAAGTTGTTTAGTGTGACTGGGCCTTTATGGATATCACCCATAACACAGTGACTTCCGAAAAGCACCCATAACATAATGCCTTCTGGAGAGCACCCATAACATAGAGCCTTCCAGAGAGCTCTCAGAAAACAGTGCCTTCCATAGAGCTCTCCTAGCATAGTGCCTTCTGAAGAGTATCTATGACACAGTGCCTTCCGGAGAGCTCTCATAACACTTTGCCATCCAGAGAGCTCTCACACCACAGTGCCTTCCGAAGAGTACCTATGACACAATGCCTTTTGGAAAGCACACATAACACAGTTATGAAATCAGTAAAATGAAAGCACTCCGCAAAAGCTAGTGTGACGCCCTGGCCTATCAAGTCGTCACAGGGTATTGTGCAATCTGCCCTTCTGCACAGTATCCAACTCTCCTGGGTTACGGGTCCTGGTGCTTTGGTGTTGCTAACAGCTTGGCCAGTCAAAATCCTGGGAACACTTTGCATCATACCCACCAGACACACCATTGGGGGCCTAAAGGGAATAGGGCCACCCATATGGGGGGTTAGTAGGGGAAAGTGACAAGGTGGAAGAGAAGTAGTGTGGTGACTCTCAAGAGGAGCGGTCACAGGTTAGGAGCTGGGCTCCTTGAGTACTATGTGGCAGATGTTGGTCTGGGGCTGGTGGGAGCTGGAACCCCGGTCGCAGAGGATCATGTCAAGGGGCACGGATTGCCGAGGAGGGCCTTGAGTCATCTCCGGGCAGGGGCCAGGACACGACGGGGTACGCGGACCCTAGGCCGGGAAGTAGCTTCAAGCATCCTAGTAATTTACCCAACGGGGGTGAAGCCTTCAAGATTTATCCATCACCCGCTCCAAAATCGGGGTACTAGCACACCGATGGGATATGACTTTCCCTGACACAGTCCACAGAAATCCCGAGCGTGAACCCTGAGAGCAATCTCACTCCGTTAGCCATACGGGTGAGCGGGACCCGACTAGTTCCACACTACAGGGTCCAAACAGTGAAGAAGGTGCCACGGAAAAGGCCACAGGCTAACAAGCAACACCAGGGGCACGGACCCAGCATGCTTCCTCCTTGCTGCAGCGGTGCTCAGAATTCTGGTTTAGAAGCTGTCAGTGTCAGTATTTTTGGACTGAGTGAGCACGCAGAAACCCTTCCTTTTCCCAACGGCACCCCTACTCCTGCACCACCAACACCGGGCCCCGGGGCACAAACACCCTACTCACGGAGGGGTTAAACATCTTGCTGCCAAACCATCGCCACCGGGCTCCCCCTCTCCCCAACAGTAGTGGTGGTATCCCACCTTACCATGCACCGTGAGTGGCGTCACGAACTTCTAACTCCCCTGTACATACTCCCCTTTTCAAACTCGAGTGTCTGCACGAACCCCCGGTTCCATAAACCCCTTGAGCCACCGCAGTTCCAGATCTGAGTGGCTCGGCCGCTGGCACGGGGGCAGTACAGTAGTGTACATATAAAACCACACAACTTGGTTGAACGTACAAAAATAATGACCTAAAACTAATTAAAAACAACATTGGGTAAACCCCAGGTAATCAATGACCACCCCACCACATACACTGGACACCAAAATTAGAGAACAACACAAAATTTCGTATGGTCATTGTATAGTTCTATGTAATTATGTTCTAACATGAGAACACTAGCAGTGTTTTAAGTTTATTTCTTAAATTGAATTTCTTCTTTCGCACCTAATAAAAATGTAAATAAGATAAACGAAAAATAACAAAATTAGAGAACACTTTCAGATACCTGCAAGTTATTGGTGTTAATCTGGGATGTGGTGCTAATTTCCTTAACTATCTGACAAATCCTATTTAACTGGCAACCTATCTTTCCAGTTTGCACTGACTTTTCAAAAATGGTGTGCCATTCCAATGTGACTGAAATCCTCTAGCAGCTGGTTGCCCAAATGAAGGTCAAAGGATTGACCCTATCAGCCATAGCAAGAGAAGCTGGTCGTTCCAAATCTGTGATTCGAGAATAATGCATCTTTACAACATCACAAACTTTTTCAAGTTCCCCAAAACAGCTGGTCGCCCTCGAAAGACAAAATGCAATAGACGACAGGATAATTCATAGAATCTCCAAGGGTAATTGTTTCAACACTGCAGCTTGAATTGCTTGCCAGTTCAGCACTGAACAGGGTAAGGCTCTGTGTCATCATAGTGTCATGGTGTTTAAGAGCATTTGCACTTAAATCCCACTCTGCAGTGACCAAACCTCTCATTAGCAGAAAGAATCAAAAGGCTAGACTCACCTTTGGTGAGGACCATGTGGACAGAGAAGTGGCCCACAATTCATTTTAGTGATGAAAGCAAGTTTAATGTTTTTGGGTCTTATGAGAAACATTATATTCGTTGACAAACTTGGTAAAGACTGAATCCAAAGTGTGTTAAGAAGTCAGTGAAAGGTGGTGGAGGAAGTGTCATGGTTTGGGGAATGTTTTCTGCAGCAGGAGTTGGACCTCTCACACAACTCCTTGCCAGAATGAATGCAAGTGTGTAGCAGAACCTTCTTCAACAACACGTGGTTCCTTACTTGCGTTCATCACTCAATCAGCAAGCAATTTTCATGCAGCACAATGCCCCCTGTCACACAGTAAAAGGGGTAAAGCAGTTCCTTGAAACAAAAAACAGGTTTGACTAAGCGCTCATCACAAGGCAGATGCCAGGTGCCACTCCCAGGGCAGAGACCGTGACTGCGGCAGCTAACCCACAGGGCAGGGACGGACACAGTTGCAGACAGGCAGAGTCTTTTGTGTAGACAGGGACCACCAGTATGGCTGAGGTAGGAAGCATGGTCAAGACGGACAGGCAGGGTCACTAGTAAAGAGCTGGGACCAGCGGAGTAGCTGAGGCAGATGGCATAGCAGGGGTGGACAGACACCATCACTAGTAAAGCTGGGAGCATTGGGGTAGCTGAGACAGATAGCATGGCTCGGGTGGATGGATATAATCACTAGTAAAGCTGGGACCACCTGGGTAGTTGATGCAGATGTCATGCCCGGGGTGAATGAACACAGGGGTACAGACAGGACCAGGAGACATGAAAGGACTCTGTGTACTGTAACGGGAAGCATAACTGACAAGGGGACCTGATACTAGCTGGCTAGGGAACAAACCACTAACTAATAGTTTTGCTCACACACCTCCCCTAGTAGGCGAGTGCCTTAACTACCCAGTGCCTCTCACCAATAGGTTGAGAGGCATTTCTTGAAAATGGCATGCTGGCCCTATAAAAGAAGAAGAGCAGTGGTGCACGCACACAAGCTTAGTCTCGGGAGGGATAAGAAGTGAACAGCCATGTGGAGGACCACGGGAAAGCCGGGCAGCAGGGTGTGGACCAGCCGCGATGGTGAGTGAGTGAGTGTGGGCGTCCTTGCAGGGAGGGGAGCAAGGGATACAGAGATGCCAGCGCTACATGGCCATTATTGCCACTCATATAGTGTTTTCCAATAAGCAACACTGACATTCTTAGGTGCGGATTACATGCGGTTTTGATGCATTTTCACTACTTAAACGCACTAAAGACGCATGTGCATTTTTTACCTACAAATTTTCTGCATCTAATGTAAATCTATGGGGAATATGTTGCAGATCTTAAACACGTTCCGCATTGTAAATAATAAGCATAGTGGCCATGAGATTTCTATAA
Organism: Anomaloglossus baeobatrachus; assembly: GCF_048569485.1. Lineage (NCBI taxonomy): Eukaryota > Metazoa > Chordata > Amphibia > Anura > Aromobatidae > Anomaloglossus > Anomaloglossus baeobatrachus. Next base: position 291,965,419 of record NC_134355.1, read on the forward strand.
ATCCCATCCACTTTGCTGGAACTGTAAGATGTTCCGTTTAATACATACAGTACATAGCCTTACATTTATCTGTGGGACTGTCCTGAATCTTTTTTAAATATTAATAATTTTTGGAAACTTTGTATGGATGCAGCTTTTTTTCGTCCTTGAGGACATACCGTAATGTTTTTTCCATTTCTATAGTAGTTTCATTTTCTAGTGGACACAGTCATATATGAATCTTTTTGTGGGCAAGTTGTATTTTTTTTCAGATATGTGCTTCAAATATTTTTGGGGGATGGAAAAAAAATAGAAAATTGGTTTTAAAAAAGACTGTTGGGATTTTTTATTCTAATAGCCATAAGTGTTTTTTTTTTATTTTTGCTTTTTTCATTTTTTAGTGGGAGAAGCTCAGTGAGCTTGATCACTTATATAATACATTGGAATTTTTTCTGCATTGCAGAGTATTATATGTTTCAAAATAATGCTGGCAGTCGTTCTATTAGGACCACCTTGATGTTACCCTCTATAATTGGGTTGTGGGAGGAACAATAAGCTGATAGAGGGACCTTCGCTATGTCTAACCACTTAGGTGACACGGTTAATATTATTTGCAGCATCTAATTAGTTAAAGGGAATCTGTCAGGTCCTGTATACACTCAGAACCAAGAGCAGTTCTGGGTGCATATTTCTAACCTCTGCCTAGCAGTGCCACCTATAGTAGCATACATAAGATCTTTAGAAAACGTATTTCTTAAGATCCTTTATGATATACTAATGAGGCCAGAGACTAGTTGCAAGGGCGTTACTTCCCTTGGCTAGTTGGCCCTCTTAGCATGTCCCTGTGGGCGTACTAACATGCTGATGAATGTGCAGCGTCAGAGACACAGTCGCTTGCACCTCTCTGCTGTCACTGCATCCGACACTGGTTTTTGTCTCCGGACTTCTGGTCAAGCGCATTAGAAGCTAGGTGTACGTGTCTCAGTTCCAAACTGGTGTTATACGCATGACTGGTAGTGCTGTGATGTCTGATCATGTGCACTGACCCTAAGCCCGGCGTTCTGACGCGGTGCAATGGACACAGGTATGTGCCTGACTGCGAATTGACGTGAGACAATGGGCATTGAATGGCGAGTTGGCATGCCCCTGTGAGTGTGCTAACATGTTAAGAGGGTGGAATGAGGGCAGGAACTAACGGCCTTGCTACTAGTCCCTTCGCTCATTAGCTTCTAGTGTGCATGACCAGAAATCCGGAGACAAAAACCAGTGTCGGCCGCAGTGACAGCAGAGAGGTGCGAGCGTCTGTGTCTCTGACGCTGCACATTCATCAGCATGATAGCCCGCCCACAGTGGTGTGCTTACATGCTAAGAGGGCCAACTAGTCAAGGGAAGAAATGCCCTTGCGACTAGTCACTGGCCTCATTAGTATATCATAAAGGATCTTTAAAAACACTTGATGCATGGACAGTTAGGCTGGGATTAGCAGTATGCACCCAGAAAAAAAATACAGGTTCCCTTTAAATATCTTTATCAGTAGGCAGATGATGTCTACGATTTGCTGGTAGAGAGGTATTACCGTCTTGATCAAAATGACAGGTATCTATGGGGGAGTATTAATGGGTCTCTCTATAGTCAGTAACACAGTTTTTCCAAAATTCCCATTCTGTTATATTAGAGCCATGGACATGTTCCCCATAGCTGTTTACATGCATGTAGTTTGATACAGAGAACAAGAAAGACCATATATTGCGGTTAGACTTATGAAGAATTATTTATGGAATAGTCACTTTTTGGTACACTTTGAAATATTTACCTTTCTTTTTAACAAATGTGATTCAATGAGAATGTTGGGTTAATCTCTTCCTTTCAGTCTACCATCCTGTGTATATAAATGTACCTAGAAGGCACATATTTATTTTACAAAGGATTAGTATCTATCAATTACAGCAGTTTGAGTAGGGAGAGTTGTCATTTTTATATTGATATTTTACATCTTGCTCAGCCCTTGGAGCGTATGATATATTGTAATAATGAGGGGAAAGACAACATTGACAAATTGAGTAAAGTAGTGGAAAACGTCTGGAGTTCACCTCTGCACTATAGCGCATCATGTTAGGTGTAGATAAAAAGAAAGGTAATAGTAGGGCCTCAGAGAGAAATCACCACCCGCTGAAGAATGTCCTCATGGATACAGTTTAGTAATAATTTAACATGATGTACTGTGTTGCAATGACTAACACACAGATGGTTTCGTAAATGTTTGGTAGAGTGCAGTACATTGCTACCAGGACCGGCACTCGCAGCGCTCCTAATAGATAATCCCTTCCAGCTACAGCCTTTTTTTTTTCATTTCAATTTTTTCCATTTCCTTCCAAGAGCCATATTTTTTTTTATTATTTGTCATCGTAACTGTATATGGCTTGAAATCAAAACAAAATTTTGGAGTTTATCTGAAAGAAAACAGCAATTGCACCATTATTTGGGTTTTATTTTTAGGACATTAACGGCGCAATTAATATTGACTTTATTCTGCAGATCAGCACATTTATGGTAAAACCAGACTAAAGTACTTTTCTGTTTAAAAAGGGCAATAAAACTTTTTCTTTATTTTTTTTCTCATTGGTGGAAGTTGTTTGGGCAGAATGAGAGAATGGCATCTGTAGCCACGCCCCCTGCACTGACTGACAGCTGTCTCTAATGCTGAATGGCTGTCAGTCAATGCGGGGGGGGGTGGATAAAGCTGTTGCTTTCCATAAAGGTTGAGAATGCTATTAACCTGCAGATTAACCCCATATATGCAGATTAATAGCATTTTTTTTCACATGACAGGTTCCCTTTAATAGGTGCATTTATATGGCAAACCTTTAATTTTCAGTAGTCACTAGCTATGACAATAGAATGCAAAGGTTGATTAGATAACAAAGGGCTCCAACAGGTTAGATCAGGGGTGGGAAAGTAATTTTCATAAGGGACCACATGAGACATTATGACTGAGAGCCGATCCAATAGACTGAAATTCGGAATTAATGTTAATATTAAATAATAATTATATTGCTTAAAAGGGTTGTCCAGCTTTATTGTAAAAGTCTGCAGACTAACTGACCCCCCCATCAGACTGGCTATACCCAGGGACTTGTTCCCATGGCGACCATCCCCTTACGTGGTTAACCCTCTATGCCCAGTGTGGAGAGGAGAAAAAGGATTTAGATTGTGTTTTGGTGGAATCGGCACTGGTACTCCAGGTCCCAGGGGGATAGGTCCTGCATCCCCAAGAGGATGCAGTTCCCTGTAGTGCCCTGAGGGTCTCAGGGGCGCTACATGTACATACATAAGATTTGATTTTTTTTTCATAAATTAATAGTACTAGGAGTAAAAAAAAAACCTTTACAATATCTTAGAAATATGCCTCTTTCTTCACCTATGAGGCATTTGTTCTCCCATTAACCTCCTGATCTCAAAGTTTTCTCTATTATATTGCTAAACCCATCTTGAGAAATGAGACAAATTATCAGCTTAGTAAGGCATCAGGTTACAAGCTGACTAGAGATGAGCAAATTAATGTGAATCTTACAAAAATACTCCTTCACCAAAAGATTTTTTTTTGTCATTTGCTTTCACTTGGGTTTAGAAAAATGGTGGCCAATGGCTGCCATTTTTCTGAACCATCATGGGCCATCAAAAGGTTAAAAAAAAATCTCCAACACCTCCACTACTCCCCCCACCCATCTGTTTTTCACACCTTATGATCCACCGCCGCTAGAGATGGAATCTTCAGGTATTTCGCACTGTCTGACATCATGGTGCCAGGGAGTGTTCTGCGTATGCGAGTGGAGAGTCACTGCGCATAGGGGACAGTGAGCAATTGATGATGGCTACATATCTATATTATTATATTTTATTTATTTATTCTTAAAAAACAAGGTCACCAGATTTTTTATGCTCTGGGGTTTTCTGTTTGTCGGGTTAAACTACACAAAGAGCTCCTGCTCCCGTATCTTTGTGGTGTGTGTGATATACATAGTATTGACTAGTCTCCATCCCTCAGTTCAGGGACAGATGATAGCTCAAAAAGGAACCTTCAGAACTGGATACAAGAAATATAATGACCAGAAATAGTACTACTCCTACAAACACAACATCTTATTCTGAAGTCACCTGAGATGAGTACTCTTTAAAGCATCCGTTAGTTAAACAATCAGTGTGAGAATGGATCAGCTGTTGCCCATCTAGTTGCCCAATCCGAAATCGTTGAGTTCATCAATATGTACTATATCTAATATGTATGACCTGTTTATGTGCCATATTGGTTACTGTAATGCCTGCTTTACACGCTTCAATAAATCTTTCAATCCGTCGTCGGGGTCAAGTTGTAAGTGACGCACATCCGGCATCGTTCGTGACGAATTTGCGTGTGACACCTACGTGCAATCAAGACTGAACGAAAATACGGTGATCGCATACACGTCGTTTATTCCTCATACATTGGACGTTTTGTTGTATGAACCTAGTCAATTGAAACGTGTGACATCCCTCATACGATTTTGATGTCTGAGGCTATGTGCGCAGGTGTGCGCTCTGCACCGCAGCTTAAAAAAGGTCTGCTTCAGAGCGCAGCTGAAAAGCTGCGTTCTGAAGCGCCTCACAATGTCTGTCATTCACTAATCTCTGTCAGTCCGTCACTATCTCTGTCCCTCTCTCTCTGTCCATGTCAGTCTATCCCTCTTACCCCCTCTCTCATACTCACCGATCTCCGATCCCCGGCGCTGCATGGCATTCACACTGCTCCGGCGGCTTTTACTGTTTTGAAAAAGCCGGCCGCCCATTAAACAATCTCGTATTCCCTGCTTTCCCCGCCCACCGGCGCCTATGATTGGTTGCAGTGAGACACGCCCCCATGCTGAGTGACAGGTGTCACACTGCACCCAATCACAGCAGCCGGTGGGCGTGTCTATACTGTGCAGTGAAATAAATAATTAAATAATTAAAACAAACGGCGTGCGGTCCCCCCCAATTTTAAAACCAGCCAGAAAAAGCCATACGGCTGAAGGCTGGTATTCTCAGGATGGGGAGCTCCACGGTATGGGGAGTCCCCCAGCCTAACAATATCAGTAAGCAGCCGCCCAGAATTGCCGCATCTAATGTATGCGGCAATTCTGGGCGGCTGCTTACTGATATTGTTAGGCTGGGGGACTCCCCATACCGTGGAGCTCCCCATCCTGAGAATACCAGCCTTCAGCCGTATGGCTTTTTCTGGCTGGTTTTAAAATTGGGGGGGACCGCACGCCGTTTGTTTTAATTATTTAATTATTTATTTCACTGCACAGTATAGACACGCCCACCGGCTGCTGTGATTGGGTGCAGTGTGACACCTGTCACTCAGCATGGGGGCGTGTCTCACTGCAACCAATCATAGGCGCCGGTGGGCGGGGAAAGCAGGGAATACGAGATTGTTTAATGGGCGGCCGGCTTTTTCAAAACAGTAAAAGCCGCCGGAGCAGTGTGAATGCCGTGCAGAGCCGGGGATCGGTGAGTATGAGAGAGGGCTGCTCAATTCACTTACTCAGGAGTTTAGCGGTCACCGGTGAGTCCTTCACAGGTGACCGCTAATCAGGACGCGACACAGACAGAGCCGCAGCATGACAATGAAGTCGGGTGAAGTTCACCCGAGTTCATTCTGACAGTGCGGCTCTGTCTGTGTCTGCTGTCATCTGCCATTCAGCTCTGCTACATGGCTGTCTGTGGCTGCTGTCAGCGGCCATGTAGCAGAGCTGAATGGCAGATGACATAGTAAAAACGCATCCCTACACATTACACACGCTTGGCAAGTCAATAAATAAAAAAAAAAAAAAAAAAAGGGTGCCCAATGCATACGTCACAGAACACATGATCTAAAGGATCGCACACAAAATTGATCAATTTAACATAGACTACTAACGCTCGTGTGACAGCAAATGAACGACCTACGTGCAATCTCATTCAATCGCATATGCGACCTGGGCGTGTCACATCGCATACGAGATCGCACACCTAATTGTAAGGTGTAAAGCTGGCTTTAGGAATGACTGGTGACTGGTAAATTGTGTGTAGAATTCATACATTATTTTTTATCCATGATATCAGTTCAGGCTGGGTTAGATGAATGGCACAATACAGAATGTCCCTTTAAAATGTTTATCAATTCCAAACTGACCTGAAACATATGTAGCTAGAATTACTTTCCTATCAAATATATGAATTCTTACATTTAATGCCAGAATCTAAATAAACATACTATTTTAACAAGCTCAGTTCTGAAAAGTTGCTCAAGGATACAGAAGTTGTTTCAAACATCTGCCATTTCACCTTCACTACAGAGAACTCATGTCTGTTACCAATCATCCAGAAAACTGAATTACTGTGCTCCGAATCCTTCTACAATGCCTGTACTAAATGCAAAAGAGAATGTCAAACAAAACTACATATGACTTATACGATTGGATAGCAGACTTCCCGGTGACACCCATGTTGACTCACTTTCATGTTAAGGAAAATCTGAACAGTAGGCTTAAAGGGAATCTGTCAGAAGGATCAGCCTTTATAAGCTTTCTACATGGGCATGCAGGTCATGGAAAGTTGAATAAAATGATACCTTGATACCTGTGCTCCGATGTCTTTTTTTCAGAAAAGTCCACATTTTTCTTAGTATGTAAATAAGCTTTGAAGCTTTCTATTCTAAATGAAATGGGCCATCACCATTGTTAAATATGAAATGACTGACAGTCTTCTCTCCTGATTTAACTGTAGAGCCGTGTATAATTATAACTAAAGGTGGCTTTACACGCTACGAGATCGCTAAAGCGATCTTGTTGGGGTCACGGATTTTGTGACGCACATCTGTCCGCTTTAGCAATGTTGTTGCATGTGACACCTATTAGCGATTTTGAATCATTGCAAAAATGTTTAAAATCGCTAATCGGTGACATGCCCCCCTCTTCCCAAATATCGTTGCTGCTGCAGTAACGATGTTGTTCCTCGTTTCTGCGGCAGCACACATCGCTCCGTGTGACACCGCAGGAACGAGGAACCTCTCCTTATCTGCGTCCCACCAGCAATGAGGAAGGAAGGAGGTGGGCGAGATGTTCGTCCTGCTCATCTCCGCCCCTCCGCTTTGATTGGGCGGCCACTTAGTGACGTCGCTGTAATGCTAAACGAACCCCCCCCTTAGAAAGGAGGTGGTTCGCTGGTCACAGCAACGTCACAGAGCAGGTATTTGCATGTGACGCTGCCATAGCGATATTGTTTGCTACGGCAGCGATCCGTTAAAGCATAATGGGAGTGTATGGGAAACAGATCCGCCAGTAATGAATCTGTTCACCTATTAGTTAACAGATCCATTGCCCATGGACTTCCATTTATGTTAAAACATATCCGTTGCCCATAAATGCTAGATGGATTAGAATAGAATACAATAAAATAGGATTAGATAGATAGATAGATAGATAGATAGATAGATAGATATGTGATAGATAGATGATAGATAATTGGATAGATAGATGATAGGTAGATGATAGATTACACTGGATAACAAATGAAGAAAAAAATTGTTTTGGTGCTTTGGGTATTAGGCTTGATTTTAGGTATATTCAGTCCTCTGAATCTGAATATGTCATTGATTTTTTTTTCTAGCAGCTCTACTTTTTGTGATAATGTACAGTTGCCTACATATGAATTTGAGATTTTTTCCTTGACAATGGTATTAATTATAGAATCAAAGATAGTCTGTCTGTAAGCAGTGTCGGACTGGTAACCAGAGGAATCTCCAGTAATACCAGTCCTGGCCGTGGTTACCTGCACTGAACTCTGGAGCTCTCACCTGAGCTCCGGAGTGCAGCCTGGACTGAACTCGGGGTTTGCAGGACTAAACCACGAGCGCCGAATGATTCCCTCGTGATTGTGATTCAGTTCATGGCAGCTGTGCACCGGCCGAGCTGAACTCCGAAGCTGTCACCTGAGCCCCGGAGTTCAGCCCGGCCTGTCCGCATCTGTGACATGAACTGAACCGCAATCGCCGTGGAATCATTGGGTGCTTGCGGTTCAGTGACTTGACTTTTCTGGCTAGACACTGACTGTTTAACTACTCTATTGCCCCCTGGTGGTTTGCCTGTTAACTGCCTACTGAAGTTACTCTGCTGTACTTCAGCTGCCTTTCTGTTACAGTGTGACTTTGTTTCTCCTTCACTACTCTGCTGCCACCTAGTGGGGAATACGCTGTACTACGTCTTACTAGTCCTTTGTACAGCGTGACAGCTGCTGCCTGCAGACCGTAGCCATCAGCTTTACCATAGGTGGTAGTCCAAAACAGAAGTCACCCCGCGCTGTTTCTTTAAATTATTTATTTTAAATTAAATAAATAATAATAATAATAATAATAAAAAGAAATGTGGTGTCACCTAAATTGAATCACCAGCCAAGGTAAAGCTGACAACTGGGGTCTGGTACTCTCAGGCTAAGGAGGCCCATGGTTATTGGGCCCTTCTCAGCCTAAAAATAGCAGGCCACAGCCACCCCAAAGTGGCACATCCATTAGATGCACTAATCCTGGCACTTTGCCTCAGCTTATCACGTTGCCCTGGTGAGGTGGCAAATGGGCTAATATATGGGGCTGATGCCAGCTGGGAATTGCCAGCAAGCATCAAGCCCTGATATTAGTAATGGGTGGGCGTCTAGTAGACACCCTCATTATTGTCCAGTAGTTGAAAAAAAAGAGAAAAAAATATATATTTATTTGGACAAACACCTCCTGACCACAGCCCTCAGTAGTATGGAGCTAGCATTCAAGCTTACATAACCGAGAATAACTACCTCTGTGATACATATCTCCCTTCGATGACATGTCGGGCTGCCATCTTACAACTTAGTTATAATCATGCACAGCTCTGTAACAGGGCTGAACGCGCTATAACAGGAGAACTGCAAATGTGTTTGTAATTTTACAAAGCTCAGCTATGCTGTACTGTCCTCCTCCAACCAATACACTGGCTGCCTATGAAATGAAAATTGAAGTAATGTTATATGTAATCTGTCACATCTCTGCTGTTAGATTAGGAAAACAAACAGTAAGTCTCACACTGGTAAAGTTCACTTTCATTTAAAATAAGTTCTGCCTGTTGACTCTCCTAGAGATATATCCTGCCCATAGATTATAACAACTCTTACATTTTAAGAAAGTGGATGTCTTTTGATGAAGAGAGTGCATCAGATATTAAGGTAAAACATTTTTCAACTTTTTATGACCTGCTTACCCTTGAAGAGGGCTTAGAAGTAGAGATGGGTGGACCTATGGAAGTTTGGGTTCTGCTGGTCCAGCTGAACTTTCTTAAAGTCTGGTTTTGGACCTGGACTTGACCTAAACTTCATTTGAAGTCACTGATTGGAAGTTCAGATCTTCACCCATATGCAGCTAGACATAAACAGGACACTTCCAGGGGAGAGTGGGCAGGGTTTTTTTTTCCATTTTGTTTGGTGCACACTCAGTGTTGTTCTGGTGAGCCAAGGGCCCACCAGTTATATTGCCTCTGTGGGCCCACTGTAAATAATACATATCACTCATTCTTATATTTACCCATGCTTCTATACAACGATAATCTGAGTAGTTTGCTAAATGAATGATTAGATGCCGCCTGTAATGCTGCCACCAGGGGGAGCCAGAGCTCTGCAGCAGAAGACACTACACAGAGCAATGAGAACCAGGAAGTGAATACACAGCATTCTCATACACTACCTCACAGCACAGCTGAGAAGCAGAGCTGCAGGGCATGCGAGGAATGGTCAGGCAGGCCGGGTCAAACACCGTACGGGCAGAAGCAGGACCGGAGTCAAAGTCAGGTCAAGGTCAGTACCGGAGGAAGCAACCAAGTGGGGAAATAGGAGAGGGGACAGAGGACAGGAGGGATGACCAGGGGATGGAACACAGACAAGGGCACAGGGGCACAGGAACAGACAGATCAGGATATCACTCGCAGTACTAGCAATCCCAGGCAAAGCAGTGCTAAGCTTATAGCCAGCGCTGGTTCACTGGAAATGTCAGCTTATAAGGCATCCAGGGTCTGGAAGTGAGGCCCGAGACAAGGCTCCGCCCCCTAGCCATGTGGACGGGGAGGCGAACCATGACACCGCCTATGTGTGGACATAGTGAATCAAGTGTAATGTGCCAACTACTGATCTTTTAGGAAGGTGGGGGAACCTCCAGAGGATTCACCTTTTCACCTGTGGGCCAGTCCAAGCCTGTACACACTACATGTGATCATGCTGTTGTTACCCCCAGTGCAAGCCATTCAAAAACTGCAAGCGGCTCACACTTGGCCAAGCACCGTGCATACCTGAGCACAGCAATGTTCATAATTTTCATTCGTAAACCAACCGAACTCTGAACCCCAACTTTGTTTTTTTTTAAAGGTCTCATAACGAACTTCAGGTTCGCTCATCTCTACTTAGGAGGGTTGATTCTTCTGACAGATTTGCTTTAAATCTGAAACACAGTCATTGCTGAATTATATTTACTGATTTACATAATCACCAAAAGACCATACTATTTACACCTTGGCTTTCTGGTTTAGAACTGGCTTTTTTTTTCTATTATCTTCATACTAGGAATATTTAACCCCTTAATGGCCTAGAACATATACAGTATACGACTTAGGTCTCCCTCCCTTTGATGTGGGCTTGCGTGGTGAGCCCACCTGTTTCATTTCACATGTCTGCTGATCTGATCAGCATACATGTGCAACTAATAGGCATAGGTGGATCGGAGTGCCATTCAAGGCTGTTAACCCATTAGATCCCACTGTCAAACTCTGATAGCGCGATCTAACGTGCTCCGGCAGTGATCGCGCTGTTCCCGACTGCCACTTTCCCGTGACGTCATCATGGGGTGCCAATAGGTTGCCATGACAGCACGGGGTCAGCTGATGACCCCTGTTGCTGTCATGACTCACTTCCTATGAATGATGACAGCGTCGGCACTCACGGGAGATAAACATTTCTGCTGTTACAGTGATGCTTAAGCATCATTGCCATTAGTAGAAATGACCAGACAGTACAGTAATAAGTTCCCCTAAGGAGACTAGTAAAATCAAGAAAAAAAATTATAAAAAAGCTTTAAAAAATATGAAAAAATTAAGAAAAACCTAAAAGTTCAAATCACCCCCCTTGCTCCATTGAAAATACACATATTTGGTATCGCTGTGTTCAGAAATACCCAATCTATCAAAATATAAAATCAGTGAGAAAAAAAAATCAGAAAGCCAGAATTACGCCTTTACGTTTTTTTTGCTTCCACGACCTTGTATTAAAAGGCAACATTGTATTAAAAGGCAATAACAGGTGATCAAAACATCGTATCTATCCAAAAATGGTATAATTAAAAATGTTAGCTCAAGACGTAAAAGATAAGACATTATTGAGACCCAAGTCTCAAAAACTTAGAGCGCTGCATGTCTTGGAATATGACAACAAAAGCTCAATGCTTTTTTTTTTTTTCATAATAAACTTTTGAATTTTTTTCACCTCTTAGATAAAAGTAAAACTATACATGTTTGGTGTCTATGAACTTATACTGACCTGGGGAATCATATTCCATGGTCAGTTTTATTATATAGTGAACATGGTAAATAACACCCCAAAACAATTGTGGAATTGAACTTTTTTTTGCCATTTCACCGCATATGGAATTTTTTTCTCCATTTTCCAGTACACTATGGGGCAGGATGAATAGCTTCATTCAAAAGTACAACTCGACCCGCTAAAAACAAGCCCTTATATGGCTATCTTGATGGAAAAATAAAAAAGTTATGGCTCTTGGAAGAAGGGGAGGAAAAATCAAAAAACAAACCAGAAAATTGCCGGGCGTTGAAGGGGAAAGCATTGAAAGGTTTGCTTTAGATGCTCATTAAGAAGTGGTCCCAGTATAATTTTTTTTCATTTTTTAAAGTATATAAACATAGTACTGACCTTCCCCCATATCCAGCATCTTATCTACACTGCTGATCGAGTTTGTTTTGGCTGCATTGGTGATGCCATAACTAGAGCTCATATCTCCACATCACACAATCAATAAACTTGGCAGCTCATTCCCTTTACATCAGTACATCAGTGGAGCTACTGAGCTCAGTGATTGGCTGCAGCGGTGATATGCATTATAGCTGTGGCCAGGGGAATACATAGTACCCCATAGCAGAAGTTATAAATGCCCCCGCCAAGAAAAAAATTATATATATATATATATATATATATATATATATATATATATATATATACATATACATATATATATATATATATATATATATATATATATATATATATAAATAAAAAAATATTCGGCTGGGTCAGATAATGGGATGTATCACAATTTTTCAGCCCTTTCAAAGTAACTGTCCTCCTATTGAAGCCCCCAGTTTCTCCTTTCATAGAGCTCATAAAGTATAATTTTTAATATTGAATTGATTTCTGTAGCTTCATTTGGTTTGAAAAAATTTTAATCAGACCACGGTGTATATAATTTTGTACACATGTAGTATTTTCCATTTTTCATTTTCATTTTTTCCTCCCTTTCTTCCAAGAGCCATACCTTTATATTTTTTCTATCAACTTAGCCATGTGAGGACTTGTTTTTTGGGGGATGAGTTGTACTTTTGAATGACACTATTCATTCTGCTACATATTGTACTGAAAAACAGGAAAAGAAATTCCAAGTGTGGTGATATTGCACTGTATGGTAAAAGTGGCATTATGATTCCCCAGGTCAGTACAAGCTCGTAGATGCCAAATATGTATAGTTTTTTTTATTTATGTGGTGAAAAAGATACAGAAATTTGACAAGAAAAAGAGGAGCTGACTGTTCGGTCACTATGAGAAGGGGTAGTGCGGAAGCTGGTCTCACCCTTTCACACAGTCACCACAGCATACTGCTCATATAGCTCTTTGCCATACATATTCTTCTTATAGCTCCAGGGCGCCAAAGAAAGCCATGGAACCCATAGGGTGTAGGGGCGACATGACAGCCCGGAGGGTAGGGAGTTGATGGGGTTAAACAGTGTTGGTTTGTTTAACAATGAGGAAAAGAAGGTGATTGGTTAGGGGGTGGAGTGTGGTGGAGTGTGGTGGAAGGAAAGGAGGGAGCTTTATGGTGTATATAATAGGAGGTGGGAGTCCATTACCTCCTCTTGCATTTCCTGGATGACAGCTTGGACGGGCTGGGGAACCTCCATCATGACATCCAGCATGATGGATCCGGACTAGAGTTGAGCGCGGTTCGTGGTTCGTGGTTCTCCAGTTCGCGGCTCGAGTGATTTTGGGGCATGTTCTAGATCGAACTAGAACTCGAGCTTTTTGCAAAAGCTCGATAGTTCTAGAAACGTTCGAGAACGGTTCTAGCAGCCAAAAAACAGCTAAATCCTAGCTTGGTTTCTGCTGTAATAGTGTAAGTCACTCTGTGAATCAAACTATTATCACATTTCAGTGTATAGTGTGCGTGAACAGCGCCTTCAGATCACTGCTGTTTCTATAATGGCGATCGCCATTTTTTTTTTTTTTTTCTTGTCTTCCTTCCCTAAGCGCGCGCGTCTTGTGGGGCGGGCCAGCATGTCAGCCAATCACAGACACACACACACCTAAGTGGACTTTGAGCCAGAGAAGCAACGGCATGTGTGATAGGATCTGCATGTCACATGTCCCTGCATTATAAAACCGGACATTTTCTTCACGAACGCCATTATCTGCCTTCTGCGTCTTTGGTGTCAGACATCAGTGTCGCAGCTCCGTCCTCCTGAGTCCTATAGCCGATACAGCTGTATGCGCTGCATACACAGCGTTAGACAGCTTAGGGAGAGCACTTTATAGCAGTCCTTTTAAGGGCTCAAAGCGGCAGGGTCAGAGAGCCATAAGTGACAGGTCCTGCAAACAGCAACAGCGTCTGTGTAGCCCAGGTCAGGGATTTCCTCCCTGCATTTCACCATTAGGAGGGAATAGAAAGGCAGGCTTCCATTCCTCTACCCAGAGCACCACAATCCTGCCACTGTACCCTCTTGTCCTCTGCACACTCCAACTCATTCTAAGTAAGCCATTATACTAGCAAACATTCAGTGTACCTAGTGGCATCCTATACGTGGCTATTGGACTTTGCTATAGTCCCACTAGTGCAAAGACATTTGCAGAGCACGTCTGCCTGCATTGCACACTACAACTTTTTTAAACTAAGCAATTTTACTAGCAAACACTCAGTGTACCTAGTGGCATCCTATACGTGGCTATTGGACTTTGCTATAGTCCCACTAGTGCCAAGACATTTGCAGAGCGCATCTGCCTGCGTTGCACACTCCAACTAATTATAACTAAGCCATTATACTTGCACACACTAAGTGTTTTTTAGTGGCATCCTATACGTGGCTATTGGACTTTGCTATAGTCCTACTAGTGCCAAGACATTTGCAGAGCGCATCTGCCTGCGTTGCACACTCCAACTAATTATAACTAAGCCATTATACTAGCACACACTCAGTGAACCTAGTGGCATCCTACACGTGGCTATTGGACTTTGCTATAGTCCCACTAGTGCCAAGACATTTGCAGCACGTCTGCCTGCGTTGCACACTCCAACTAATTATAACTAAGCCATTATACTAGCACACACTCAGTGTACCTAGTGGCATCCTATACGTGGCTATTGGACTTTGCTATAGTCCCACTAGTGCCAAGACATTTGCAGCACGTCTGCCTGCGTTGCACACTCCAACTAATTATAACTAAGCCATTATACTAGCACACACTCAGTGTACCTAGTGGCATCCTATACGTGGCTATTGGACTTTGCTATAGTCCCACTAGTGCCAAGACATTTGCAGCACGTCTGCCTGCGTTGCACACTCCAACTAATTATAACTAAGCCATTATACTAGCACACACTCAGTGTACCTAGTGGCATCCTATACGTGGCTATTGGACTTTGCTATAGTCCCACTAGTGCCAAGACATTTGCAGCACGTCTGCCTGCGTTGCACACTCCAACTAATTATAACTAAGCCATTATACTAGCACACACTCAGTGTACCTAGTGGCATCCTATACGTGGCTATTGGACTTTGCTATAGTCCCACTAGTGCCAAGACATTTGCAGCACGTCTGCCTGCGTTGCACACTCCAACTAATTATAACTAAGCCATTATACTAGCACACACTCAGTGTACCTAGTGGCATCCTATACGTGGCTATTGGACTTTGCTATAGTCCCACTAGTGCCAAGACATTTGCAGCACGTCTGCCTGCGTTGCACACTCCAACTAATTATAACTAAGCCATTATACTAGCACACACTCAGTGTACCTAGTGGCATCCTATACGTGGCTATTGGACTTTGCTATAGTCCCACTAGTGCCAAGACATTTGCAGCACGTCTGCCTGCGTTGCACACTCCAACTAATTATAACTAAGCCATTATACTAGCACACACTCAGTGTACCTAGTGGCATCCTATACGTGGCTATTGGACTTTGCTATAGTCCCACTAGTGCCAAGACATTTGCAGCACGTCTGCCTGCGTTGCACACTCCAACTAATTATAACTAAGCCATTATACTAGCACACACTCAGTGTACCTAGTGGCATCCTATACGTGGCTATTGGACTTTGCTATAGTCCCACTAGTGCCAAGACATTTGCAGCACGTCTGCCTGCGTTGCACACTCCAACTAATTATAACTAAGCCATTATACTAGCACACACTCAGTGTACCTAGTGGCATCCTATACGTGGCTATTGGACTTTGCTATAGTCCCACTAGTGCCAAGACATTTGCAGCACGTCTGCCTGCGTTGCACACTCCAACTAATTATAACTAAGCCATTATACTAGCACACACTCAGTGTACCTAGTGGCATCCTATACGTGGCTATTGGACTTTGCTATAGTCCCACTAGTGCCAAGACATTTGCAGCACTTCTGCCTGCGTTGCACACTCCAAC
The DNA here is from genome assembly GCF_048569485.1 of Anomaloglossus baeobatrachus. Lineage (NCBI taxonomy): Eukaryota > Metazoa > Chordata > Amphibia > Anura > Aromobatidae > Anomaloglossus > Anomaloglossus baeobatrachus. The sequence continues at coordinate 291,981,393 of NC_134355.1, forward strand.
TAATTATAACTAAGCCATTATACTAGCACACACTCAGTGTACCTAGTGGCATCCTATACGTGGCTATTGGACTTTGCTATAGTCCCACTAGTGCCAAGACATTTGCAGCACGTCTGCCTGCGTTGCACACTCCAACTAATTATAACTAAGCCATTATACTAGCACACACTCAGTGTACCTAGTGGCATCCTATACGTGGCTATTGGACTTTGCTATAGTCCCACTAGTGCCAAGACATTTGCAGCACGTCTGCCTGCGTTGCACACTCCAACTAATTATAACTAAGCCATTATACTAGCACACACTCAGTGTACCTAGTGGCATCCTATACGTGGCTATTGGACTTTGCTATAGTCCCACTAGTGCCAAGACATTTGCAGCACGTCTGCCTGCGTTGCACACTCCAACTAATTATAACTAAGCCATTATACTAGCACACACTCAGTGTACCTAGTGGCATCCTATACGTGGCTATTGGACTTTGCTATAGTCCCACTAGTGCCAAGACATTTGCAGCACGTCTGCCTGCGTTGCACACGCCAACTAATTATAACTAAGCCATTATACTAGCACACACTCAGTGTACCTAGTGGCATCCTATACGTGGCTATTGGACTTTGCTATAGTCCCACTAATGCCAAGACATTTGCAGCACGTCTGCCTGCGTTGCACACTCCAACTAATTATAACTAAGCCATTATACTAGCACACACTCAGTGTACCTAGTGGCATCCTATACGTGGCTATTGGACTTTGCTATAGTCCCCCTAGTGCCAAGACATTTGCAGCACGTCTGCCTGCGTTGCACACTCCAACTAATTATAACTAAGCCATTATACTAGCACACACTCAGTGTACCTAGTGGCATCCTATACGTGGCTATTGGACTTTGCTATAGTCCCACTAGTGCCAAGACATTTGCAGCACGTCTGCCTGCGTTGCACACTCCAACTAATTATAACTAAGCCATTATACTAGCACACACTCAGTTTACCTAGTGGCATCCTATACGTGGCTATTGGACTTTGCTATAGTCCCACTAGTGCCAAGACATTTGCAGCACGTCTGCCTGCGTTGCACACTCCAACTAATTATAACTAAGCCATTATACTAGCACACACTCAGTGTACCTAGTGGCATCCTATACGTGGCTATTGGACTTTGCTATAGTCCCACTAGTGCCAAGACATTTGCAGCACGTCTGCCTGCGTTGCACACTCCAACTAATTATAACTAAGCCATTATACTAGCACACACTCAGTGTACCTAGTGGCATCCTATACGTGGCTATTGGACTTTGCTATAGTCCCACTAGTGCCAAGACATTTGCAGCACGTCTGCCTGCGTTGCACACTCCAACTAATTATAACTAAGCCATTATACTAGCACACACTCAGTGTACCTAGTGGCATCCTATACGTGGCTATTGGACTTTGCTATAGTCCCACTAGTGCCAAGACATTTGCAGCACGTCTGCCTGCGTTGCACACTCCAACTAATTATAACTAAGCCATTATACTAGCACACACTCAGTGTACCTAGTGGCATCCTATACGTGGCTATTGGACTTTGCTATAGTCCCACTAGTGCCAAGACATTTGCAGCACGTCTGCCTGCGTTGCACACTCCAACTAATTATAACTAAGCCATTATACTAGCACACACTCAGTGTACCTAGTGGCATCCTATACGTGGCTATTGGACTTTGCTATAGTCCCACTAGTGCCAAGACATTTGCAGCACGTCTGCCTGCGTTGCACACTCCAACTAATTATAACTAAGCCATTATACTAGCACACACTCAGTGTACCTAGTGGCATCCTATACGTGGCTATTGGACTTTGCTATAGTCCCACTAGTGCCAAGACATTTGCAGCACGTCTGCCTGCGTTGCACACTCCAACTAATTATAACTAAGCCATTATACTAGCACACACTCAGTGTACCTAGTGGCATCCTATACGTGGCTATTGGACTTTGCTATAGTCCCACTAGTGCCAAGACATTTGCAGCACGTCTGCCTGCGTTGCACACTCCAACTAATTATAACTAAGCCATTATACTAGCACACACTCAGTGTACCTAGTGGCATCCTATACGTGGCTATTGGACTTTGCTATAGTCCCACTAGTGCCAAGACATTTGCAGCACGTCTGCCTGCGTTGCACACTCCAACTAATTATAACTAAGCCATTATACTAGCACACACTCAGTGTACCTAGTGGCATCCTATACGTGGCTATTGGACTTTGCTATAGTCCCACTAGTGCCAAGACATTTGCAGCACGTCTGCCTGCGTTGCACACTCCAACTAATTATAACTAAGCCATTATACTAGCACACACTCAGTGTACCTAGTGGCATCCTATACGTGGCTATTGGACTTTGCTATAGTCCCACTAGTGCCAAGACATTTGCAGCACGTCTGCCTGCGTTGCACACTCCAACTAATTATAACTAAGCCATTATACTAGCACACACTCAGTGTACCTAGTGGCATCCTATACGTGGCTATTGGACTTTGCTATAGTCCCACTAGTGCCAAGACATTTGCAGCACGTCTGCCTGCGTTGCACACTCCAACTAATTATAACTAAGCCATTATACTAGCACACACTCAGTGTACCTAGTGGCATCCTATACGTGGCTATTGGACTTTGCTATAGTCCCACTAGTGCCAAGACATTTGCAGCACGTCTGCCTGCGTTGCACACTCCAACGAATTATAACTAAGTTACATTGTCAGGGATATTTATTCTTTATTATTCTGCTGTTAATAAAGCTAGACCACCACTGCAATCTTCACCACCTCTCAATTTTTACTACCACATTTTCAGTCCACAATCTTGTCGCAATCAACATGAGTGGCAAAATGACAGATGCTGGTGGAAAGGGGAAGAGGCGTGGTGGAAAAGGCAAAAAAGGTTTTGTCAGTGGGGAAGGTGCCAAAGCTCCATTATCATCTGCTGAAGATAGACCATCTACTAGCAAAAGTAAGATGTCTACTACTTATTGTGGACAATCCGATGTGCTCCCTTTTTTACGGACACGAACAAGAGGAACAAAGGTAGATGATGGGCAAAAAAGGAAAATGCTTGAATGGATCTCAAGTGGTCCAACAAGTGCCCTCTCAGCCACTTCAAGTACCGCATCCAAAAAACACCATTCCTCTGAGTTGTCATCCCAATCACACTTGATTTCTCCCAGCTCTGAAGTCTCCATCAGCCCTGCACAGTATGGTGGAACTGAGATGGCTGAGTCTGCAGAGCTGTTCAGTCACACTATAGCCTGGGAATCAGAGGTCTGCTCCCAAGCTACAGTGAGTACAGAACAGGAAATGGTCTGCAGTGATGCCCAGAACCTTTGTGACTCAGATTCAGGCCGTGAGGACCAAGTTTCTGAGCATAATGTTGACCCTTTGTCACAAACTGTAACACCTGTGGTTATAGACAATGAGGAACATACTGATGAAGATGAGACGCAGATACCCGATTGGGATGACAACTTAAATATTCGGTCAGGGCAAGAAGAGGCTCGGTCTGAGGGGGAGGGGAGTGCGAACACAACAATTGATGATGACGTTCTAGATCCCACCTACTGTCAACCCCCAGTCAGGCACTCGAGGAGGTCAACAGAGGCGGTGGAGGAGGATGCAACCGACGACGAAGTTACCTTGCGCCTTCCTGGACAGAGTCGGAGCACTGGTAGCACGTCTACAACTGCATCCTCAGCCACCACTCTGCCTATGAGCATTATTCGGGGTGGATCAACAGGTCGCATGGCCTCTAAGCCTTGCCTAGCCTGGGCCTTTTTTCACATCGAAAAAGATCGCCCAACTCATGTGATATGTAACATTTGTCATGATTCTGTTAGTAGAGGTCAAAACCTCAGCAGTTTGACAACTTCTTCCATGAATCGTCACATGAATAAATATCATAAGTCCCGGTGGGAAGCTCACCGTGCTGCAATGCCGGCTAGCGGAGCGAACCATCCACCGCCCGCCCCTTCCAGTGCATCCGCGCGCTCTTCATCTTCTAGGACTGTGGGGACAGCTGTCACACCTGTTTTTCCACGCAAAACTTCCACCACTGTAACCGCAACAGGCAGTTTGCTTGTAAGGTCGTCAGTTGGTTTGGAAGGGGAAACAAGTGAGTGTGTACAGCTCTCTCAGACATCGATAGCACCAACGTTGGATGAAGGCAACATCATGTCTCCGCCTGCACTTTCCTCACAAACCTGCATTTTTCCAGGGACACCCTACTCAACACCGTCTACACACAGCAGCCAGATCTCTGTCCCTCAGATGTGGTCAAATAAAAGGCCACTTCCTCCGACCCATGACAAAGCTAAGAGGTTGACTCTATCCCTCTGTAAGCTGTTGGCTACCGAAATGCTGCCTTTCCGCCTAGTGGACACACAGGATTTTAGAGACCTTATGTCTGTCGCTGTGCCCCAGTACCAGATGCCTAGTCGCCACTACTTCTCTAAGAAAGGTGTGCCCGCGCTACACCAGCATGTCGCACACAACATCACCGCTTCCTTGAGAAACTCTGTGTGTGAACGGGTGCATTTCACCACCGATACTTGGACCAGTAAGCATGGACAGGGACGTTACATGTCGCTGACTGGGCACTGGGTAACTATGGTGATAGATGGTGAAGGGTCTGCTGCACAAGTCTTGCCGTCCCCACGACTTGTGTGTCAATCCTCTGTCTGTCCAAGTTCCGCCACAGCTTCTGCATCCTCCACCTCATCTGGGTCCTCCACCTCCGCCCCAAGCCTGCCTGGTCAGGCCACCAGCGTTCTCACTGCGCAGAAGGAATCACGCACGCCTCATTACTATGCTGGCAGCCGAGCGCAACGGCATCAGGCGGTCTTTAGCTTGACATGTCTTGGTAATAAGAGTCACACAGCTGAGGAGTTGTGGTCAGCTCTGCGGTCCGAGTTTAATAAATGGTTGTCTCCACTCAACCTGCAGCCTGGTAAGGCCGTGTGCGACAATGCTGCAAACCTGGGTGCGGCCCTTCGCCTGGGCAAGGTGACACACGTACCTTGTATGGCTCACGTGTTGAACCTTGTCGTGCAGCAATTTTTAACACACTATCCCGGCCTAGATGGCCTTCTAAACAGGGCACGAAAACTGTCTGCTCACTTCCGGCGTTCAAGCGCCGCAGCTGAGCGACTTGCATCGCTACAGAAGTCTTTCGGCCTGCCGGTTCATCGCCTGAAATGCGATGTGGCGACAAGCTGGAATTCAACTCTCCACATGTTACAGCGACTGTGGCAGCACCGCAGAGCCCTGGTGCAATACGTCATGACGTATAGCCTGGGCCAACGAGATGCAGAGGTGGGGCAGATCACCCTGATGGAGTGGTCTCAGATCAAGGACCTATGCACCCTTCTGCACAGTTTCGACATGGCGACGAATATGTTTAGCTCTGACAATGCCATTATCAGCATGACGATTCCAGTCATTTACATGCTGGAGCACACGCTAAACACTATTCGGAGTCAGGGGGTGGGACAACATGAAGGGGAGGAACTACAGGAGGATTCATATGTGCAAGGGACAACAACATCACCAAGGTCCAGACGTTCATCATCACCAACGCAGCAGGCATGGGACCATGGGGAACAGGGATCGACAAGGGCGCATAGTAGCAGGCGAAATGTTGAGCAAGGTGCAGGAGAACATGAAGAAATGGAGGACGAACTGTCCATGGACATGGAAGACTCAGCGGATGAGGGAGACCTTGGTCAAATTTCAGTTGAAAGAGGTTGGGGGGAGATGTCAGAGGAAGAAAGAACGGGTAGCACCTCTATGCCACAAACACAGCGTGGACTTGGTCCGCATGGCTGCGCAAGACACATGAGTGCCTTTTTGTTGCACTACCTCCAACATGACAGTCGTATTGTCAAAATTAGAAGTGATGATGACTACTGGATTGCCACACTATTAGATCCCCGGTACAAGTCCAAATTTTGTGACATAATTCCAGCCATAGAAAGGGACGCACGTATGCAGGAGTATCAGCAGAAGCTGTTACTCGATCTTAGCTCGGCTTTTCCACCAAACAACCGTGCAGGTGCAGGGAGGGAATCTCCCAGTTGTAACTTGACAAACATGGGACGGTCTCGTCATCTTCACCAGTCTACCCGTACCAGTAGGACCGTATCTGGTGCCGGTAACAGCAATTTTATGGAATCTTTTCATAATTTTTTTAGACCCTCTTTTGCAAGGCCACCAGAGACAACAAGTCTGACACATACTCAACGGCTGGAGAGGATGATACAGGAGTATCTCCAAATGAACATCGATGCCATGACTGTGCAACTGGAGCCTTGCTCCTTTTGGGCTTCAAACATAGAAAAATGGCCAGAGCTCTCCAGTTACGCCTTGGAGATTTTGTCGTGTCCAGCTGCCAGCGTTGTCTCTGAACGTGTATTCAGTGCTGCTGGGTGTGTGCTGACAGATAAGCGCACGCGTCTGTCCAGTGACAATGTGGACAGACTGACGTTCATCAAAATGAACAAGTCATGGATCCAGAAGGAATTTACTACCCCTGTGTCATCCTGGGGAGAGTAAATGCTTGTGGATTTGGAATGTGCTTGATGCAAATCAAAACATCCTGTTTGCAACTAGGGCCCAAGTGCTGCCACTGATGGGGTGGGTGTCTGTGTGGCCCAATTTTTGGAAAAAAGGGAGACTCCGCTTGGAGTAACCCTTGCTTACATTGTTTTTAAAAGAAGCCAAGATGAACAAGTCATGGGTCAGCAAAGACTTTGCTACCTACCCCGGTGTCATCCTGGGGACGGTTAATTATGGGGTATTTTTGAATGTGATTGATGCAAATGTAGCTGTGAAGTGTACAACTAGGGCCCAAGTGCTGCCACTGATGGGGTGGGTGTCTGTGTGGCCCAATTTTTGGAAAAAAGGGAGACTCCGCTTGGAGTAACCCTTGCTTGATGTGTTTTTAAAAGAAGCCAAGATGAACAGAGCTGGGATCAGGAAATACTTTGCTACCTACCCCGGTGTCATCCTGGGGACGGATAAGAATGGCGTATTTTTGAATGTGCTTGATGCAAATCAAAACATCCTGTTTGCAACTAGGGCCCAAGTGCTGCCACTGATGGGGTGGGTGTCTGTGTGGCCCAATTTTTGGAAAAAAAGGGAGACTCCGCTTGGAGTAACCCTTGCTTGATGTGTTTTTAAAAGAAGCCAAGATGAACAGAGCTGGGATCAGGAAATACTTTGCTACCTACCCCGGTGTCATCCTGGGGACGGATAAGAATGGCGTATTTTTGAATGTGCTTGATGCAAATAAAAACATCCTGTTTGCAACTAGGGCCCAAGTGCTGCCACTGATGGGGTGGGTGTCTGTGTGGCCCAATTTTTGGAAACAAAAGGGAGACTCCGCTTGGAGTAACCCTTGCTTGATGTGTTTTTAAAAGAAGCCAAGATGAACAGAGCTGGGATCAGCAAAGACTTTGCTACCTACCCCGGTGTCATCCTGGGGACGGATAAGAATGGCGTATTTTTGAATGTGCTTGATGCAAATCAAAACATCCTGTTTGCAACTAGGGCCCAAGTGCTGCCACTGATGGGGTGGGTGTCTGTGTGGCCCAATTTTTGGAAAAAAAAGGGAGACTCCGCTTGGAGTAACCCTTGCTTGATGTGTTTTTAAAAGAAGCCAAGATGAACAGAGCTGGGATCAGGAAATACTTTGCTACCTACCCCGGTGTCATCCTGGGGACGGATAAGAATGGCGTATTTTTGAATGTGCTTGATGCAAATCAAAACATCCTGTTTGCAACTAGGGCCCAAGTGCTGCCACTGATGGGGGTGGGTGTCTGTGTGGCCCAATTTTTGGAAAAAAAAGGGAGACTCCGCTTGGAGTAACCCTTGCTTGATGTGTTTTTAAAAGAAGCCAAGATGAACAGAGCTGGGATCAGGAAAGACTTTGCTACCTACCCCGGTGTCATCCTGGGGACGGATAAGAATGGCGTATTTTTGAATGTGCTTGATGCAAATCAAAACATCCTGTTTGCAACTAGGGCCCAAGTGCTGCCACTGATGGGGTGGGTGTCTGTGTGGCCCAATTTTTGGAAAAAAAGGGAGACTCCGCTTGGAGTAACCCTTGCTTGATGTGTTTTTAAAAGAAGCCAAGATGAACAGAGCTGGGATCAGGAAAGACTTTGCTACCTACCCCGGTGTCATCCTGGGGACGGATAAGAATGGCGTATTTTTGAATGTGCTTGATGCAAATCAAAACATCCTGTTTCCAACTAGGGCCCAAGTGCTGCCACTGATGGGGTGGGTGTCTGTGTGGCCCAATTTTTGGAAAAAAAGGGAGACTCCGCTTGGAGTAACCCTTGCTTGATGTGTTTTTAAAAGAAGCCAAGATGAACAGAGCTGGGATCAGGAAAGACTTTGCTACCTACCCCGGTGTCATCCTGGGGACGGATAAGAATGGCGTATTTTTGAATGTGCTTGATGCAAATCAAAACATCCTGTTTGCAACTAGGGCCCAAGTGCTGCCACTGATGGGGTGGGTGTCTGTGTGGCCCAATTTTTGGAAAAAAGGGAGACTCCGCTTGGAGTAACCCTTGCTTGATGTGTTTTTAAAAGAAGCCAAGATGAACAGAGCTGGGATCAGCAAAGACTTTGCTACCTACCCCGGTGTCATCCTGGGGACGGATAAGAATGGCGTATTTTTGAATGTGCTTGATGCAAATCAAAACATCCTGTTTGCAACTAGGGCCCAAGTGCTGCCACTGATGGGGTGGGTGTCTGTGTGGCCCAATTTTTGGAAAAAAAGGGAGACTCCGCTTGGAGTAACCCTTGCTTGATGTGTTTTTAAAAGAAGCCAAGATGAACAGAGCTGGGATCAGCAAAGACTTTGCTACCTACCCCGGTGTCATCCTGGGGACGGATAAGAATGGCGTATTTTTGAATGTGCTTGATGCAAATCAAAACATCCTGTTTGCAACTAGGGCCCAAGTGCTGCCACTGATGGGGTGGGTGTCTGTGTGGCCCAATTTTTGGAAAAAAGGGAGACTCCGCTTGGAGTAACCCTTGCTTGATGTGTTTTTAAAAGAAGCCAAGATGAACAGAGCTGGGATCAGGAAATACTTTGCTACCTACCCCGGTGTCATCCTGGGGACGGATAAGAATGGCGTATTTTTGAATGTGCTTGATGCAAATCAAAACATCCTGTTTGCAACTAGGGCCCAAGTGCTGCCACTGATGGGGTGGGTGTCTGTGTGGCCCAATTTTTGGAAAAAAAGGGAGACTCCGCTTGGAGTAACCCTTGCTTGATGTGTTTTTAAAAGAAGCCAAGATGAACAGAGCTGGGATCAGGAAAGACTTTGCTACCTACCCCGGTGTCATCCTGGGGATGGATAAGAATGGCGTATTTTTGAATGTGCTTGATGCAAATCAAAACATCCTGCTTGCAACTAGGGCCCAAGTGCTGCCACTGATGGGGTGGGTGTCTGTGTGGCCCAATTTTTGGAAAAAAAAGGAGACTCCGCTTGGAGTAACCCTTGCTTGATGTGTTTTTAAAAGAAGCCAAGATGAACAGAGCTGGGATCAGGAAAGACTTTGCTACCTACCCCGGTGTCATCCTGGGGACGGATAAGAATGGCGTATTTTTGAATGTGCTTGATGCAAATCAAAACATCCTGTTTGCAACTAGGGCCCAAGTGCTGCCACTGATGGGGTGGGTGTCTGTGTGGCCCAATTTTTGGAAAAAAAGGGAGACTCCGCTTGGAGTAACCCTTGCTTGATGTGTTTTTAAAAGAAGCCAAGATGAACAGAGCTGGGATCAGGAAAGACTTTGCTACCTACCCCGGTGTCATCCTGGGGACGGATAAGAATGGCGTATTTTTGAATGTGCTTGATGCAAATCAAAACATCCTGTTTGCAACTAGGGCCCAAGTGCTGCCACTGATGGGGTGGGTGTCTGTGTGGCCCAATTTTTGGAAAAAAAGGGAGACTCCGCTTGGAGTAACCCTTGCTTGATGTGTTTTTAAAAGAAGCCAAGATGAACAGAGCTGGGATCAGGAAAGACTTTGCTACCTACCCCGGTGTCATCCTGGGGACGGATAAGAATGGCGTATTTTTGAATGTGCTTGATGCAAATCAAAACATCCTGTTTGCAACTAGGGCCCAAGTGCTGCCACTGATGGGGTGGGTGTCTGTGTGGCCCAATTTTTGGAAAAAAAGGGAGACTCCGCTTGGAGTAACCCTTGCTTGATGTGTTTTTAAAAGAAGCCAAGATGAACAGAGCTGGGATCAGCAAAGACTTTGCTACCTACCCCGGTGTCATCCTGGGGACGGATAAGAATGGCGTATTTTTGAATGTGCTTGATGCAAATCAAAACATCCTGTTTGCAACTAGGGCCCAAGTGCTGCCACTGATGGGGTGGGTGTCTGTGTGGCCCAATTTTTGGAAAAAAGGGAGACTCCGCTTGGAGTAACCCTTGCTTGATGTGTTTTTAAAAGAAGCCAAGATGAACAGAGCTGGGATCAGGAAATACTTTGCTACCTACCCCGGTGTCATCCTGGGGACGGATAAGAATGGCGTATTTTTGAATGTGCTTGATGCAAATCAAAACATCCTGTTTGCAACTAGGGCCCAAGTGCTGCCACTGATGGGGTGGGTGTCTGTGTGGCCCAATTTTTGGAAAAAAAGGGAGACTCCGCTTGGAGTAACCCTTGCTTGATGTGTTTTTAAAAGAAGCCAAGATGAACAGAGCTGGGATCAGGAAAGACTTTGCTACCTACCCCGGTGTCATCCTGGGGACGGATAAGAATGGCGTATTTTTGAATGTGCTTGATGCAAATCAAAACATCCTGTTTGCAACTAGGGCCCAAGTGCTGCCACTGATGGGGTGGGTGTCTGTGTGGCCCAATTTTTGGAAAAAAAGGGAGACTCCGCTTGGAGTAACCCTTGCTTGATGTGTTTTTAAAAGAAGCCAAGATGAACAGAGCTGGGATCAGGAAAGACTTTGCTACCTACCCCGGTGTCATCCTGGGGACGGATAAGAATGGCGTATTTTTGAATGTGCTTGATGCAAATCAAAACATCCTGTTTGCAACTAGGGCCCAAGTGCTGCCACTGATGGGGTGGGTGTCTGTGTGGCCCAATTTTTGGAAAAAAAGGGAGACTCCGCTTGGAGTAACCCTTGCTTGATGTGTTTTTAAAAGAAGCCAAGATGAACAGAGCTGGGATCAGGAAAGACTTTGCTACCTACCCCGGTGTCATCCTGGGGACGGATAAGAATGGCGTATTTTTGAATGTGCTTGATGCAAATCAAAACATCCTGTTTGCAACTAGGGCCCAAGTGCTGCCACTGATGGGGTGGGTGTCTGTGTGGCCCAATTTTTGGAAAAAAAGGGAGACTCCACTTGGAGTAACCCTTGCTTGATGTGTTTTGAAAAGAAGCCAAGATGAACAGAGCTGGGATCAGGAAAGACTTTGCTACCTACCCCGGTGTCATCCTGGGGACGGATAAGAATGGCGTATTTTTGAATGTGCTTGATGCAAATCAAAACATCCTGTTTGCAACTAGGGCCCAAGTGCTGCCACTGATGGGGTGGGTGTCTGTGTGGCCCAATTTTTGGAAAAAAGGGAGACTCCGCTTGGAGTAACCCTTGCTTACATTGTTTTTAAAAGAAGCCAAGATGAACAAGTCATGGGTCAGCAAAGACTTTGCTACCTACCCCGGTGTCATCCTGGGGATGGATAAGAATGGCGTATTTTTGAATGTGCTTGATGCAAATGTAGCTGTGAAGTGTACAACTGGGGCACAACTGCTGCCACTGAAGGGGTGGGTGTGTGTGTGGCCCAATTTTTGGAAAAAATGGAGACTCCGCTTGGAGTCACCTTGCGGTGTTTTACATGATTTTAGAAGGGCGTGCCATGCCTATATCTGTGTGTCCTCCTCTTTTTCCTTGTCCAGCTGTTTTGTTTTCGCATGAGTATATGTCCTTGTCACTTTCCAATGTGTTTGAGTTGTTTGTCACCTTTAGGACACCTTTGAGGGTGTTTTCTAGGTGTTTTTCTGTGTTTGTGATTGCCTGCCATTGTTTCCTATGCAGTTCGAGTTCGGTTCGTCGAACGTTCGACGAACCGAACTCGAACGGGAGGTCCGTTCGGCGAACCAACCTCGAGCCGAACCGCGACCGGTTCGCTCATCTCTAATCCGGACATCGCAGATCTGCAGCTTGGACGGGCTGAGGAACCTCCATCATGATGTCCTGAGGAATCCTCAGATCTGGTCAGCATGGCGGTGCAGGGCGCCCAGGTAGTGCAGTCCTACACCCAGGCTGCCTGGGTGTCTCCTCGGCACCTTCCCCTCCCCCCCCCTCTTTGCTGTAGTGCTGGCAGTTTCAGGACTCGCTGGGGTCTTTTGGGGAAGGTGGGGGTGAGGAGGACAACGTGAGAGCCCCCACTCCCGTGGGGACCCTCCGCAGCTGGGTGGGCAGCGGTAGCTTGCAGTGCCCGCTCTGGCTGTCGGGAGGAATCTCCTGCAGGGCCGCGACGGCCGAAAAGGGGGCGTGTCCAGCCCGGGGGCCTACTTCCGGTGTGAGGCCTCAGGCTAGATTTTTTGAGCGATGCGGCCGCTCCCGGCAGGGAGCGCGCCCCAGCGGCGGTGGATGGACAACACCCCCCCCCTCCCTCCGCGGGGGGGCGGAGGACGGCTGCCTACAGGGTCACCTCACCTGTGTGGCTTGGATTATTGGGACCGGAGGACTGGGCGCAGAAGGCGGCGGCGAGGAGGAGACAGGAGGCGCCTGCAGGGTCACCTCACCTGTGTGGCTGGATTATCGGGACCGGAGGACTGGGCGCAGTAGGCGGCGGCGAGGAGGAGACAGGAGGCGCCTGCAGGGTCACCTCACCTGTGTGGCTGGATCATCGGGACCGGAGGACTGGGCGCAGCAGGTGGCGACGAGGAGGAGACAGGAGGCCTGCTGTCTATCCTGGAGCAGGCATTGGGACAAGGGTGCAGCTCTCATCAGTAGCGGCTTCCCCCAGGAGGGGAGCGCCCAGCATTGTGGAGGCGACAATCGGCCCAAACAGGGCATGTGGACTCGGTGCTCCTGGCGTCAGGGGGCGAACCCGGCGGGCATTCGGTGCCTGCAGCTTGAGGGACTGTCCCGGGATCAGCGACGGACGACTGGCGAAAAGGACGGTGACGGCTGATCTGAGGGCGTCCTCTGGAGGCAGCCTGGCGCGGTAATCAATTTAAGTTTCAGCCTTTTTGTAGTAGTGGGGGGACAGTCGCTGTAGTGGAGTAGTGTCTGGAGATATGGGTAGCAGCTGGGGGGGTTTGGAGCATGTGGTTAGTTCATAGGTCGGTTGGTTGTTCTGGAGGCCAGGGGCAGAGTTACGGACGGGGTGGTCTCATGGCAGCGGGGCCGTGAGGGTGCAGGTGGCGTCAGGTCCGGTGGTTACAGTTGCAGGTTGGGGATGGCGAGGTTCGGCGTTTACCGCAGTTTAGGTCTTGTGAGACTTGGTTAAGGGGGCTGATGATTGCGGCACATGTGAGCGGGTGAGACGGCGCAGTTATTGAAGGTTTGCTGGGGTGTTTCATTATTAATCTTCTGATGCATGGTGGTTCTTATTGGATGAATTATGGTGGGTAAGGTAAAGGGGCGAGGGGTCCCGCGGTACGGTGTGTTCGAGGAGTTTTCAGGGGGTTTTTGTGAGTGATGTGTAGGTGCGGGGCCCCGGTATAGCGCGAGGGTTGCTGTGGATAAGTGAATAAAGGAGAGCGGAAATGTAGGAGAAGGTGAAGTGTTGGTTGCTGTAATGGGTTTGTAGGTTTGCAACCGCATCAATGGTAACATGGGGTTAATTTGTGGCTAGTCAGCATGTTATCCCATTGTGGAGGTTGGTGCTGGGTGGAATGCTGAGTCCAGCGTGACTGAATTGGTGTTAATGTAGGTGCTGGGCAGCTTTGGGCTGCTGTGGGTGAACTCGGTTAATCAGCAATGGTGGGCTGCGGACGGAATAATGGAGTTCTTCGGACAGCCGTGATTACGGGTGGGGACTATGCGAGTTATGCTTTGGACTAGAGGATTGGGTACTTGTGGTGCATAGAGTGTAAGTCGGATAGCTTAGGGCCATCTGGTATTATTGGGTGTTTTGCATGGGTGGACTCCTGGCATCTGTGGGCTGGTGGAGTCTATTTAATATTCATATACAATTTAAAAAAAAAAAAAAAAGGAATGCTTGGCCCGGTGGTAGGTATGGGCATCTGGGTAAGGGTTTGCTTAGGGAGTCGTGGTGCTCCGGTCTCACGGCACGAAGGTATTTGGTTTGAAGGTGCAGTTGTGCGTTACGGGAAAATGGTGGTACGCCCCACGGTGGTCGGCTTTGAGCGGATACTATGGTGTGGCCAAGGTTTTAATTTATCTTGGGGTGTAATATGAGAGCTCAAAGGGGGTTGCGTGTCACAAGGTTTTCCTTGAGATCGAAAGGCCCGGACATGGTGTTTGGTAAAGTTGTGTCTCCTGATGCCCATAGTTGCATATGGAGTCAATCGGGCCAGTGGTGTGGCTGCAATTTTCCGGTGGGCATTGTAGTACAGGGAGCTTGTCGTGGTCCAGTTTGCAGAGGCAAGCGGACTATGCATTATGGTTGGAGGTGTTGTTGGGGACCTTGGGATCGAAGGTAATGCTTCAATATCTTCGCCTCAGTAAGGGGTACAGGGCGATGATTGCGGTTGTTTTGTTTTTTGAGGCCGTATTAATTTTGGGGTAGAGCATAGTTCCGTTAGGCCGTGTGGGCCTCATTGAAATTATGTGGGCCTGATTTCGGATGAAGAAGGTCCATTAGTGTGGTAGTTGAGTATGTGGGAAGATTTTGGGATTTTCTGGGGAAGACAGCTCGAGCCTCTGTTGTTGTCAGAGGGTGTGATGGCGGAATAAATCGGTCAGGGGAGACCGGTAGTGATATTTGGCTCTGGGGAAGCTGCAAGGTCAGCTGTAGGGGAAATTTCAAGGCTATGGATTGCAGTCGTTTTACAGCGGGGTTTCACTTTAGCGGTTTCCTGGGAGAACTAGGTTTGGGGTGCGAAGTGACCCAGTAGCATAAGCAGTGTGAGTGTCATCCTGTTGTTGTATTTCAACCCCAGTGGTGGTTTAATTCAGCTGGAGACAGGAGGAGGACTGACTGTACAGGGTGACTGTACAGTGGTTCTTTGGTCGGTACTGGGGAGGACGATGGTACAGTCGGTACTGCATTTAATTGGTTATAATAAGGCCAGCGGGGCATGGTGTGGATTCCGGTATAGTTTGGGAGCTTGTGGCATGGTGGGCCTGAGTGGCCGTCAGAGGGACCCGGTGGCTCCTGCCACCAAGGATCAGGGGAGTGCGGTGCAGTAAGGTGGACTGGGTACGCTGGATGGTGCATATATGGGATGCTCAGAGTTTAAGTGATAGATGGAAAGGTTTTAATGGTTGGTTTGGCTTGCAAGTTGGGGGAGCAAGCGTTGGGTGTGTGGGGGTCCAGGCCACGCAAGGTGTCACGTGGCCTGTTCTGTGGCGGGGGTAGGTCTGGTCCAGAGGCGGTTTAACGGATAATGTTATTTGATTGGAGAGTCACTTGTAGGATATAGTGGCTCCGGTTACAAGGATCTTGCAGGCATGGGTCCTGCAAGGTGGGGGGTATTGATCCGTAGGTGATTCATACCTCATCTCCGGCCCGGTGTGTGTTGTGGCCAGGGATCATGTTTTGGTGGTGGAAGGTGGTTTCTGGACCGGGCCTACCCAGGGTTACGTATTGTATTACGTACTGTATTATTATTATTATGGTATTACCTATTGTTAAATGTTGGGGACGCCCGTTGGACGGCGCCCCCTTGTGTTAGTGTGTAAACAATAGGCAATAAAGGGCTGCTGTGGCCATTTTTTACCAAGTCGCAAGCAGTGTCCGTGTATTATTGATACCGGGTAATGGTAATTTGGAATAATATAGGAATCAACGACCGGAAAATCCCTCCTGGAAATGTCATGAGCTTTACAGTCTCCACCATTTAACATACAGTTTAACATTTGAACAAGTGCTGGCCCTATGCGTCTCTTCTGAATTTGTAATAGCCATCCAGACTCTTCAGGGGTGATGGCAGCTTGTTATATACAATATTTTGAATACACTATCATAGTATCATGATGGTTCTACAAGAACCAGTTTGCATAAAGATAAGTGTTTATCATCCACTTCATTACCTCTTAAGCTGGGTTCACACTAAGCGACAGCGACAACGACGTCGCTGTTACGTCACCATTTTCGGTGACGTAACAGCGACCTTGTAAGTCGCTGTTATGATCGCTGCTTAGCTGTCAAACACAGCAGAAGCAGCGATCATAACGTCGCTGTGCTACATGTGCAGAGAGCAGGGAGCCGCGCTTAGCGCTGGCTCCTTGCTCTCCTAGGTACAGTACACATCGGGTTAATTAACCCGATGTGTGCTGCAGCTACATGTCACAGTGCAGAGAGCAGGGAGCCGCGCGCACTGCTTAGCGCTGGCTCCTTGCTCTCCTTGCTACAGTATACATCGGGTTAATTAACCCGATGCGTACTGCAGCCACATGTGCACAGAGCAGGAGCCGGCACTGGCAGCAAGAGCGGAGGCTGGTAACGAAGGTAAATATCGGGTAACCAGGGAAAGGTCTTCCCTTGGTTACCCGATGTTTACGCTGGTTACAGCTTACCGCAGCTGCCAGTGCCGGCTCCTGCTCGCTTCATTTCGTCGCTCTCTCGCTGTCACACACAGCGATGTGTGTGTGTCACAGCGGGAGAGTGACGACCAAAAAATGAAGCTGGACATTCAGCAACGACCGGCGACCTCACAGCAGGGGCCAGGTCGTTGCTGGATGTCACACACAGCGACAGCGACGGGACGTCGCTGCAACATCACAGAAAATGGAGACGTAGTAGCGACGTCGTTGTCGTTGTCGCTGTGTGTGACACCAGCTTTAGTGCATATATACACACCACATCCAGATAATACTTGATAAAGGCTGCATTAAAGGCCAAAGGAGGTGTATACACAGGTGTAATGTATCATCATTTTTGTTATTAAAGTGGACATCACTGCTTTTTTTGCAAAAGACTTTCTTGTGTGCCGTAGTTTATTGTTACTATTAGATTCAATTTCTTGTTATTAGTTGAAGAGGGCTCATGTTTGCTGTTGGGCTGGGAAGATGAGTAATTGTCCAAATGGTCAAGACTAGATATGGGCGAATTGCTTTGCAGGATTCTGTTTGATTGACCAAGTCAGTAATCTATGCTGTTGGACGGGAGGC
This sequence comes from Anomaloglossus baeobatrachus, assembly GCF_048569485.1. Lineage (NCBI taxonomy): Eukaryota > Metazoa > Chordata > Amphibia > Anura > Aromobatidae > Anomaloglossus > Anomaloglossus baeobatrachus. The sequence continues at coordinate 291,998,713 of NC_134355.1, forward strand.
CTGGGACTCTCCTTACTTCTCGGCTTTCCTGGCTCTTCATTTATCTAGCTGGGCTGGTACAATGTCATCATCGCAGTGAAAAATTAGAAAATTAATGGCGCATCCTATCAGACAAATGTGAACAGGTGCAAATGACTCGCCCGCCCCAGGTGACTCGGTGTTGGACCGGACTAGTCTGGGGTAGTCAGCGGTGGCGGGGCCCGATTCCGTGACCCTGGCGGAGTCAATTACAATGGCGGTAATGGGGAGGTGATGATAATGTTTATATAAAATTCGTGACACCACCTGTGGTAAATTGCAGCTCTTTAGGGCCGCAGCTGCTGGAAGGGAACTCCGGGCCTGATGTTATAGAAGCTGAGATGTTACTTGCTCTCCACAGGTAGAGCGGGTACCCCGGGGCAACCTTTGGTACTTTGTAGGTTCTTTGGTGTTTGTGGACGAGGTGCAGAATGAATCAGACGACACAGGGCTTGCAGTTAAGGTCTTTTACTCACTGGTTTTGAGTCCAGGTGCTAGCAAACCGGTTGCCCACAGTATGCTGGGATCCACTGTCAGGTGCCTCTGCCAATCCCGGGTACTTCAGAGGTCAATACCGGTGCACCCCTCCTGTGTCTCTTTCCTGACTGACTTCCTAGCCTTGACCGTTATAGCTGTGCTGGTCTTGGCCTCCACCACAGGGCCTGAACAAAGGGAGCTAACCGCAGTTGTATCTTGCCCCCTTCACAGGGGATCTGTGGCAGGTTGTGGCCCTGGGCGCTTGCAACCACCCCCAGGCCTTCAGTGTTACTTTTGAGGAATTGTCTTTCTTCCCTCTGTCTGGGGACCGTCCCCGAATGCAACCAGATTCCTCCACCCGATCTTTCAGTGGAACAGGCCACGAGCCAATATGCCCTTCCGTGGCCCTGGGATCCTTTGTTTCTCGGTGTCACCTGGGCCTAACTAGACCCCCGGATCTCCACCAGGAACTTCCTTCTGTCACTTTCTCTTCAGACTTTTCTCTTTCACTCTCCTGAGGTAACTACCTCCCTCTCCTCCTCCCTCTGTCTCTCTCAGACTAGACTGAACTGGACCTTCCTGGTTCCCTTCCTGGCGCGATACGAACCTATTCACAGGAGCCGGGTCTTGATGATATGTATGAGATACCTGCGCAGCGTCGGCCATGGGCTGGTGCTACCATGGCCGACGGTCTGCACACGTGGGGCACTATTTGCTCTAAAACGGTCCGGACCGGAGCACACAGGTGATACTGGGCAATATGTAAGTGTAATGATATTATGCACACTATATAAGAGGATTGGTGTTTGAATCACTACCACTGTCTGTCCCTGAGGAAGCCTAGCGGCGATACGCGTGGGGCGTGTCCCTGGGGTCTCCATGCAATGAGGTGTTCATTTCTGGTTGGGTCCACCATCGGTTTGTAACCACTTGTACCGGGCGTTTACCATCTGGTTCCTCATTGGAACCTTTGCCCCTTCTTCATTTGAAGTGCTTATATGACGGGGTATACATTGGGATCCTCAGTGAATTTAACCTCATGCACAATACTAAGTGTGGGTATATCATGATTCACACCATCTGATGTGTTACTGGACTTGGTCCACTTTGTTTGCAACAAGTTTACCATGGTTGTGCATCAGTTACTCCTATAGTTAAAGTATATATTCTGACTTTCCATCTTAGGAAATATATATGTTAACCTGATTTATTGGTCGCTATGGTGAATCTGCTTTTTCCATCTGCCACACTAGTGTTGATGTGACTTGAATTATATTATATTGTATTATAATTGTGATGTATTGCAAGTTATATTTTCACACAAACTAATTCAGTCTATGGAGATACCCAGGTGTGGGTTACATGTTTTTTAAATGTTTTTAAATTTTTCTTGTGATTCAATAAAATCCCTTCTATTTAATATTGATCAGGTGTGCTTCCCATGATAAGCAGTTCTTTCTCTCTTCTTCTTGATTTATAGCTCAACTGCTTGTGGCAGCACCCTGTTATTTGACTAATGTCAACAGTGCTGTGCACCTTCTTTAAATATACTTCCTGGTTCCCTTGTCTATTCACACTTGCTGACTCCTCCCACACACCCACTGACTAGGCCCCACCCACACTATTGGGACCAGAAATGGGACTTATGGCCCCATGAATACATCTATGGGGGTTGCTACCACTATCCCTGACCCAGTGTATGCCTACCAATTGGTGTGTGCAAGTTTAGTCTGTGGACCGGTAGATGACCCCATTCTTACCCAGGATGGGATATCACACCTCTGGCTGAGGTGCAATAGCTCTGTGGCGACGGAAGCCTCAGGGGCGCCACACTAACTGAACAGGAAATATACTATAACAAATATACAGCTGCACAACATTGCAGTGTGACACACCCATCATGCCAGTCCAGCTACTCAAAGGAAGATACTAGAGGTAAGGAGATTTGCAGACCTCCCCATCCAGCAGTGACAGATTAATGACCTGGCTGATGTACGAGAATCCTGCATATCAATTCTCCCTTCTCTAGTCAAGTCCCCTCTGTTCAAGGTAACAAAACACAACACTAAAATGTATATCATCGTCTATGGCTTAGGCTAGTTTCACACATCTGGCTTTTCGCCAGTTTGCCAGATTCGGCGGACTCCAGTACAGTGTGATACAGTACAATGGCAGCGCGGCAACTTCCGGGTCACATGCTCCGGTCACATGACAGCATATGACCGGAGCTTGTTGCGCTGTCATACACTATACTTGAGTGCGTCGAATCCGGCAAACCGGCGAAAAGCCGGATGTGTGAAACTAGCCTAAGAGAGCTCCAATTTTTTTCCAAGCCTGAACACTGACCGTTGGTCTTTTATGCACATCATACATACATTACTGAAATTTTATACAATATCAATGTCTTATATAATATCTGAGATCATGCATTGGCATTTGTGGGGTGTACAGTCGTAACACATGACTACTGACTGAGTACTTCATTTTTATAATAAATTCCCTACATTGATCTCTAGTCGTTATGAGTGATTTAGTGGCAGGAGAAACTTTTAGAAAATCATAGGTCATTTTTAAGTTTACGCTATTTCATATCTTGACTTATGATCCTGTAGATCACCCAGCAGTAATTCTTGGTGCATCTTACACAATCATTAGACATTATCAGGAAAATACAATCATGCATGTGTCAGACAGCTGTGACCACTTTCACACATCTGTAAAATATTGGGCATGGGAAATGGAATGTCATGAGGTTGATGATGACAACCAATGAGATGGAAACGCTTTTGTTAAATACATATTTGACTACTGACTTTAATTTTTTCTGCATGTTTTGTCATAGACCTTGGGCTGCCGCCCATATCTGTTATGTTCAGCATTTATAGTGAATAGGAACAATAGGGAAGAATACCACCACCAAGAAAACCACCAGCATAAAATACATGTGTAATTACATGCCAAAATCCTCATAAGATTACTATGGGGTCAATGGTATTCTGGGAATATACACGAGTTTTACTCTGATTCTTGATGCTGTGTATCTTGCTGCACCAAAAACACAGTACAAGCAAAGTGGATGGGATTAATAAAGATCTCATGCCCACTGTGCTTCTTTATAATGCTGCGTAAACTGACCTGCTGGGCCTTTTTCAAGCCGCAGCATGTAATATTATCTTGCCGGTATGCTGAGTCTTCTGTGCAGAATTTTCCCATAGATTTGCATTAGATGCGGACATTTTCCAGGTAAAAAACGCACATGCTTTTTTGGTGTTTATGCATAAAAAAACGCATGTAATCCATATCTCATCATGTCAATACCAAGAAGTTTCAAAACAAAATAGCTTTATTTAAAGGGTGACACACCAAACAGAGGCAAAAAAACACACATAAAAACACAATTAAAAAACTGCAAATAAACTAAGGTGCGGAGATGGCACAAAAATTTTGCATCATGAAAAACTTAGTGGATACTAATCATGGGAACGTAGCCAAAAAAATTTACCTGGCTTTGATTCAAACATGTAGTAGAGCTCATAAAAATTACCCCGCCCACACCATACCTTTCTGTGTACATTGTTTATAAGCTGTGAACTGCTTATCAGAGAGGAAGTGTGCGGGCACTCTTTCATCTAGTCCAGGCAGTGTTAGGGGTACTTCACACACAGCGAGATCGCTACTGAGATCGCTGCTGAGTCACGGTTTTTGTGACGCAGCAGTGACCTCATTAGCGATCTCGCTGTGTGTGACACTGAGCAGCGATCTGGCCCCTGCTGTGAGATTGCTGCTCATTACACACAGCCCAATTTCGTTTTTTTATTGTTGCTCTCCCGCTGATAAGCACACATCACAGTGTGTGACAGCGAGAGAGCAACAATCCTGAATGTGCAGGGAGCAGGAGCCGGCGTCTGACAGCCTGCGGTAAGCTGTAACCAAGGTAAACATCGGATAACCAAGGTGGTTACCCGATATTTACCTTCGTTACCAGCCTCCGCAGCTCTCACGCTGCCATTGCCGGCTCCTGCTCCCTGCACACGCTAAGCGGTGTGCGCTGGTAACTAAGGTAAACATCGGGTAACCATACCCGATGTTTACCTTATTTACCAGTGCCCGCAGCTTCCAGACGCTGGCTCCGTGCAAGCGCAGCGTCGCTTGCATGTCGCTGCTGGCTGGGGGCTGGTCACTGGTCGCTGGTGAGATCTGCCTGTTTGACAGCTCACCAGCGACCATATAGCAATGCAGCAGCGATCCTGACCAGGTCAGATCGCTGGTGGGATCGCTGCTGCGTCGCTAAAGTGTGACGGTACCCTTAATCTCTTAGTCATAAAATACTTATATGGAAACAGCACACTAATATCTGACACTCAAGAAATAAGTGTATCAGTCCCTTCTTCATACTGTCCTCTGATTACATAGCAGAAACTGTGTCACAGATTCCCTTTAAGATTTTGATAAGCATTAGATAAGTCATCCAAACCATTTGCTTTCAATGAAATTGGCTGACCTGCTAATGTGTGCAACATCTCCCAACTCTTCCCCAAAACATGATGTTGGGAGAGATATTGATCCTGTTCTTCCGCAGGCAAATAAGCCTCAGGTAGTGGCTTACACCTCTCTTCTGACAGAGAACATCCAATTTAATCTTTTTACTATTACATTTATCTGCTGCTGTTTTTTCCATATACATATATGTGATTATAGTAATCACATGTTCTTTGCGTTTAGAGGGATTGGCTGGGAAAAAAATAACTAAAGCAAATTGAATTAAAAGTAAAAAAAATACTTAAAGGGAACCTGTCACCAGATTTGGGGCCTATAAACTGCAGCCACCACCAGTGGGCTCTTATATACAGCATTCTAACATGATGTATATAAGAGCCCAGGCCACTGTGTAGAATGTAAAAACACTTTATAATACTCACCTAATAGTCGGTGCGGAGCAGAGCGGTCGGATGGGTGTCTCAGTTCTCCGGGTTCGGCGCCTCCTCTTTCAGTCATCTTTGTCCTCCTTCTTCTGTAGCCTGGGTGCATGATGCTTCCTATGTCATGCATACAGGTCGGCAGTGAAGTCCAGCGCAGGCACACTACAATACTTTGATCTACGCAGGAGCCCTTTAAGTACATTGTCCATTGACATTGAGCTGCTTAGCAGAGGAGGGGGCGAAGTCAGTCTAGCAGGCGTGTGAGCTATAGACTGGAAAGTGATAATCTCCTAGAGATAAAACACTCATTGTATTAGAACAACACCATACAGCCTAATGAGGAGCATATCCCTGAAATGTACCGTATGTCTCAGTCCATACTTCATGCTGTTCTCAGACCTCTACCTTACTCCTATTCTTGTGTTCCATCTAGATTTTTAATGCTGCCTGAACTTTGTTTGCCTCTGTCAACCATAGACGTGATTACTGACTACCTCTTTGCCTGCCAAAACTTTCATCATTAAATTTGTTAGTTGATGAAAAGAGCTTTTGTATGGTGGGCAAATTGGACACAGCACATTTAACAAATAGAAGATAATGATAAAAGTTGAGCTATTGTACCACCCCAGCAGCGGATCGAACCGCTCGGATCTGAGGGTAATGTCCGTTCGTTTTTAGGGTCTCTGGACCCGGAGGCTAGGGGCCACACTCAAATGAAGAAGGGGGGGTATTTACAGGGGACATATTGTTCGTGATGCCACTCAGGGTGTGCGGCAATTGGGAGTACCGCCACTGCCGTTGGGAGTACCCGGGGTGATGGAGCAGGGCAGCTAAGGTGTTGTCGCACTCCATGGGTAGGGGAAGGCACCGGGACTCGATGGGATGCCATGGGATGCAGGGATCACTCAGGTGCTCACTTAGTCAATAAGCAGACGCTGACAACCGGGTAAACCAAATCTCGGGGTATCGCTGCCGCTTGAGGGGAGCACGTCCGGGTCCCGTCCCCTGTAGTGTCGCCTGGTGACCCGTGACCTGCCTCCTCCTTTAACTTCAACTTGGTGGCCTAGTAGTCTGAAACTTGCTGGGCCCCACTCCACTCTACAGTATGGCTAAGTGTGGGAGCCTGGTCTCAGGGCTCACGCTTGGGATTTTCTGGACCGTTTTGTTGGAAAGTCCTATCCCCCTTGTTGCGCTAGTGTCTCGATTCTGGAGCGGATGGGAACAGATCATGAAGGCTCCGGTCTCCTCCAGGTAAATTGTTGGGTTGCCTGAAGCTTCTCCCCAACCTAGGGTCCATGTACCCCGTCCTGCCTTCGGTCCCAGACCGGTGACAGTGCCAGGCTGCTGACCGTCCTCTTTGACAGGTCCAGGCACCTAACCGCAATCCCCTGCGACCAGGGGTCCGACTCCTCTAGGTCCAGACCACTGTCTGCAACCTAGACAGCTTCCCTTGGGAGCCACCACTCCCAAGCTCCTCTCACTCTCTGACTCTTCACTCTCGACTGACTACACTCCTCACCTCCCCTCCCGAACCCCCAGATGGGCGACTCTATTCAACTCAAGCCATCCACTGGTGTGCCTGGTGGGTGTGGTGCATTGTGTATCTAGGATATGATTTGCTGTTGGAGGCAACACTACAAGATAGGGACCCAGAACCATGGGGGTTTGGAATACCACATGGAAGGGCAGTTTGTGCAGTACCCTGTGATGACCTGATAGGCCAGGGGCATCACACTATCAAGGACAACCCTGAAGAGGAAGTGGTTCTTGGGATCAATTGCAGGAGATGGAGAAGTGTGTACTCTGCTAGAGGCAGCGGAGGTACGATTTCCAGGATGAGATGTGTCAAGTGTGGTGTTTCCGTTAATACACCGCTTTACAAATTATTATGTAAATTGAAATTAAGTAGTATAATATTTATTGTTCAATTAAACTCATGGATGGTAATGTGTCTAAGGGCTTTTTGGAACACTGAAATCAATCTCAGACACCTGCGCTAATTAGTTTACAAGGTGAGCGTAATTAAAGGAAAACTATTTAAAAAGGATATTCCACATTATTAGGCAGGCCTTAGATTTCCAGCATTATAGGACAAGGAAAAGGATCTCTCTGGTGCCGAAAAGCATGCAATGCCATGGACAAGGCATTCTACCCTAACCTACTGTATCCTCACCTATCCCTTGTAGACTGTGAGCCTTCACGGGCAGGGACCTCTAGCCTCCTGTACCTGTCTGTGTCTTGTATTGTTTATGAATATTGTACTTGTCCTTATTATGTATACCCCTTTCACATGTAAAGCGCCATGGAATTGACGGCGCTATAATAATAATAAATAATAATAATAATAATAATAAAAAAAACATTAGCTATTTCACAAAAAAGAGTGATCATCATGTTGTGAAGACATTTGTGACTGATACAGAGCATAGGCTTGTTCATTCAGATAAAGGCATAATGAGGAAGGTTTCTGCCAGACAAATTGCCAGTTAGGTGGATTCAACCTGGCTTAGTAATTGGACCCAAAGAGGGGTCATGAATATCTGCACATCAACTTGGGAGAATATTTCAAGTAGAGCTCTGTCCTGAACCCTGTTCTGTTCAACATCTTTATCAATGATTTAGATGAAGAAATTGAGGGTAAACTACTTAAATTTGCTTATGACACAAAGGTAGGAGGGATAGCTAACACTAGAGAATAGAGAGAGAAGTATCAAAATGATATAAACCAACTGGATCAGTGGGCAGCAATTAACAGAATGGTTTTTAACAGGGAGAAATGCAAATCCGTACATCTGGACAAGAAAAATGAAAAAAGTATATATAGTATATATAGAATGGGAGGATTAAGGCTAAGCAACAGCATGTTTGAAAAAGTCTTGCGTATACTCATAGATCCCAGACTGAACATGAGTCAACAGTGTGATGCAGCAGCAAAAAAAGAGAAACAATTCTGGGATGTATTAAAGAAGCATAGAGTCTAAATCAGGTGAAATAATTATTGTGACGACATGGACTCTCATGGGTTAAAGTTTCTTAACATTAAGCCAGACTATTTTTCTTATGTGTGCTAAGTCATGTTTGCTTAGCTATTGCTCTCCAGACGTTTCAGCCTTGATCCAGAAATTAGTCCGTTGGGATGCCCAGAATGATGCAGAGGACGATGAGGATCCCGCCGATATTGACCCAGAGGATTTAAACTATGCGCCACATCATGGATCTAGTGACAATCGGGAATCAACTTTGTCCAAAATGGCCCAAGCCACAGCGTTGTTGGATTCATTGGGGCCTAGATACTCAAGAGAAGAGAGGGCTTATGTTCTGGAATATGTTTATGGGATTCCAGCTGCAGTACTGCTAACACCAGCCGGTCGAGAAGGATGGTCCCGCTACCCAGCAGAAGCTGCGCCAAAACAAAGGACTACAAACAGGGCCTGTCACTCGCCCAATCTATGGCGCTGTTATACATGTGGGCGCAATGGACATATAGATAAAGATTGTCTCCAAAACCGAGGCCGCATGCTTGGAGCCCGTCTGACACTCCAACCAGTCAACATATGCCAAGATGAACCAACGAGACCTGAGGAATGCTACTCCCAAGAAACACCAATAGCTGAGGAAGTGGTTTATCCAGTCCACACCCTACGGCAGGCCGGACACCGTACACCAGCCAACCTCCATCCCCACATCCAGACGGTCAAGGTCGGTGATATACAGGCTCAGGGACTTCGAGACATTGGATCTTCCATCACTCTGGTAAGCCCAGTTATTGTTTCCCCAGAAGACCCTGTACCAGATTCCCAATTATCCATCTCCCTGGCTGAGGGCCAGCGCTCAGACATTCCTCTGGCATGTGTGCAGTTGGACCTAAGGACCGACCAGGGAGAGGTCGAGGTGGAGCTTGTGGACAACCTCCCCACACCTGGTATTTTGGGGACCAACCAGGAAGTGATCGATGTGGGGATTGTGAACAGCCTCCCCATACTTGACATTGTGGAGACTGACCAGAGCAAGGCTGATGTGGAGCTTATGGACACTGTCCCCACACCAGTTATTTCGAGAAAGGACCAGGGAGAAGTTGATGTGAGACTTGTGAACAGCCTCCCCACACCTGTCATTGTGGAGACTGACCAGAGCAAGGCTGATGTGGAGCTTATGGACACCGTCCCCACACCAGTTATTTCGGGAAAGGACCAGGGAGAGGTTGATGTGAGACTTGTGAACAGCCTCCCCACACCTGTCATTGTGGAGACTGACCAGAGCAAGGCTGATGTGGAGCTTATGGACACCGTCCCCACACCAGTTACTTTGGGGTCTGACCAGGAAGAGGTCCATATACAGTTTACGGACAGCCTCCCCACTCCTGTTGTTTCGAGGACTAGCCAGGAGGAAGTTGAAGTGGGGTTCATAGATGGCCCCACCAAGCCTGTTGTTTCGGATACCACTCAAAGGGAAGGGAAAGTGGGGCTTGTGAATTACCTGCTCACACCAGTCATTTTGGAGAATGACCTAGGACAAGGACTATCCAGTCAGTTTGAAGCAGCCATCACCCACCTCCAAGCCAAGCAGGACCCTGATGTGGATCTTTCTAACATCATTTCCAGAGATGGTTTGCATTCCCGGTCTCCATCATCCACTTCTGAGCCAAGAACCGTGAGTAAGCCTAACCACACTGTGGCTATTGACTGGGGGAGGATTGATAGTGGGAGATTTATGCAAGCCCAACTCATGGACCCCACCTTAGTGCTTGTCCGCAATATGGCTGCTCAACTTGGGGGAGGTAATCAGGGGGAGGTGTATAGATGCAAGCCTCTGTTGCTGACCACACCATTAAAAAGGACAATGCCGTCAAGAGGAGAAGGATGATCGGAAGCCTATCATGTCTGGCTAATATTAAGAAGGGGGAGCAATGTGACGACATGGACTCTCATGGGTTAAAGTTTCTTAACATTCAGCCAGACTATTGTTCTTATGTGTGCTAAGTCATGTTTGCTTAGCTATTGCTCTCCAGACTTTTCCAGTAATCATTGTATTGTAGTTGTGTATTGATAATGTAATTACCTTAGTAGCCATTGTCTAGTCGGTGACTTGCCGACTCAATGTAGATATACTGAGTCTTTCTATGCACATCATTTAAATGAACATTATCCATGCAGCTTGGAATTCATCCAATGGGAGAAGCAATCTTGTCCAACCAATCGATGAGGACGCAGTGTATCCTAAGGGAAAGTTATGGCTATAAAAAGGACTTCTTTAAGCCACCAGGGTGGATGAAGGTTGATGGATGCTGATGGATCCAGTCTAAGCTCTTTGGAGCTGACTAGAGGATCAGGATATCTTATGGCTTCAATCTAGGGACTCCGGTTCCGGTTGGAGACCATATCCACAGCCTAGGGATTTCGACTCCAGCTGCCAGGATTGTAACGTCATACCAGGACTACCTAAGGAGGACACTCAGGTTGGGACAGTTCAGTCACCTGTTACAGACTTTGCAGACCTTACACAGCTTCCTGAATCTGGCATTGTTGCTTTCTCGGTGGTTGCCCGCCAAAAGCGGGGTGCTGCTGGACTGGAGTAAGCGGCCCTGGAAGCTCTGAGGCATGGACATTCTAAATCCCTGGTGAGCCAGCGGAAGGGTGAGACTCTGTTGCCTGTTACATTTGTGTGTTTTGCTGGTTATGTGTTATGTGCCATTAATTGTTTGGGGATCCAATAAAGTCTAATTATTGTGGTTTCCTCACCATGTGTTGTCTGAGTAGTGTTACGCCCACGATTAAGGAGGCCGGCGTTCAGTTGGGTTGAGCCCTGAGCCACGCTGTCTTTCTAAAGGCGGTGGGTTTTAGTGAACGAGAGCACCCACTGAGCCCCGTGTCTCCACAATTGGTGGCAGCAGTGGGATACTACTCAGCCTGGTTTACCCAGGGTTGATGAAGGTTGATGGATGCTGATGGATCCAGTCTAAGCTCTCAGGAGCTGACTAGAGGATCAGGATATCTTATGGCTTCAATCTAGGGGCTCTGGTTCCGGTTGGAGACCATATCCACAGCCTAGGGATTTCGACTCCGGCTGCCAGGATTGTATCATCATACCAGGACTACCTAAGGAGGACACTCAGGTTGGGAAAGTTCAGTCACCTGTTACAGACTTTGCAGACCTCACACAGCTTCCTGAATCTGGCACTGTTCCTTTCTCGGTGGGTGCCCGCCAAAAGCGGGGTGCTGCTGGACTGGAGTAAGCGGCCCTGGAAGCTCTGAGGCATGGACATTCTAAATCCCTGGTGAGCCAGCGGAAGGGTGAGACTCTGTTGCCTGTTACATTTGTGTGTTTTGCTGGTTATGTGTTATGTGCCGTTAATTGTTTGGGGATCCAATAAAGTCTAATTTTTGTGGTTCCCTCACCCTGTGTTGTCTGAGTAGTGTTACGCCCACGGTTAAGGAGGCCGGCATTCAGTTGGGATAAGCCCTGAGCCACGCTGTCTTTCTAAAGGCGGCGGGTTTTAGTGGACGAGAGCACCCACTGAGCCCCATGTCTCCACAATTATCACTCTCCACTCTTCTTTGGTCAGACCTCATCTGGAATACTGTGTTTAGTTCTGGATACCTAATTTTAAAAAAAGACATCAACAAATAGTTCAGAGAAGAGTGACCAATCTGTGATAATGACCTTGGCAAAGAATAGGTAATTTATGACTGACCCATTTCTTCTATGGTAGAAACAGAAGAACCATGATATAGTGCTTGCATATTCAACAGCACTTTACATACATCATCATCATCACTGTCACAATCTAAATTCCCTATCAGTATGTCTTTGGAGTGTGGGAGGAAACCAGAGCACCCAGAGGAAATCCACACAAACAAGGGGAGAACATACAAACTCAATGCAGATATTGTCCTTGGTGAGACTTGAACCCAGGACCACAGTGCTGCAAGACTACAGTGCTAACCACTGAGCCACCATGTCACGCATCATCATCTTCATGCATGACAATGCACCATTTAATGATGCAAAGAATCATTGAGTCATTATCTGCTATGAACATAAAAGAAGAGAAACTCATGGTGTAGCCACCAGCCTCCTATGAACTCAACCCTATTAAGAACCTTTGGAATTTCCTTAAGTAAAAAAAAAATCTATGCGTGTGGGAGGCAGAAACTTTAGGAGACTATTCTGACATCCTGCAAAGAAATTCAAGCAGAAACTATCCAAAATCTCCCAAGTTCAGTGAATGGAAGAACTGTGAAGGTGATATCAAGAAAGGTGTCCTATATTAACATGTAAATTGGCTTGTAAAGACATTTTTGATTGGAAAAGCTTTAGATATCTGTAAATGTAACCTCTTAATGCTAAAAATTCAACAAACGATTATTTTAAATTCTCTGCAATATATATAATGTTCGGAAACGCTGTTGTGCATAATAATTTTGAAAATTATATTTTGAGGGTTTTTTAGTTGTTAAAAAAATGCAGTTATAATTGTGAGGTTTGTACAATAATGATCTATACTGTAACTGTTAATGATTTGAACAATTTACTTACTCATTTGAATCAACTATTTTGAAAAAAAAAACTAAGAAAATTAGCATTACCTAAGAAATTGGAACATGGTGTTGGAGTCAGAGATAAGTGGTGAGGAGTTTGCCTGAGTGTTGCTGATCATGAGGCCTATAAGGTGGGAGAAACCTCCCAACTAAAACTGGATGAGAGGCCTAAGGAGTAAAAGATAGAGTGACAAAGAGAAATATCTTAGAGAATAGTTTTTGGGGAAGCCACCAAATCATGATCTGATTGAGAATATCTAAACATTCCCCACACACAGTAGTGAACTGTCAGTCAAACAAAGGTTTAGCCTATTGATTAGCCTGCAGCAATTTTTCCTGATCTTTCCATAAATGGGAGTGCTTGCTCTGCCAAGTATTCCTGTGTTCTCCATGAGGTCCCTGCAGCGTGAGAGCGGCGGATGCTGGTAACGAAGGTAAATATCGGGTAACCAAGGTAAGGGCTTCTTGGTTACCCGATGTTTACCGTGGTTACCAGCGTCCGCAGAAGCCGGCTCCCTGCTCACTGCACATTCAGTTGTTGCTCTGTCGCTGTCACACACAGCGATCTGTGCTTCACAGCGGGAGAGCAACAACTAAAAATTGGTCCAGGACATTCAGCAACAACCCGCGACCTCACAGCAGGGGCCAGGTTGTTGCTGGATGTCACACACAGCGACATCACTAGCAACATTGCTGCTACGTCACAAAAGTCGTTCCTGAGCAGCGATGTTGCTAGCGATGTTGCTTAGTGTGATGGTACCTTAAGACAGGCTAGATCCTTATCTCCACCTGATATAATCTATGAATGAAGAGTAGAGTAGGGAGTCCCCCATACACATTATACTGTCAGCTAGACCTGGCGATATTGGTCGATGTTAGTTTGCTATGTATGGGGGTCATAACTCCACATTATTCTAGTGGCTAAGACATTTACGTAAATATGTCTGTACTTGACAAGAACTGTTCTACAGTTTCATCGTCTTTTAACTTTTTACATATTTATTTAGGAAAAGTTAGGCTCGTTCCCATTTTTGGCTAAATAAAATATGGAAATAAAATGATCAAGTATAGTATTCATTCATCTGAATGGAGACCGAAATGTCCTAAAAGGTTCTCAGTTTGCCTTATTGCCAGCTGAAATCCATTTTTTTTTCAGTTGGATTAAGAAAGTAGTCCACACAATATTTTTTTTGGTGAGGCTCACAAAAGGATAGCAATTATAGTGACTCAATAATTGAGTGAAATTGATCATAACAGTTACTAATTAGTGATGAGCGAGTACTAAAAAGCTCGGGTGCTCGAAGCTCGGGCCGAGCCTCCCAAGATACTCGTGTACTCGGCCCGAGCAACGAGCCCAATGTTATCCTATGGGAGACCCGAGTATTTTTGTGAAATGACCCCCCGGCAGCATGGAGAAACCCTAAAAATGTCACAAAAGTCTCAGAAGAGTGCTCAAATGACATGGCAACAGCATGGGGAAGACCCCTTGAAGCATTTATCACTGAAAAGTCACAGCTGTGAACAATTTTGTCCGCGTTTTACGCCATTTTTACGGACTCACCAGAAAACCTTCCAAAATGACCCCAAAATGATTTTTCATGGCGGAAATGTTAAGGGCACATACCCAATAGTGAGATAGAGCTGGTGTATGTTACTTTTTGAGATTAATACATGAAAGATTTTACGTGAAAACATTGTGTGGCACTCCGATGTCCCTGAGAAGAGACGTACATGAAGGCCTCTTGAGTCTAATGTGCCCATTTTGAGGAAGTGAGTCTTTGTAGTATTTTCCTTTGCCAGGGCAGTCCAAAATTGTGAGGTTCACCAATGCCCCTGCATACAGACGTGCATGAGGGCCTGTAAACCTGAAGTGCCCATTGGAAGGAAGTGGGTCTATTGTAGTATAGCCCTTAGGCAGGGCAGCCAAAAATTGGGAGGCTCCACGTTGTCCCTGGGTAGAGACGTGCATGAGGGCCTCAAAACATTAAGTGTCCATTGTCAGGAAGTGGGTGTATTATAGTATAGCCCTTAGGCAGGGCAGCCAAAAATTGGGAGGCTCCACGTTGTCCCTGGGGTGAGACGTGCATGAGGGCCTCAAAACATTAAGTGTCCATTGTCAGGAAGTGGGTGTATTATAGTATAGCCCTTAGGCAGGGCAGCCAAAAATTGGGAGGCTCCACGTTGTCCCTGGGTAGAGACGTGCATGAGGGCCTCAAAACATTAAGTGTCCATTGTCAGGAAGTGGGTGTATTATAGTATAGCCCTTAGGCAGGGCAGCCAAAAATTGGGAGGCTCCACGTTGTCCCTGGGTAGAGACGTGCATGAGGGCCTCAAAACATTAAGTGTCCATTGTCAGGAAGTGGGTGTATTATAGTATAGCCCTTAGGCAGGGCAGCCAAAAATTGGGAGGCTCCACGTTGTCCCTGGGTAGAGACGTGCATGAGGGCCTCAAAACATTAAGTGTCCATTGTCAGAAAGTGGGTGTATTATAGTATAGCCCTTAGGCAGGGCAGCCAAAAATTGGGAGGCTCCACGTTGTCCCTGGGTAGAGACGTGCATGAGGGCCTCAAAACATTAAGTGTCCATTGTCAGGAAGTGGGTGTATTATAGTATAGCCCTTAGGCAGGGCAGCCAAAAATTGGGAGGCTCCACGTTGTCCCTGGGTAGAGACGTGCATGAGGGCCTCAAAACATTAAGTGTCCATTGTCAGGAAGTGGGTGTATTATAGTATAGCCCTTAGGCAGGGCAGCCAAAAATTGGGAGGCTCCACGTTGTCCCTGGGTAGAGACGTGCATGAGGGCCTCAAAACATTAAGTGTCCATTGTCAGGAAGTGGGTGTATTATAGTAAAGCCCTTAGGCAGGGCAGCCAAAAATTTGGAGGGTCCACGTTGTCCCTGGGTAGAGACGTGCATGAGGGCCTCAAAACATTAAGTGTCCATTGTCAGGAAGTGGGTGTATTATAGTATAGCCCTTAGGCAGGGCAGCCAAAAATTGGGAGGCTCCACGTTGTCCCTGGGTAGAGACGTGCATGAGGGCCTCAAAACATTAAGTGTCCATTGTCAGGAAGTGGGTGTATTATAGTATAGCCCTTAGGCAGGGCAGCCAAAAATTGGGAGGCTCCACGTTGTCCCTGGGTAGAGACGTGCATGAGGGCCTCAAAACATTAAGTGTCCATTGTCAGGAAGTGGGTGTATTATAGTATAGCCCTTAGGCAGGGCAGCCAAAAATTTGGAGGGTCCACGTTGTCCCTGGGTAGAGACGTGCATGAGGGCCTCAAAACATTAAGTGTCCATTGTCAGGAAGTGGGTGTATTATAGTATAGCCCTTAGGCAGGGCAGCCAAAAATTGGGAGGCTCCACGTTGTCCCTGGGTAGAGACGTGCATGAGGGCCTCAAAACATTAAGTGTCCATTGTCAGGAAGTGGGTGTATTATAGTATAGCCCTTAGGCAGGGCAGCCAAAAATTGGGAGGCTCCACGTTGTCCCTGGGTAGAGACGTGCATGAGGGCCTCAAAACATTGTTCCCATTGCAAAGGAGCGGGTCTCCTGTCGTTGTAATGTCCATTCTGCAAAGAATGGGCGAAAAAATTTACCACTGGGGGTATACCTGAAACAAAGGCCTAAGTATTGCAATTTGTAACGGTCATCATGGTGGCGCATGAGGAGAAGGAGGAGCAGTCCAGTGATTATCCAAAGTCCAGAAGTGTGTACCCATGGGTGAGTGGAGGTACATGGCAAACTTTAAATTCCGCTCTCATTTGCTGGTGGTGTGGTGAAGTCTGGCCCAATCCAACCCTTGTTCATCTTGATCAGAGTCAGCCTGTCCGCATTTTCAGTTGACAGGCGGGTGCGTTTATCTGTAATGATTCCACCTGCGGCACTAAAAACACGCTCTGACAAAATGCTAGCGGCAGGGCAGGCCAGGACTTCCAAGGCGTAGAGAGCCAATTCATGCCACGTGTCCAGCTTGGATACCCAATAATTGTAAGGCACAGAGGAATGTCGGAGTACAGTTGTTCGATCTGCAAGGTACTCCTTCAGCATCTGGGCAAACTTAGGATTTCTTGTGGCACTACCCCGCACCTCAGGGGCTGTGGTACGTGAGGGGCTGAGAAAACTGTCCCACATCTTAAAGACTGTTCCCCTACCTCTGGCGGATTGGACTTGTGCCTCTCTCGGCTGTACGCCTCGGTTGTCCACTGATTCCTGACCTATGCCGCTAGCGTTTTGTGAGGGGAATGCTTTGCCTACTTCCGTGACTATGGCCTTCCGGAACTGCTGCATTTTGGTTGACCTCTCCTCCACGGGAATAAGAGACAAAAAGTTCTCCTTGTAGCGTGGGTCTAACAGTGTTACCAACCAGTAATGATTGTCGGCCAAGATGTTCTTAACTCGAGGGTCACGAGACAGGCAGCTTACCATAAAGTCAGCCATGTGCGCCAGACTCTTAACAGCCAGGACTTCAGTAGCCTGACCAACAAGATGACTGAACATGCTGTCCTCCTCCTCCTCCTCCTCCTCATCTACCCTGTCCTCTGGCCAGCCACGCTGAACCGAGGATATGACTGGTGTGCATGTCATATCCTCAATTTGGCCGGAGAGTTGCTCCATGTCTTCATCCTCCTCCTCGTCATAGTCCTCCACTGCACGTTGTGATGAGACGAGGCTGGGCTGTGTGTTATCATCACCCACACCCACTACTGTTTCTTGCTGCAACTCATCGCGCTCCGCCTGCAATGCATCATGTTTGTTTTTCAGCAGAGACCGTTTTAGAAGGCAGAGTAGCGGTATGGTGACGCTAATAATGGCGTCATCACCACTCACCATCTTGGTGGAGTCCTCAAAGTTTTGGAGGATGGTACATAGGTCTGACATCCATCTCCACTCCTCAGGTGTTATGTGTGGAGTTTGACCCATTTCCCGACGGCTTAGGTGATGCAGGTACTCAACAACTGCCCTCTTCTGCTCACATATCCTGACCAACATGTGCAGAGTTGAATTCCAAAGCGTGGGGACATCACGCACCAGTCTGTGAGCCGGAAGATGCAAACTGCGCTGAAAGCCGGCAAGGCCGGCTGAAGCAGTAGGTGACTTTCGAAAATGTGCAGACAGGCGGCGAACTTTTACCAGCAGATCAGACAGCTCTGGGTATGACTTTAGAAACCGCTGAACCACGAGGTGGAGCACATGGGCCACGCATGGAACATGTGTCAGCTGGCCTCGCCTCAAAGCCGCCACCAGGTTCCGGCCATTGTCACACACGACCTTTCCTGGCTTTAGGTTCAGAGGTGTGAGCCAGTGATCTGCCTGTTGTTTCAGAGCTGTCCACAGCTCTTCTGCATTGTGGGGTTTGTCACCTATGCAGATTAGCTTCAGCACAGCCTGTTGCCGCTTCGCCGAGGCAGTGCTGCAGTGCTTCCAGCTTGGGACTGGTGTGGAGGGTACAGTGGATGAGGATGCGCAGGAGGAGGAGGCTGAAGAGCATGACATTCCGGAGCTGTAGAGTGTGGGTGAAACACTGACTGAGGTAGGGCCTGCAAACCTTGGTGTGGGAAGGACGTGTTCCGTCCCTCGCTCAGACTGGGTCCCAGCTTCCACAATATTAACCCAGTGTGCCGTCAACGAGATGTAGCGGCCTTGCCCACAAGCACTTGTCCACGTGTCTGTGGTTAGGTGGACCTTGGGTGAAACAGCGTTGTTCAGGGGACGTGTGATGTTTTGTGACACGTGGTTATGCAACGCGGGGACGGCACACCGGGAGAAATAGTGGCAGCTGGGGACCGAGTAACGTGGGACAGCTGCCGCCATCAGGTCACGGAATGCTTCTGTCTCCACCAGCCTAAAAGGCAACATTTCCAGCGCAAGCAGTCGCGAAATGTTAGCATTTAGAACTGTGGCATGTGGGGTGTTGGCAGTGTATTTGCGCCTGCGTTCAAAGGTTTGCTGAATGGATAACTGAACGCTGCGCTGGGACAAGGACGTGCTTGATAATGGTGTTCTTTCTGCGTAGGCAACTGCAGGTGCAGGAGTGGAGGAGGCTTGTTCGCAGGCAGCATGGACAGGGGATTGGCTCGCATGCACAACCAGCGAAGACGTAGCAGTGACATCAGCAAGCACTGCTCCTCGACTCTGTTGTACTTCCCACAAAGTCGGGTGCTTGGCTGACATGTGCCTGATCATGCTGTTGGTGGTCAGGCTGCTAGTTTTGGTACCCCTGCTGATGCTGGCACGGCAGGTGTTGCAAATGGCCTTTTTTGAATCATCTGGATCCAACTTAAAAAACTGCCAGACTCGGGAAGACCTAACATTTGTACAGGCACCTTGTGTCGTCGTGTTGTTCCGGGGAACGGTTGCCTGACTTCTGCCTGGGGCCACCACCCTGCTTCTTACTGCCTGTTGTGATGCTACACCTCCCTCCCCCTGTGCACTGCTGTCCTCGCTCTGCATATCCTCCTGCCAGGTTGGGTCAGTTACTGGATCATCCACCACGTCGTCTTCCTCTTCCGCACCCTGCTCCTCCTCCTGACTTCCTGACAATTGTGTCTCATCATCGTCCACCACTTGTTGAGACACGTTGCCAACTTTCGTGAGAACGTGGCTGCTCAAATATTTGGCCATCTGTACAGACGATCTCCTCATGACCCACTTCAATATGAGCTGGCGAGAGGCCAGAATGTGTGAATGGAAACGTGAACAGCTCTTCCGAGTGTCCAAGTGTGGGATCATTAATGTCCGAGGAGGACGTGTACTCAGCCTGGTGGTAGGAAGGAGGATCAGGTTCAGAAATGTGCGGTGCAGTATCACGGCTACTGACACTTGACCGTGTGGAAGACAGAGTGTTTGTGGTGGTGCCAATCTGACTGGAAGCATTATCTGCTATCCAACTAACAACCTGTTGACACTGGTCTTGGTTCAAGAGCGGTGTACTGCTGCGGTCCCCAAGAATTTGGGACAGGACGTGCGAGCGACTAGATGTGGCCCTTTGTTGTGGCGAAATTAGAGCTTGCCCACGACCTCGGCCTCTGCCTGCACCACCATCACGTCCACTTCCTTGTTCCTTGCCAATGCCCTTGCGCATTTTGCAATGCTGTGCTGACGTGTATATTCACTACTTGTGCGTTATATCAAAGTTTGTGGAAATTGCACACAAGTGCACCTGTACGCTGCCACCGACAGGCATACACGTGCGGTTTTAAAAACCAAGCACGGACGCAATAAGAACCTAACAGGTTTTTTTGGGGAGCGACAATTACAGACAAGTCAGACACTATCTGGACTGTGTACACCAGCCCCAGATATGATGAAGGCTGGTATACGGTCACCACTAGGAATGGCTATATATACCCTGCCTGCCTGCCTGTATACTGGTACAATAGTCCTGACAAGGACTCTTCTGGTCACTAGCCTGTATTCAGACCTGGCTATACCCTGCCTGTATATAGCAACAATAGTCCTGAGAAGGACTCTGCTACTGTAATCCGACCTGGCTATACCCTGCCTGCCTGTATACAACTAGAATAGTCCTGAGAAGGACTTTTGGTCACACTGTTTGCAGCCCTGCAACTGAAAAAGCTATAAAGGGCCGCAAAGCTTTCCCTGAATCAGCGACACTCTCCCTGCACTCACTGTCTGGATAGCTGTGAGCAGAGCACAGCGCGCCGGCCGGTATAAAGGCTCGGTCACGCTGTGCAGGCCGGCCAATCACTGCAATTCCACAACTAACAGGGCTGTGGCATTGCAGTGGTCTGCCAGCCAATCCCTGCATGAGGGCTGGCTCTCAAAAGAGCGCCAACATGCAGGGATGAAGACCACGAGTACAGCACGAGTATCGCGAGATTACTCGGTCCCCGCCGAGCAGCCCGAGTACAGTGATACTCGTGCGAGTACCGAGTAGTTACAAGCATGCTCGCTCATCACTATTACTAATTTTTCCCAGAACATTAGAGGTGATAAGAGAAATCTCTAGTAAAAAAAACCAATTTGATCTACGGTACATTGATGCAACATGGTAACCAAAAGTCTCCATTGATTTGTAATGGACCAAGTGTTTTTTTGTCTTTAAATACTGAATCTTTTACAAACCAATGACAACTGGATATTTAAACAGAGCCTTTATGCACAGCATGTGATTTTTCGATCTTCCTCTACACAACCATATTATTCCTTGAACTATTTTATTGTGTAGAATTATTGTCATTATTTAGCCAACATTACTCAAAGCCAGGTATTATGAGCAAAACTTGAAATTTGAATTGCTTCTTCAGGAAATTTATTCCGAAAATTGAATTTATACGTAATCACAGATACTCCAATTGTATGAAAACACTTGTATTGTGGATCGCGCATCTGTATTTTCAGTCTGAGTGCTATCCGTGAAAAAAAGTACATTGGGACACTGAAGGTGACTGATTTTTATTAACTAACAGAATCTGTGTGTGAAAAAAAAAAAATCACAGCATACTCGAATTTACTCTGAAAATCGTGTGAGATTCACCCATTCAAGTCTATGGATGTGATAAAAATAAACAGATGCCACACTATGTCATCCAATTTTTATGGATACATTGGAATTCTGTAACATAGGAAACTGTAAATCGTCCTGGAAATTATTAAAAGCTACTGCTGTAAAATAGCAAAAATAAAAAAAACAAAAACCCATTACATACATGGATGACAAGTAAGAAAAAAAATTGTCCAACTTTTTTGGATAAATATTGGACGGATCAATACGCTCATGTGAAACCTGCCTAAACCTTTGAGATTTGCTAAGACTTCATTCAATATCTTTCAATTTCTTTAAATCTACACTTTTCTTCAGCACTGGAGCAGCACTTCAGATTTAATTCCCCTACCCCCGTCATATACTTGTAAGAGGATAGATTGTGGTGTTCCTACACCTGAAGACACCAATCGCTTTAAAGTCTTGTAATGTGAATAATTTCTTGCGTCTTTTGTAAACATTGTGTCATGTGAATTGTGATAAGTGATAGTTATATAAGATATGAATGTATAATGTAAAATATTCTAGTGTATGATGTTGGATGTAACAGTGAAAGGCATGGTAATGTGTAAGATGTAGCAGTATTGATAATGTAATGTGAAATGTTCATGTATAGTATAAGGTATAACAGTAGTCTGCAGGATGTGATAATCCACAGTTTTATCATGTGTGCGTATAGAATGTAGGTGAAAGGCAAGATATAACCAAGCAATATGGGCAAGGGCAGAGTTAATGTTGGGACTTGCCCTCCATGGGTCCTGGGAGGGATCAAGTAAAAGAAACAGGTGACAGCTCCTGCTAGACAATGTGACAGTTGGGAGTGACAGCTGAAAGTGAACCTTGTGTGAAGAACATCAGACGAATAGTCTGCTGGCTGTTGAGGCCATTTGAATTGGGTGACTTGTGGCAGGAGGAGAGAGAGACCAAACGGGAGATAGCGTGAACCCTGTTAGTGAGTTGAGAATGGACAATAACATTGAGAGGGATAAAGACCAACCCTTAGACAAAACAGCCCCAGGTAATTGTAGCCGGAGTACAGTCAGAGTCGGGCCTTTTCAACCGTAACAGAATTGGGTAAACTTTACTGGCATGTGAGCATAGTCCTCGACCTGAGCGAGTCCTTACTCTAGAGAAAACTAAAGACACATAGAGACTGTGTGTGAAGTCGTTGTAAGGAAGGGGAACGTCACTACTATACTGACGTGTTGGACTGAATTGAGATGGGCCTTGTGGGACCAAGAAAAATGAAAGCAACTCTGTGGAAGTTTGACATGTGTCTTATTTTGTATGCTGAAACTGAAATCTACTATAAGTGTTATGCCCACTATCTCCTGTGTAAGATTGTGTTGAAGAAGTGTTGATCCTGTCTAGTAAAGAACCATTACTTAAAAAGAACTGCCAGTCTATTGAGTTGCATTTGGGTCCAGGCCAGCCGAGAACAACAGCAACATGCGACCCTACTGAAGTCCACACAACCAGACAGGACGTTGCCTTTCATGTACAGTGACGGGGCATCAGGAGTAAAACCTTCACTGTGACTAATGCCCTGATCAACTTTACATACTCACCTTCCAGCGTTTTCACCTTTTACTAATGCCTCTTCTGTCTCACAGCGCCATTAACTTCTGACTGACCAGATGTTAGAAGTTATGTCACAAGGTCTCAATGCATCTCTATGAGAGCCAGAATGAAGCCAGAGTGAGGCTCTTATAGAGATGAATTGATTTGTGGTACCTCTATTACTGATAATGAATGAATGGAAAATGAATGGTACCTGTATTACTGATATTTTGTCACAAACACATAAGCTCTGTAAAGTATATTCAGTGTTTTTCTTTTACTTTTCCTCTAATTATACTGTATATCATGTATCTGGATTTAAATTTTTAAGCCTGTGCTCTGTGGTCGGCTTCTCTGTCCGGTGGCCCACAGCAGATACACCTTTTCTTTGGGTTCTTAGTTTCTGTCATCCTTGCTTTAGTTGTAGTAGGGTAACAGGTGTATTCATTTACTCGTTTGACTACCCAATCATGTTTCAGGTGTAGCTTTTTTAATTACTTTCCTTCTGCTGATATTTCCTGCTGATGATATTCTCATTTTGATGTCCAGCCATATTGCTGCTAGTTTCTTCCAGTCAATGGATGACCAGCTAGGATACTTCTATCTGATGATTATGTTCTCCTCTCTGCAACCATTTTATGTTTGTTGTTAGTAAGTAAGTGGAATATTCATTAGCAATATACACCTTGTATTTTATTGTTTGTCTTACTCACTCTGGGATCACTTTCTACTTCAGCACACCTTCCCTTCTGTAGATAATTGACACTCTGCTTTGCCCTCTTGTTCCTTAGGAGGAACATGAAGTGCTCAATGGCCGATCAGGCAGAATAGGTCTGAGTTGTCATTATTTAGTCTGTGGTCAGGGCTATTCCAACTCCTGCAGGAAGTACTAGGGACTGCAGAGTTGGGATCTTTAGTCTGCACAGGTACCAGTAGGGTTAGTTATAGTTTTTTAGTGTGTTACCTTTATCTCTTCTTAGTTGCTGTATGAATATAACCTTACCATTACAAAGCTATGAGCTGTCACACAAAGTAGATTAACCCAAACATTATTGCTGCATTGCATTCCTTGCCTGGGCTTTTATACAGCCTAGGCTATACTGTGTTTGCAGTGCTATTCTATGCCATCTTATGTGCTAGCTGCAATACATTATTGAGAAGCCTGCCCTATCTTGCACAAGGTCATGTGAGACTTTTCAGGCTGATGCAATCTTTAACATTGTGTAAAATAGCAGCCAGCATTTTTATCAAATGTACTCCTTTATAAAGGCTACCATTTTGTGAAGACTTCAGCAGGTGATAGCCTATACCAGGGCTACAAAGCTGTAACATGATTTGTTGGCATTATTGATACTTCCAAACTGTTAGGATTATAACTCTTTAATTATATGACTAGAGGTCATCCTGATCCAAAGGTTAACGTAGATGTAAAAGATGTCCAAGCTATATGAAAAAAATATTTTCAAATGAACATGTATGGGAAAAATGCAAACATAAGCATAGATATCTATTTACTTTTGACAGGGCCTTAGATATAAGTAGACCAAAGCTTTAAGAAGTATGCCTTTTTGGAAACCATATAAACATACAATATTGCGCGAGTGCCAGATGTGTGCTGGCAAACATCTGGATGTGACTGACAAATGTTAGAAAAGTTTCTTAGGTTCTTCATATGGAAAATATTATTTCACTTCTCAGGTCAGACTTGTGCTCCTTTGAAAAAAGCCCAACTCTCAGTAATTTAAAATGGGTATCCTCAGTTTTTGATCTGAATGATCTAGTCCTATTATTGAGTATCTTTCCAGCATAGCACACACACAATCACTGTCAGGAAAAGGAAAAAAGGTACATCAAGTTCAAGCTATTTTAGTTCCTCAAAGCTTTCTAGAAGGTTTAACGAGAAGATCCAATCCCAGTAACAATTTCTGCTTATAAGAAAACAAGCTCCTTCTGAACTGACCACATAATAAATTAGAATAATATTAGCGCAGGGCTGTTTGTTAGTCAGATATTGTTGTGTAAATTTTGTATTGCATGGTGGTTCATTGGGCAACTGGTGGTTCATTCAATGTGGTTTCTGCTTTGTCTAATAGAGAGGTGTTTGGAGTCAATAATCATTTGTCTCTTACAGGTACCAATACAAATACGCACATGAACCTATGTAAGGGAATGATAGTTGAATGAGGAAAATAATTTACCACTTGGAAATCATGTCAACCGTAGTGTCCCAAGGGCATACACTTAAGATAGCGGTTGGCCAAGCACTCATCTAGCTGACGGCTATCTCTTGACCATCCGATACACTTTCATGATGACCAAACATGTTTTCAATGAAGAAAACTGAGTAAACCAGTGCTAAATACCATTCAGGGAACCCTAAAGTGTTGAATTTTAACATGCTTGATTCTTTTCCAATAAGTGATGCCACAGGAGAATCAGAAGGTCCCTGTTGGATGGTCAGTTGGTCCCACTGAAATCAATACGTTCAGTTGAATTTATGACTGGGAAACGTCATTGTCTGATTGCAATTTAAAGGGAATCTGTCAGTAGGAGCAACCCTCCTAAACTGTGTATATTTGCATGTAGGTCATAGGAAGCTGAATAAAATGATACCTTGATATCTGAAATTGATGTCTTATTCTATAGATAATCCAGGTTCTTCTTATATGTAAATGTGCTATTACAGGTTATGGGCTGGACACTGATCTGCATGAGAATCTACCTCAATGGCTTATATTAAATAGAAGGGGCAATTAACCGTGGGATATGTAATAGCTGTTCTCCTGATCTCACTGCAAAGTAGAGTGTGAATATAAGTGACACATTCGCACGTGTCCGCTTCCATCTCAGAGGGAGCCACTTTTGCAATATTTTTGCAATACAGCAGAGCTGAGAGAGCTGCAACTGCTAATGTGTTTGTTATGACACAAAGTTCAGTTCTGTTTTAGTTAAATATCTAACACTGTTAACACCTCCTTTATTAAAAATAAACCAAGGATGCAAAATTTCATGCACATCACTGCCCTGCCCATAGACTGGAACAGTTCATTTTCATATAAGAAAAAGGTGCATTTCTTTGGAATAAGACATGGGATCGCAAATATCAAGGTATAATTTTATTCAGCTTCCTATGACCTACATGCCCATATAAACGGCTAAGGAGAGTTTAACCTAATGACAGATTCCCTTTAAAATGACTCCCAATCAATGGTTACAAGCCAAAAAATTAAGAGTTCTCCAAGAATGTAATGTTAGTTCTCATCACATAATACAAACCTATAAAAATATATGTATGTATATATATATATATATATATATATATATATATATATATATATATATAGTTGTTTCCTTTTTTAGATCAGTTTTGGGATGACAAATAATGAAATTAAATCATCCAATTGAGCATTGATTCAGTTAACTGGGGATGGAAAAGTCCTTAAATGGTTCCCAACTGCCTCCTTGCCAGCTGCAATCTCTTTTTTTCCCTTTGGATCTGTTATAGATGATAACTGAACATTTGAACAGAGCATTTTTTGAGTATGATTGTTTTAGATATCTTCCCCAACTTGAGCATATACTTGCTTGAACTATAGTATTGTGATGAAAAATTGGCATTATTTACCCAGCTTTACTCAATAAACTACTAGAGATGATCAAATGAGATTTCAATGATGCACAGGTACTACAATTGCCATGGAAATATGTTTATAACACCTCAACTTTCTTAGATGTGAATCTAACATCTTTCAATCTCTTTAATGTAGAAGGTACTGGAGAAAGAATGGATGTATTGCCGCTCTACCACCAATGCGAAGAAGTGTTGATTAATATTAGTAATTTATTTTACAGGTCGACGCGTTTCTGGGATCAAGTCCCTTCCTCAGGACCATGGAAATCAACAACAGTGTTGATTTCCATGGTCCTGAGTTAGGGGACTTGATCCCAGAAACACGTCAACCTGTAAAATAAATTACTAATATTAATCAACACTTCTTCACATTGGTGGTAGCGTGGCAATACATCCATTCTTTCTCCAGTACCTTCCAGATTGTTCATGTGGAGCTGCAGCAACTGCCATTAAATTATACCTTATATAGGAGTTGTGCCTGCCACAACCCTGCCAGGTGAATGGTTTCAATTTTACCTAACTCACCATTTATTTGGTAAAGCTCTATTTTGCGCTCTCCTTTGTTTTCAATCTCATTAATGAAAACACAGCCATATATGTTGCCATCCTAGTCATGTCAGAGTTATAGTCTAAAGAAACACAGCTCCCGAGACCTGTGTTTCAACTGACAGAGGAACTGTATCAAATTAATAGTTCTCACAATTATGAGATTCTCAAGTGCATAACTCACCCTATTTTTAATAAGTGACTTGGGAGAACCCCTTTAAAGAATGAGAACTTGATACATGTGTAATTTTTGGAAATTACACCTCAGCTGGTTCTCTTTTTCTCAGTTCAATATGAGAGAATGTATGTACAGTCCAATGCATGAGAGGATCCCACAGATGAAAAATTTGTGAACACTTGATGCCCACGTTCTCGCACAGAGTGGAGTGAATCTGATGCGTTCCAGAGCTTCTGTTTACAGCCTTCTTTTCTTCCGCAACATTCCAACAGCTTTTGGTCAATTGTGCATGAGTAGTGAGTGTACTTTTTCTTTTTACTGATGCACGTTAATCATAATAGTGGCCCTTAGCGCCTTTTCTGAGATTTCAGTCAAAGCCTCTTATTAAAAAAACAAAACTAATTCAAAGGGTAATGTCCACATTCTTTCTGTGTGATTTACCAACACGTTTTTCATGCAGACCGTGAAGCATCACAAGTTAGAATAACAGTCTGCGGCATCTGCAATTATTGTTCCTAATGATAACACTGTGTGGCTCACATTACTGCACACTACACTGTCTTTCTTCAGTACAGATTTTACACTAAGCTTTTTTTTCTTACTCTATGGAGCATTAAACTATTTTCTCCGAGCAGAACCATTGCACTGACTAAACCGAACAAGCCTTATCACTTAGGAGATGCTACTTACCCTTTGTTTAATTTAAGCGAAAAGGATTAAGTACAAATATTTATAACACATCATTTGGACAAATGATCTTTGCAAACCGTTCCAAGGAAAGTGCTATGTAAGCTCCCACCCAGGACAGCAGAGATCACTCTAATAGACTCCTTCTGCTAAAGATTGTGTCTAGTGATGAGTGAGCACTAAAATGCTCTAGTGCTGAGTACTGCAATTAAGCAGGTCGGACGTTTGGACGGGCTTGATTCGAGTAACGAGTATAGTGAAAGTCAATAGGAAACTCTAGCATTTTCCTGCACACTCCGCTAGGAAGGCTGGGGAGACCCTAAAATCACTGAAATTGATGGAAACAGCAATCAAATAAAATGGGAACAGCATGGCGAAGATTCCTTGATGCATCTCTGAGACTTTGACTTTGGTTTTACTAAAGAAAAGACAGTATGTAGCCCTGAAAAGGACTTTTGTTTTTATGGTTCACCAGCAGTATACAATTAGTGCAATAGCAATTCAACACTGCCTATATGCTGCTCTTAAGTCAGCCCTGCCTCCTACACCAACTCTCCCTGAACTGATTCCAGAGAACAGTGAGCCAAGCATTGCGTCACAAGGTTTTAGATGAGACTCGATAACGCGATGTGGCCAGCCAATCATTGTAATGCTAGTAGCCAACATGCCTACTGCATTACTGTGTATGGCAGGGAATCCCCAAATGTTGATTGGCTGCCTATAAGCCACAAAACATGCTCAGTGGGGATTCAAGCATGGCGCTCAAGCACTGGCAATGCTCAATCGAGTAACGAGCAGTGACAAGCACACTCACTCATCACTACTGGACCTTTGATTGCCAATTACAGAAAATACTTTATGGCCTTCCCCACATATATACAGTCAAATTAAAGGGGTTATACAGTGAAAATAAGTTATCACTTATCCACAGGATAGATGATATCTTGCTGATCCCTGTAACAAAATGGAGTGACAGTTTGAGCGCTAGACGCTGCTCTATTGATTCTCTATGGAGCTGCCTGAAGCAGTCTTAGACCTCACTCATATATCAGTATTTTTGATCAGTATTTGTGTCCAATACAAAAAAACAGATATCAATCTTTTGAGTATAGTCTTTTTCTGTAAGTTCTGTTCCTGACTTTGGCATGCAAACACTGATGCAAAACTACTGACATGTGAATGGTGCCTTATAGATAGCATGCATACTGGCACTTCTTTTTTAATGTATAAAGATCCCCCATTCTGCTGATCAGTGCAGGTCCAAGAGGTCAAACCCACACCAACCACCTATTCTGTGCTTAAGTGACAACTTATTTTTACCGGACAACACCTTTAAAGCTGCTCAGACATGTGACTAATGCTGATGAAAATGGAATAATTATTATTATTATTTAATATAATAAGATTTGTTGGAACCATTTGTTTCGATGACTGATTAGACCATCATGGTTTGATAAGAAGATGACCATGTTTGAATATTTTGTATGATCGACAAATGATCTTTTTGCATAAACTCTCTCTCTCTTAGAAGCCCTTTTTGGGGGGATTTTTCTTTAATTTTAACAATTGATCAAACTATTCAATGATTGTTCAATTTATCTAACTAATTTATCAGTTCTGTAGGGCCACCATTATCTATTCTGTAGAGTTTTCCAAACTCCAGTCCTCAGGGACCCACAACAGGTCATGTTTCCACAATTTCCCTAGTATTGCACAGGTGATGGAATCATTATCAAGAAACTAGCTGTAGTACCCGGGTGTTGCCCGGGATAGTAATTGTCTCTCTGTCTCTCTCCCAGTCTCTGTCTGTGTGTCGCTGTCTGTTTGTCTCTCTGTCTGTCTCTTTCCTCGTCTGTCTGTGTTTATGTCTCTGTCTGATTATTTCTATCTGTGTTTGTATTTGTATCAGTCTGTCTCCATCTCTGTCTCTATGTCTGTCTCTATGTGTGTGTCTGTCTGTCTCTTTCCCCGTCTGTCTCTTTTCAGTCTGTCTTGGTCTGTCTCTTTCCAGGTTTGTCTCTTTCCCCGTCTGTCTCTTTCCAGGTCTGTCTCTTTCCAGGTCTGTCTCTTTCCCCGTCTGTCTCTTTCCAGGTCTGTCTCTTTCCCTGTCTGTCTCTGTCCCCGTCTGTCTCTGTCACCGTCTGTCTCTGTCTCCGGCTGTCTCTGTCCTCGGCTGTCTCTGTCCCCGGCTGTCTCTGTCCCCGGCTGTCTCTTTCCCCGGCTGTCTCTTTCCCTGGCTGTCTCTCTCCCCGGCTATCTCTTTCCAGGGCTGTCTCTTTCCAGGGCTGTCTCTTTCCCCATCTGTCTCTTTGCCCATCTGTCTCTTTCACGGTCTGTCTCTTTCCCCGTCTGTCTCTTTACCCATCTGTCTCTTTCCAGGACTCTCTCTTTCCAGGACTCTCTCTTTCCAGGGCTGTCTCTTTCCAGGGCTGTCTCTTTCCCCGGCTGTCTTTTTCCTCCGGCTGTCTCTTTCCCTGGCTGTCTCTTTCCCTGGCTGTCTTTTTCCCTGGCTGTCTCTTTCCCCGGCTGTCTATTTCCCCGTCTGTCTCTTTCCCCATCTGTCTCTTTCCAGGGCTGTCTCTTTCCCCATCTGTCTCTTTCCCCATCTGTGACTTTCCTCATCTGTCTCTTTCTAGGCCTGTCTCTTTCCAGGGCTGTCTCTATGCCCGTCTGTCTCTTTCCAGGTCTGTCTCTTTCCAGGTCTGTCTCTTTCACCATCTGTCTCTTTCCCCTTCTGTCCCTTTCCCCGTCTGTCTCTTTCCCCGTCTGTCTCTTTCCCCGTCTGTTTCTTTCCAGGGCTGTCTCTTTCCAGGACTGTCTCTTTCTAGGGCTGTCTCTTTGCCTGTCTGTCTCTTTCCAGGGCTGTCTCTTTTTAGGGCTGTCTCTTTCCAGGGCTGCCTGACTGTCTCTTTTCCCATCTGTCTGTCTTTTTCTGTCTCTCTATCCATCTCTCCATCGACATCATATAACCTCACACATAAGCTTAAACTAACAGTTTATTTCATTCCTATAGCAACCACTGACACTTGCTATTAATAACTATAGCTCCCACCTCCATTCAGTTTAATAACGGCAGGATTTTAGAGACTGACTGTAATGCACGGGGTTAAATGTTTATGTCAAAACATAGTCTACGACGCTCCCTGGGTCACATGAGGCGTCTGTGCAAAATTTCGTGATTGTAAATGCGACGGTGCGGATTCTTTTAGCGGAGATACATACATACATACATACATACATACATACATACACTCAGCTTTATATATTAGATTGTAACTTTCACTTGTGCAATATTAGGCCTCTGTCACACGCCCGTGACAATCACGCACGTGTTTCACCGGCGTGTCAGAGGTGCGTTTTCCCTTCCGTGAGCCGTGTTTATGGCACTACGCGTGTTCCCCGTGATAACACACGGAGAACGAGAATTTTCAACTCACCTGTCCCTGGCGTCGCTGTCCGTGGTGCTGAACTTCGGTCTCCAGCCCTGCCGGCTCCCCGCTGCTGCTGCTTCCGGCCGCAGTGAGGTGAATATTGAGCATAATGAGCGGTGGTCGGCAGCAAGTGACAGCAGCTGCACAGACAGGAGGGCAGGAGAAGGTGAGTAAAGATTTGTTATTTTTTTTCTCTGACACGTGAGTTTTCTCCGGCGCATGTCACACGGTACCGCATCCCCACTACATCCGTGTGGTGCGGGTGCGGGTCGTATGACACCCGTGATGCCGTTGAAAAACGGACATGTCAGCATGAGAAACAAACAGACACACGTATGTACGGAACGGATACACATTCCATTCCAAAATACTTACGTGTGTCCAAACCATTAGGAAAACATAGGTCCACGTATGCACGTGCCTCCGGTATGTGAGAAAACTGTCAAACACGTACCGGAGGCACGAACGTGTGACAGAGGCCTTAAGGAAATGCTGAAAACATAACCTGTTGTGTGGCCCTGAGGACTAGCGTTTGGGAAACACTGCTGTAGTTTCACCTTTAAGATTCTTGAAGCTCTACTGACTAACAACTGATTGTGGAATTTTAGACATAAGATTTTCCTCCAACACCTATTTCCCACGTAGACTCAAACACTATTGAGGTTAACAAGTGTACTAGAAAGGACGATGCTGTTATTCTTACTGGTAGTTTTTTCACACAGTTTGTGGAAAAAAATACTCTTCCAAATGTCTATACTCCTCAAAAATGTTGAGTTTCTTCTCTGAAAACTCTGCAAATAAAGACTCTTCCTACACATACCCTTGGTCTTTTCAGCAAAGTTTTCATGCCTATACATTTTCTATATGGATCTGATAATTCTAAAGTGAATCTTGCTGCATACACAACAGATGAATTGAAAACTGCTCTTCCAGGCTTGTCAGTGGCAGGAAATCATCACGTAATGTTTTATGTTGATAGTGCTGTAAGTAGCTGATTGAGAACAGGGATTGTCAGTGCTCCTGTCCTGTGAAGCTCAATTCGTGTTCTTCTGACTTAAGTTGTATAGTGCAGAGCAAATTTTTGAAGCCATACAGAAAATCTTGTGTTATGTGCTTGCATTTACTATAGAGGTGAATACTGGACACTGGGGTAGACACTTTATAAAATGATGATGATAGATAAGCTCATAAATACGTTAGTTCTGTGTGTGCAAGGTACTACATAACGAAACTGAGAAGAATTACAGATCCTCACATTGGAAAATGAAGTCAGTTACATATTTCATGGACAAACCTGTATTAAAAAAATAATTTTACTTCTATATCGCCAACATATTCTGCATCACTTTACAATTCAGAGGGGCTATGAAAAATCAATATAGCTCATTAAAGAATATCACAATTCTATAATTTAATTGGAAAGATTGACATCCCTGCTCACAAACCTTGCCATTAAGGAAATAGTGGAGACTAGTGATGGGCGAGCACTCCAGTGCCCGGTGCTCGCTACTCGTAACGATGAGTGAACACTACGATGCTCGAGCACTCTCTACTCGAGTTAAGTGGGCCAGCTGCTTGGTAGAGCTCAACTCAAGTGATGAGCATTATGTAAGTTAATGATTGGCCTATTTGGCTGTCCACCCATATAGAGCCAGCCATAAACAACGCAATTCTGAGGGAGAGAGTGTGTTTTTTTTGTTTTTTGTTTGTTTACACACTACATCCAAAAGTGCTCTTTTTGCCCCCCCCTCCCGTGAAAGCCATTCTGAGACTGAAAATGTCTGTCACTGGGGTGGCAGCACCAATTAATCACTGATGCAAGCCAGTGCTTTGCATTTGAGGTTTTACGGTACTCAACTTCTGGCAGCTTCATCTTCTATCACCGCCGCTCTGGTCGGTCTCACCATTTTGTGCATGAGACTTCAGAAATTCATTTAGCTAATACTAAAAATGCTGCATATTTACGTACCAAATACTGTAAAATATGCAGCGAAAATTATGCAGTTATGCCATGGGTTAACATACCCTAGTTGGACCCACACTGAGAAGATTTCAAGTTGACCTAACCATACAGTTCATCTATCTATGGCTTGTCCCATCATAAAATTTTATATTCTAACAAGTTAGGAACCTGATAGAGCTGACATGACCTGACTCGGCGCAGTTCAATGAGAAAAATGTATAGATGTATTCATAAATACACATCTATAACAAAAAGGAAGATTCATTCTTATATACAAGTGCATCTCAAAAAATTAGAATATCATCAAAAAGTTCATTTATTTCAGTAATTCAATACAAAGCGGGAAACTCAAATATTATATAGAGTCATTACAAAC
This sequence comes from Anomaloglossus baeobatrachus, assembly GCF_048569485.1. Classification (NCBI taxonomy): domain Eukaryota; kingdom Metazoa; phylum Chordata; class Amphibia; order Anura; family Aromobatidae; genus Anomaloglossus; species Anomaloglossus baeobatrachus. The sequence goes on from NC_134355.1 coordinate 292,032,537, forward strand.
AGGGTGATCTATTTCAAGTTTTTATTTCAATTAATGTTGATGATTATGGCTCACAGCCAATGAAAATCCAAAAGTCATTATCTCAGAAAATTAGAATAGTTACCACAAAACACCTGCAAAGGTTTTCAAAGCATTTAAAATGGTCCCTTAGTCTGGTTCAGTAGGCTACACAATCATGGGGTTTTTATGCTTTAATGGTGGGATTCTCTTTTCCCAAATATACATGGTTTTTAAACCATAAAAGAGGTAGTAATATAGAGTAGGACAATGAGGTTGCCGTGACGTGGCTACTGTGTAGGTATGAGAATGGCCATTCTGATATGCTAAACACCTCAAAAATATTTAGAATTTTTTTTGCTTTTTTGTTTTTTTTTTAGTTTCAAGCTTTGGCATGTTAGTCTTTCTTTTTTGTCTGTATATAATGTGTGTGGATTATGTCCAGTTCACTGACCATGCTTCCAGGCCCTCCTCCCTCATTAGCCACAGGTGTTTTTATCCTTTAATGGTGGGTCTCTTTTCCCAAATATTTGTGTTTTTTTAAACCATGTAGGTCCCAGTACAATGAGGTTGCCGTGACGTGGCTACTGGGCAGGTATGTGAATGGCCATTCTGATATGCTAAATACCTCAAAAAATATTTTGAATTTTTTTGCTTTTTTGTTTTTTAAGTTTCAAGCTTTGGCATGTTAGTCTTTCTTTTTTGTTTGTATACAGTCATGGGGAAGACTGCTGACTTAACATACAGTACAGACAAAACGTTTGGACACAACTTCTCATTCAAAGAGTTTTCTTTATTTTCATGACTCTAAAAATTGTAAATTCACATTGAAGGCATCAAAACTATGAATTAAAACATGTGGAATTAAATACTTAAAAAAGTGTGAAACAACTGAAAATGTGTCTTATATTCTAGGTTCTTCAAAGTAGCCACCTTTTGCTTTGATTACTGCTTTGCACACTCTTGGCATTCTCTTGATGAGCTTCAAGAGGTAGTTACCGGAAATGGTTTTACAACAGTCTTGAAGGAGTTCCCAGAGATGCTTAGCACTTGTTGACCCTTTTGCCTTCACTCTGCGGTCCAGCTCACCCCAAACCATCTCGATTGGGTTCAGGTCTGGTGACTGTGGAGACCAGGTCAGCTAGCGTAGCATCCCATCACTCTCCTTCTTAGTCAAATAGCCCTTACACAGCCTGGAGGTGTGTTTGGGGTCACTGTCCTGTTGAAAAATAAATGATGGTCCAACTAAACGCAAACCGGATGGAATAGCATGATGCTGCAAGATGCTGTGGTAGCCATGCTGGTTCAGTATACCTTCAATTTTGAATAAATCCCCAACAGTGTCACCAGCAAGGCACCCCCACACCATCACACCTCCTCCTCCATGCTTCACGGTGGGAACCAGGCATGTAGAGTCTTTCTGTTCACTTTTTCTACAAAGACACGGTGGTTGGATCCAAAGATCTCAAATTTTGACTCATCAGACCAAAGCACAGATTTCCACTGGTCTAATGTCTAGTGTCCAAACTTTTGGTCTGTACTGTATGTCCAGAAGGCAGTCATTGACACACTCCACAAGGAGGGTAAGCCACAAAAAGTCATTGCTAAAGAAGTTGGTTATTCCCAGAGGGCTGTAGCCAAGCATATTAATGGAAAGTTGACTGGAAGGAAAAGGTGTGGTAGAAAAAGGTGCACAAGGAACCGTGATAACTGCAGCCTTGATAGGATTGTTAAGAAAAGGCCATTCAAAAACTTGGGGGAGATTCACAAAGAGTGAACTGCTGCTGGAGTCAGTGATTCAAGAGCCAGCACACACAGATGTATCAAAGACATGGCCTACAACTGTCACATTCCTTTTGTCAAGCCACTCATGACCAATAGACAACACCAGAAGTATCTAACCTGGGTCAAGGAGAAAAATAACTGGACTGTTGCTCAGTGGTCCAAGGTGTTTTTTTCATATGAAAGTACATTTTGCATTTCATTTGGAAATCAAGGTCCCAAGGTGTGGAACAAGAGTGGAGAGGCAACAATCCAAGCTGCTTGAGGTCTAGTGTGAAGTTTCCACAATCAGTGATGGTTTGGGGAGTCATGTCATCTGCTGGTGTATGTCCACTGTGTTTTATCAAGAGCAGTGTCAGCACAGCCGTCTACCAGGAAATTTTAGAGCACTTCATGCTTCCCTCTGCTGACAAGCTTTTTGGAGATGGAAATTTCATTTTCCAGCAGGACTTGGCACCTGTCCACACTGCCAAAAGTACCAATATCTGGTTTAATGACCATAGTATCACTGTGCTTGATTGGCCAGTGAACTCGCCTGACCTAAAACCCACAGAGAATTTATGGGGTACTGTCAAGAGGAAGATGACAGACACCAGACACAACACTGCAGAGGAGCTGAAGGCTGCTATCAAAGCAACCTGGGCTTCCATAACACCTCAGCAATGCCACAGGCTGATCGCCTCCATGCCACGCCGTATTGATGTGTGGCGCCCTGGGCAAGCCAGGGGTCACAGGTCACAACATCACACACACCCCACATTCCCTGCAGGTACACCAAGCTAACCCAAAATCCTTGTTGCCTTCCTCCAGGGGCTGATGTCCACACAAGGGGGTGGGCCAGGCGGTTGGCTCCGCCCACCGAGGAGTTCACAGCCTTGGAGGCGGGAAAGCCAGGCAGATCAGTGAGGGAAGTGAAAGTAGAAGGAAGTGAAGTGGTAGAGGAGCTTAGGAGAGAAGCTGAAGTAAAGTGAAAAGAAACAGTTTTGTAAAGCCTGAAGTTGGTCCGGGTGTGTGCCCCGGACAGTGACAGCAAGGTCAGCAGATGGCGGTGATAGTCTGCAGGGGGACTGCTCGGAGTTTGCTGGAAGGACCGCGGACGGGTGGTGACCCGGCGGTACCGGAGCAGTATACGAAGAACAGTCAGCACCAGGGCAGGGGCCTTTCGGATCCCGGCAAGGCTAGGAGTCGCCATAATTTGCCAAATCCGTCAGTGAAGGAAACGTCTGTCTCCTAACAACCAAGTCCCAATTGAAGGCAACAGCCCGACCGTGAAGGGGAGACACCGCCACCACCAGGGCACCAGTTTCCCAGGGCCAGCGCCTGCGGGCAAGAGTAGAGCTCCTTCGGCCCAGCTTGAAGCCAAGGAGTGGGTAACCGGTGGGAACCCATCGCTACCAAAAGGACTTTACATAGGTGCAGGGAAGAGACCGTCACCGCTAACTGCAGGGAACATCAGCACCGTGAACCGTCCGAGGGACCCGTCCAACCAGCCGTTTGTTTACCGAGAACTGTGTCGTGTTTACTGGCTGAGTGAGTACCTCCGTGCTGTGCGGCACAGCGCTGCCCCTGCGCCCCTGCACCTCCACAGGCCCCATACCCGCCTGTCCACCATCCCAATCCCATCACCGGGCCCCGGGAGCACCACAACCCCTACCCACGGAGGGCACATCAACAACTGGCTGCTCCATACCATCACTCCCGGGCTCCCCATACAGAGCAGTGGTGGTGTTAACAAATCACCACAACCGTGGGTGGCGTCATGGACGATAAACTATCCCAAAACTCCAATTCCCCTTTTCACTCACGGGCGAGGAGCGCCGCTCGAGTCCCCGGGATCCGGCCCATCGCTCGAGCCACCGAGCAGCGGCAGCAGCAGGCCGCAGCAGCCGCAGCGGCAGCCGGACCCGAGCAGTGGGAGAGCGCGGCGTCCCCTCCACCGCCCGCGACAGATGCAGAGATTCATGCAAAAGGAGCCCCGACCAAGTATTGAGTGCATTTACTGTACAGACTTTTTAGTAGGCGCCAACATTTTTCTGAGTTTAAAATAATTTTTTCAGTTGGTTTTATATAATATTCTAATTTTCTGAGACAATGACTTTTGGGTTTTCATTGGCTGTAATCATCAACATTAGCAGAAATAAACACTTGAAATAGATCACTCTGTTTGTAATGACTCTGTATAATATATGTTTCCATTTTTGTATTGAATTATTGAAATAAATTAACTTTTTGATGACATTCTAATATATTGAGATGCACTTGTATATTGGCCTGCATCATAACATTTTTGTGTTCTGTTATAGATTAAAAGTTCAATTGTGTAATAATTAAACAAAACATATTTCAGGAGCCAGATATTGAATATGACTTGAAATTGCTTTCTACTTTAAATATTTGTGTGAATTTATTTTTGACACATTGCCAGTATCGATTAAACCTTTTGTAGTCATGAAATTTTGCATGAAACAGTAGATCTGATCCTTATGTATTTACCTGTATGGTGGTCAAACTAAAGGTAGCCAATATTTGCAACTAGAGATGAGTTTACAGTCCAGGTCAGTGTTCTCTAGCCATGGGCAAGAGGTTTGCAAAATTCCTTAAGCTGGGTTTACACACTGAGACTTTCTAGCGATCCAACCTGCGATCTCAACCTAGCCGGGATCGCTACAAAGTCTCTGGTGAGCTGTCAAACAGGCAAACCTGGCCAACGACGCAACAGCGATCCGGACCTGCAGAGCGACCTAGCTGGTTGTTGGGGACGTGTCAAAGCTGCTATTTGAAAGGGAAGTCGCTGTAAAGTCCCCTTTACACACTGAAACTTTCTAGCGATGCATGCTGCACAGCGGGAAACAAAGGACCTAGGAATAGTCCTGAACGATTTGTAGCGATCACAACTTCACAGCAGGGGCCAGGTCGCTGATAGGTTTCACACACTGCAATGTCGCTGGGGAGGTCGCTGTAACGTCACAAAACCGGTGACGTTACAGCGATGTCATTTGCGATGTTGCAGTGTGTAAAGCCACCTTTACACTTTGAGTTCTCAGGCTTGGATTATGATTGGCCTGCAAGGATAAACCTTACCTGTGTATCTCAGACTACACAGATGACTTTAATGCGGCTTCGTAAATCAAATATCAGGGAATCTGGATGCTCAAGAAATGTGTGCAGCTCTTGTGCACAGCCAATGATCACTGACCTGGACCATTGACCAGGCTTGCGCAAAGAGATCCGCTCACCTTTACTTGCCACATTTGCACACAATGTATGTATTTTTTAGAAAATAATTCTCTGCTCTTTATTCTAGGTTTAGTTGCCTTCTGTAGTTTTTTAACCCTCTGCACACTAGCATCAGGATAATGATTTCCTGGATGGTAATTTGGTGGAGGAATTTTGGTAGATGGTGGTATAGATGTGTAGATGGGGCATATTTATGACAAAGTGACTTCATGTGCAGTGAGTTTAATGACATGCTAGAGAGAGTAGGCCTAAGTCCATAAACCAAGGAGCAAGCTCATGGACTATGGGGCTCTTGTGAGTAATCTAGAGTACACAATAAGCTGTGAGCAGTTGATGGATGGAGTAGCTATTGTGAGAAATCTGGTGCAATTTAGTAGAGGAACCTGTAGATCCATAGAATTAAGGCCCAGTCACAGAAGACTTACCAGCGATCCCGACAATGATATGACCTGATAAGGATCTCTGGTAAGTCGCTGGGAGGTCGCTGGTGAGATGACCCACACTCAGACCTTACCAACGATGCAGTATTGATGAGCGACCTGTATAATGATCTTGGCGGCGGTGGGACCCTGTTAGGAGATCTTTGGTAGGCGTCAAACACATCCTGCCCAGCAGGACATCGCCTTCGAAGTAAATGGTCCAGACCATTCGGCAACGACTAGCAATCTAACAACAGGGGCCTCATCGCTGGTAGGTGTCACACATAACGAGATCGCTGGTGAGATCCTTGCTAGGTCACATAAACTGTGACTCAACAACAATCTCGTTAGCAATCTCATTATGTGTGACGGGGCCTTTAGTGTGAGTGCACATCAAAGACATGAGGTGTCACTGGGAGAAGCCAGAGAACTAGTGAGTTCAAGTGGAGACTGTAATGTGTAAAAGTCTGGAAGTTGCTTGCTATAGACTCTGTTGAGTCTGTTAACTTATTATCCAGCATCAGTGAGAATGCTCAGTACGGATTAGAGGCAGAGTGGAAAGTCTGTGGTGACCCTCTTGTGAGGCACACATATTGTCTGTCCTGATGAAGGGAAACTAATCTCTAAAATGCGTTGACTTACTAAAATAACTGTCCAGGATTATTGATAACTGAAACTTATTTCGGCAGCGTGGCTTAACTTCTTCAATTTCCATGAATCTGATGCTAAATAACCTAAAAGTTATGCAGCGGTTTTTCTGTAAAATCCCACATATTGTGTACCAAAATGTCATTAATGGTTTACTCCTCTTTTGCTTCTGCATGAGTTAAAAAGTGAAGTCATCTATATAGCAAAAAAATGCATCTTTGCCATTCCAACTGCTTGTTAGTCAATTACGATCCAACATAAAACAGCTTATAATTTAGGGATTGAAGATATGTTACACAAGAAAATTTGGCATAAATGTACTTTTTGAAATAAGAGCCATTGTTCATATTACAGTAGTGAAAAGGACAGCTAAGTAGGACACGTCGCATTCTGCGTACCCATTTATGGACAATACTGCTAAGCGTGTGCTTTAATCCCTCATTTACAAAATTAGTCACTTTTTGTTCCAAAATAAGACACACAGGCAGATAAATGACTATGCGTAACATGAATTTTACATATTAAGTTCTCAGACATGTTATGGACTTTAATAATATTTGTAGCTCTTGTAGATGAACTGCAAATCTGTTCCGAGTTTCGATTTCATCCTTGAAAATCCAGTTGCATTAAAAGATCTGCACGCATGGATTATCTGCATTAACGTTTCAAAATGTAAATCTAAAGAGAGAAGTTTTTGAGCACTTGCTTATGTAAAGAAATTAGAACTACAATAAAACTGGCATTTATTGTACTATGCCTCCTAAGTTAAGCGTTTGGTCTACAGCCTAGCTACAGATTGGTTTGTAACAAACGCATAAGTGTAATATATTTTCAGGATGTCCAACTACTGAGGCGTATGATGGCATACTAAGTAGCGCCAGCTGGGTCTTGAAGATGCCACATCATTATAATTCATAAAGGATAATCTAGTAACCAAAATTCTGTCTGTAGACGTGGAATGATATAACTGGAAAGCACTTTCTAGCCGCACAATGTCTGAAAGACACCAATTTTGGTGCTTCAGAATGTACTAGAAAGGCTTGACTGCAATCGAATCAATATATATATTCACACTTCAATGTAATTATAAAATTTATTATGGATATACGCTTCAATAAATGTTACGTGTAACGTATATTAAAAGAGAACAGTAGGAAACAAAATGCCAAAATGTGGTGCAGGCCAACATTTAAGCTTTCTCTTGCCACTCTTAACCCAGCCACTTAACATCTGGTCAACTGTATTTTTTTTTTTAAATATCAATAAAATCCTACTGTATATCAAGAAAACTACTTTTACTGCCTCAAATTCAGTATTCTACCAGGGGAGGAATAGAATATAAACTTTCCATTTCAGATGTTCAAAGAAGAGCACATATTTTTGATCTTTACTAATTTTTCAAGTATTCATTCACCTAAATATTCCAATTTTTATGAGCTGCCAAATAAAATCAAACATTTTATTTTGCAATATTATAAATTGAGCAATTAAAGGCAATCTATTGATCTGCAGCAAAAGCACATTTCAGCAACCAAAATGTGACATTCACATGTCTGTGCGGGTCTGTGTGAGCCTGGACAGAATGTTCTCTTGACCCAAGCTTGACAGCCACATAGACATATGAGGCTGTCAAGTTCAAAGCAGTAGCCCATCGGACAGTGCATGCATCATGGTCCAGCCAAGGGCCCATGTGTGAATGTGGCAATAAGGGCATAGGACCCAACATGACAAACAATGAGCAGCCTTTTAAACAGTTTCCCAAATAAAAGCAAATATATTTTTAAATGGTACCAGCCCAGTGCTTGAGTCCTGGGTTCAAATCCCACCAAGGATTACGTCTATCATGTGTATGAGGCCTTAGGAAGAATGATCAGCTATGTTGAAATTTCAACATCCAATCCTTTTGCTCTCCAAGGAGATAAGACACCATATGAGATATCTGTAAGAGGATTTATCTCATTTCTCAATTGAAAACACATGCATGCTCAGCCCAATCTGTTTGTTCCTTCCAGTAATTTGTAATTTATACATGGGCTTATACATCTCCGAATGATGGTTTCCAACCAACACAATACAGAATTGTATGGTGGCATAATTCAGTCATCTTGAGTGGATACCATGTTTAAGGAATTCCATCATAGAATGGTTGTCCACTTGGTCAAGACTCAATAATAATAATGGAGAGGTTTTCTTATTTTTATTTAACCCATTGTATTATTTGTGCTTATTTCATAAGCTAAAATAATGGTTGATTTATTAGTAGAGACAATATAGTCTCACACGTTAATTCTCATAAGGATTGATTGCTCTCAGTGAGAGAAACAAAATTAAAATTTTGTAGTTGTGATACCTTTTAATGGCTAACTAATATAAAAATAAAATATGTTATAAAGCAAGCAAGCATCTTAACTTCTCATAATGCGGACGTCACACGAGGCGATCTATCGTGCGATAGGTCATCGGGGTCACAGCTTTTGTGACGCACATCCGGCTTTGTTGGCAACGTCCTCCCGTGTGACACCTATGAGCGATCGCAAATCGGTGACAAATCGTGTATCGTGTACTCATCGTTTATTTTTAAAAAATCGTTTATTTTACTTTGCGCCGGTTGTTCATCGTACCCAGGGTAGCACACATCGCTCCATGTGACACCCCGGGAACGATGAACTGCAGCTCACCAGCGGCTGCTGGCAATGCTGAAGGAAGAAGGTGGGAGGGATGATTACGTCCCCCTCATCTCCGCCCCTCTGGTTCTATTGGACAGCCGTTGTGTGACGTCGCTGTGACGCCGAACGTCCCACCCCCTTCAGGAAGTGGATGTTGGCCCCAAAGCGACGTCGCTCAGCACGTAAGTACGTGTAACGGGGGTTAAACGACTTTGTGCGACACGGGCAGCGATTTGCCCGTGACGCACAAACGACGGGGGCGGGTACGATCGCACGATAGATCGCATCGTGTGACGCCCGCATAAGGATGATCCAAAATAGTGAACTTTATTTTTCCATCCATCAATTAAAGTCACATACTTTCATATTGCATTATTCTTTTCATTGTATGACACTTGGAGTGTTTAATTTTCAAAAATATCTAGAACTGCAACTACATACAGACCTGTTCTATGCCCAAAGCAATGTTTCTGTTTTAGAGTATCTTAGTAGTGTACTTACACTGGCTTTAAATTTGTCGATCTTTGGATTTTGAATTTAGAATGTACTTTTCATGGGGTAGGAGATCGATGTTTCCTTTGTATTATTACTTCAATACATTTTTAAATTTGCCCCTCCCAAAAATCAAAAATCCTAAATGACAACATATCAACCTAAAGGTATTGGACTTGTGAAATCTATACTCTGGTGGTTTCAACATCCTCTTGGTAAGTTCCTGTTGTGTATATATACAAATATATATATATATATATATATATATATATATATATATATATATATATATATATGCAGTACAGACCAAAAGTTTGGTTTGGACACACCTTCTCATTCAAAGAGTTTTCTTTGTTTTCATGACTCTGATAATTGTAGATTCACATTGATGGCATCAAAACTATGAATTAACACATGTGGAATGAAATACTTAACAAAAAGTGTGAAACAACTGAAACTATGTCTTATATTCTAGGTTCTTCAAAATAGCCACCTTTTGCTTTGATTACTGCTTTGCACACTCTTGGCATTCTCTTGATGAGCTTCAAGAGGTAGTCACCGGAAATGGTTTTGACTTCACAGGTGTGCCCTGTCAGATTTAATAAGTGGAATTTCTTGCCTTATAAATGGGGTTGGGACCATCAGTTGTGTTGTGCAGAAGTCTAGTGGATACACTTTGAAAGTGTCCCCAAGTGCAGTGGCAAAAACCATCAAATGCAAAAAGAAACTGGCTCACATGAGGAACGCCCCAGGAAAGGAAGACCAAGAGTCACCTCTGCTGTGGAGGATAAGTTTATCTCAGTCACCAGTCTCAGAAATCGCAGGTTAACAGCAGCTCAGATTAGAGACCAGGTCAATGCCACATAGAGTTCTAGCAGCAGACACATCTCTAGAACAACTGTTAAGAGGAGACTTTCTGCAGCAGGCCTTCATGGTGAAAAGCTGCTAGGAAACCACTGCTAAGAACAGGCAACAAGCAGAAGAGACTTGTTTGGACTAAAGAACACAAGGAGTGGACATTAGACCAATGGAAGTAAGTAGTCTCCTAAGTAAGGCGTTTGTCTCCAAAAATTAGGCAATATAGAGTCTATGCAGTCTTTGACGTCACTAGTTCCAGTTGCGGGTGTACAGGTTGGCTTACTGAAAAACATGATGTCATTGAAACTATTTGCAGTAATGGTTCACATGAGAGAAGTACACCATTGGCCAGAGCGCTCCCTCATGCTTTACAATGAGTGCCAGACTTGTCTCACCAAGACTTTTGGATTACTGCACACTTGGACACGGAATTCTACATGAGCGAGAGCAAGATCTGTCACCACTGCAAAACGGGGACATTTCAATTTTTATATGTGAACGCAAGCAGCTGCTTTTTTCAGGGTCACATTACCACCTTTCTAAATGAGTAGCTGCTGGCTCTTTGTATACATTTGTATAGCTATTCTAGTGTCTATCCATCTGACACTTTGATACAATGTAAGGCCTCCTTCACACGTCCGTTTCTCCGGTATGTGTTTGGTCCGTTTCCTCACGTACCGGAGACACGGGCACACGTAGACCCATTAAAATCAATGGGTCTGCGCTCACATGCGTGTTCTGCCATGGACCGTGTGTCCATGTGGAGCATACATGTGCCCGTGTGCTCCACACGTAGACATGTCCATTTTTCTCAGTCCAGCATCACGGATGTCACACGGAACGCAAACAGACCACATGGATGTGTTCCGTGTGACACACACTGGAGAAAACACACGTGTCTGAGAAAAAAATAACAAAACTTTACTCACCTTCTCCAGCCCTCCTGTCTCTGCCATTGCTGTCACTTGCTTCCGACCGCCGCTCATTATGCTCATTGCATGTTCACTTCACTGCGGGCCGGAAGCAGCAGCAGCAGCGGGGAGTCAGCAGGACCGGAGACCGAAGACCAGCATCACGGACAGCAATGCCAGGGACAGGTGAGCAGAAAGTTCCCGTTCTCTGTGTTTTATCACGGATAACACACGGAGGACACACGTGTGCCATAAACATGGCTCATGGAGGGCAATACGCACCTTTGACACGTCCGTGAAAAACGTGCGTGATTTTCACGAACGTGTGAAAGAGGCCTAAAGTAGTACTTGTATAACAGTGTAAATTTGGTGTGCCCTCTAAATCAGTCAGGGCTTTAAAAAAGGGGGAAAGACATTGCATATAACGCACAACCCATGATGCAATATGGAAACAACCTTTATTAGCAGTGCACTGATGCAATTTAAAAACAATTAAAACATGATGTAGACTAGATCTTGTACCCACAAGTTTATAATAATCATAATAATATGCAGATTATAACAATAAAACCCCACCACAAGAGGAGAATAAATTGCAGCCTAATGAGACACTTGCAGAGGCAAGTAGTCCAGGAACATCACATGCAATGAATACATAAACAATAATGAATACCTGGAGGACAATAACCAAGTGCCAAGCAGGTTAATGGCTCTATATAAGACTGAAAAGGGCCGTAGCACCCCAGAGCACACAGTGTGGATCACTATATGGTCCCAAGGGCATCATAGCCCTACTAAACGAGAACACACCATCCACTAGGTCCCTAGCAATCCAGAATTGTAGCCAATTCCCAAGTAAGGGAGGAGGGCTCACCTGATACAAGCAAGGGAAATCGGTAGTGAAAGAGCCTATGCAAGCCCCAAGGGGGGCAGCAAAAATTGTGGAGGGACGGAAGATGATACACTGCAAGGTCCAATGGCAAGCGTATCCACAATGTGGCAGGGGAACACACCAGGGGTACAAGGATCGCGCCACGCGTATCGCCGCCGCTGCGGCTTCAGCAAGGGGAGAAGGATGCACCACAATAGCCAAATAATCAGAACAAAGGGGTGCTGATAATGCCACAATAGCCAAATAATCAGAACAAAGGGGTGCTGATAATGCCACAATAGCCAAATAATCAGAACAAAGGGGTGCTGATAATGCCAATAGCCAAATAATCAGAACAAAGAGGTGCTGATAATGCAATCAATCAGTCAGCACACAGCCATTAATGTCTGAGCCGCTGTCAACAAAAGTGAATACATCCCTAAGTAAAAATGGGCAAATTGGGTCCAATTAGCCATTATCCCTCCCCGGTCATTAGTGTTACAAAGTTTCAGGTGTGAATGGGTGGGCAGGTGGGTTAAATTTGGTATTATCGCTCACACACTCTATTATACTGGTCAATGGAATTTGAACATGGCCCCTCATGGCAAAGGATTTTCTGACCATCTGAAAAAAAGAATTGTTGCTCTACATAAATATGGCATAGGCTATAAGCAGATTGCTACCACCCTGAAACTAAGCTGCAACATGGTGGCTAAGACTATACAGCAGTTTAACAAGAGAGGTTCCACTCAAAACTGGTATTGCCATGGTCAATCAAAGGAGTTGAGTGCACGTGGTCTTCATCATATCAGAGGTTGTCTTTTCAAAATAGATGTAGGAGTGCTGCCAGCAGTGCTGCAGATGTTAAAGGTGTGTGGGGGGGTCAGCCTGTCAGTGTCTTAACCATATGCTTCACACTGCATCAAATTGTTTTGCATGCCTGTCATTCCAGAAGGAAGTCTCTTCTAAAGATGATACACAAGAAAGCCCAGAAACAATTTTTCTTCAAATAGTGTAAAGCGTGTGTGGCGCCATCCAGATGAGGAGTACAAAGAAAAGTGTGTTTTTCCTGCAGTCAAGCATGGTGGTGGGAGTGTCTTGGTTTGTGGCTGGATGAGTGTTGTCAGTTATGGGTAGAGGCTACAGTTCATTGAAGGAACTATGAATGCCAACATGTACTGTGACACAATGATCCCCTCCCTTAAGAAAATGGGCCACAAGGCAGTATTTCAACATAATGACTCCAAACACACCTCCAAGACAACCACTGGCTTGCTAAAGTAACTGAGGGTAAAGGTGCTGGACTGGCCAAGCATGTCTCTAGACCTAAACCCTATTGAGCATCTGTGGTGCATTCTGAAATAGAAGGTGGATGAATGCAAGGTCTTTAACATTCACCAGCTCTGTGATATCCTCATGGAGGAGTGGAAGAGGATACCTGTGAAGCTCTAGAGAACTCCATGCCAAAGAGAGTAAAAGCAGAGCTTGAAAATAATGGTGGCCACACAAAATATTGAGACTTTGAACACAATTTGGCCATTTTCCCTTAGGGGTGTACTTCCTTTTGGTGACAGCAGTTTAAACATTATTGGGTGTGTGTTGAGTTATTTAGAGGACACACCAAATGTACAGTTATACAAGCTGTACACTGACTACTTTATATTGTATCAAAGTGTCATGTCTTCTGTATTGTCCCATAAAAAGATATGATACAATATTTACAAAAATGTGAGGGGTGTACTCAATTTTGTGGTATACTGTAGCCATTAGTTCTCTGCTGAAATGTATACTTTACACCATTTTGTATAGTAGCATCAGGCTAAGGAGTGAAGAACCTTAGTTTTCATGTTGATGTAGTGCATTTTCCCAGTTACACTTGCTTTTTCTGAAGGCAGAAATTCATACACTAAATGTATGTTTATGTTCAAAGCATAAAATCTACCCTTCACCTTACCGAAAAGTTTAGTATATCACTTTCTAATCCCTCTATTCAATAATCCTAAATAATATTGGCTCTTTTTACTTCATCCTGCGTCCTAACCTCAGTGCACAAGATGTGGACACATTGTCTATTTCTTCTATGAAATATCTGACAAGAAATCATCAGCATGCATGCATCCCCTTCACTCACATACTTCATCTTTCCGCTTTGGAACCATTCACAGAAGTAGTCACCAGGTCCCTTGCTTCCTTTCACCCTACTACCTGCACCAACAAAAATACTCCTTCACCGACTCCTTCAGTCCCTCTCCCTCTTTACCACCCACCAAACTAAAATATTTATTTTCTCATTTTCTTTCTGTAGCTTTACCCCCTGTTTTTTGCAATTAGCCCCATTGCAAACAAAAAACAACTAAAAAATGTTGACCAAAATTGGTCTTCTAACGACAAACCTGTCTCTAGTCTCACCTGCTGGAACGCTTGGTCCATTCTTGTCTAATCCGCTATCTTTCAGGTAATTTTATTCCTGACCCTTTCACAATCTAGTTTCTTCATATTCTACAGAAATTGCCCTTACTAAAGTCTCTACTATCAGCTAAATACAATAGGCATTACTCCCAGCTGATTCCCTGCTGCATATGAAGCTGTGGACCACCAGCTCCTCCCAACTATGCTCCGCTCTGTCTAACGGATACTGCTCTGTTGGATCTCCTCCTACTTCTGACGGCTACTTCAGTGTATCTTTTGCCGACCCTTCTTTCTTTGTTTTTAACCTTATCATTGGGGTTCTTCAGGGTTCAGTCTAAAGGGTACTTTACACGCTGCGATATTGGTACCGATATCGCTAGCGAGCGTACCCACTCCCATCGGCTGTGCGACACGGGCAAATCGCTACCCGTGTCGCACAACATCGCTAACACCTGTCACACGGACTTACCTTCCCTGCGACGTCACTCTGGCCGGCGATCTGCCTCCTCTCTAAGGGGACGGTTCGTGCGGCGACACAGCAACGTCACACGGCAGCCGTCCAATAGTAGAGGAGGGGTGGAGATGAGCAGCCGGAACATGCCGCCAACCTCCTTCCTTCCTCATTGCCGGTGGACGCAGGTAAGGAGATGTTCGTCATTCCTGCGGTGTCACACATAGCGATGTGTGCTGCCGCAGGAACAACGAACAACATCATACCTGCAGCAGCAACGATATTAAGCAAATGAACGACGTGTCAATGAGCAACGATTTTTCACGTTTTTGCGCTCGTTGATCGTCGCTCATTGGTGTCACACGCTGCGATGTCGTTAACGGCGCCGGATGTGCGTCACTAACGACGTGACCCCAACGATATATCGTTAGCGATGTCGCAGCTTGTATAGCACCCTTTAGTTTCACTCATCTTTTTGGAAATTGAACCTTTCCAAAACCTCTTGTATTTCCACCTTTACAAACTTACCAAAACTTGATGTTTCAATTTCTGTGGGTGGCTCCACCATGAGGCCCAAGCACCTGTCATAGGGTTACATGTAACTTAGAGCTTTCTTTCCCTATATCAGAAGACTCACTTGCTCATGTTACCTGCTTGTCAAACACAGCTCCATAATCCGACCTCTTCTCACCTTTAAAACTGGAAAAATTCTTACTATCGTTCTTATTTATTTTCATCTGGACAACTGCAACTAATTGGTCTCTCTGTTACTAAACTCTTCATTCACCTAACTATCGTTAATGGATCTGCCAAGCTCATTTTCTGTCTAGCCACTATACCAGTACCTCCACCTTATGCTACTCATTGCACTAGTTGCCCAACAGCTACAGAATAGAGCTTAAATTCATCACTCGACCACAAAGCTTTCCGCTGCCTATATCTCCTCCCTCATCTGTCTGAGCATTTCCGGTTGCCTGCTGTTTCCTACTGCACTGAGAACAGCTGATCGGCAGGGGTGCAGACTGTCGCACCCCGACCGATCAGGCATTGATGACCTATCCTAAGGATAGGCCATAAATGTTAAAGTAGTGAACAACCTCTTTACCTTGAGTGAAAAGCTACACATGTAGCAGATTTAGTTCTTGCCGATATAGAAGCAGCTAAGACAGTTCAAGATGCGGAGCTAAGCCAATGGCTGCAGCACTGTCTTTGTGACATTATTGCTGCAGTCAAAAACATACTGGGTCAGCAGAGGATGCAGTTTATTTCACAATCAATTGAGCCTATGGAGAAGTGTTTTCTGAATCGGGATTACCACTTTAGGCCTAAAACACACTTCCGCAAAAAAAACGTACGTGTCTTATGATCCGTTTTTCGGGTCCGTGTTCCGTTTTTTAGCGGCGTTTCTCCGGTACGTATGGCATCCGTGTGATGGCGTATGCGAGCCGTGTGTGCATGTTGAATGTCCGTATTGACATAAAATACGTACGTGTCCTGTCCTTTTCTAAAGGCCCGCATTCTTACCCAATTAACGATTTTAATCATTCATCATGAGATCCTGGTGTTGTTTGCTTTCAATTGACCTGATAGATTGGTAACAAGTGTTGCAGATTTTGTGATGAAAAACGGACACGGACGATACGTGCTGAACATGGACATACTCCGTGTGCGGTCCGTGCAGGCACGGAGCCATAGACTAAAGCGGGTCCGTGCCTGCGTGTTGCCGGCCAAAAACGGATATGTCGTCCGGGTAGAAAAGTGCACACACGTACTTACCACACGGACACACGTTCCGTGTGATTTTACGTGTGTGTGCCATCTACCATTGAATAACATGGGTCTCCGTATCTACGTGTCTCCGGTACGTGCAAATACGTGCTGCACACGTACAAAAAAAACGGATGTGTGTTGCGGGTCTTAAGGGGTGTGATTGTTTCCTCTGCAATCCCTAGAACTAACCTTCTATTTGGTTAAAATATATTAATAGTATAACTCATTGTTTAAATATAATCTGGTATTTATTGTAAGTGAATACAATGCTTCTGATTTTAACCCCTCCACCCCCACCCCGATTTTCTGTTTTTCGTTATCCCCCCCCCTTCTTCAAAGAGCCATCACTTTTTTATTTTTTCATCAATATAGCCATATGAGAGCTTATTTTTTGAGGGACGAGTTGAATCATACCATTCACTTCTGGCCCATATTGTACTGGAAAATGGGGAAAAAATTCCAAGTGCTGTGAAATTGCAAAAAAAAGCGCAATTCCACAATTCTTTTTCTTTTTTATTTACCATGGTCGCTATATGAAAAAACTGACCTGACAATAGGATTTCCCAGGTCAGTATGAGTACGCAAATACCAAATATGTATAGTTTCTTTTATTTAAATGGTCAAACAAAATGTATATGATGTTATGATCGCCTTTTATTGCATTTTATTGCAAAGTTGCAATCACCCTCCAAAATTAATTCTGGCTTTTTTTATTTGTTTTCTCATTACACCATTTACCGATCAAATTAATTTATTTTATATTTTGATAAATCGGGCATTTCTAAACGTTGATACCAAATATGTGTATTTTCTGTTTTGTTTTATTCCTAATGGGGCAAAAGGAGTGATTCTGCTCTGTATAGGAGAAATCCTGATCTCCTATGAATGCAGGCTCACAGGAGGATCGTAGCGACTGAAATGGTGGTCATCGGCTGATCCTCATCTGTCATGACAACTCATCGTGGCCCCGCGATCATGTGATGGGTACGCCAATGGGCTGGATCATTGACGCTCTACTTGTCAGCATTTGTTAAAGGCATTAATATTGGATCCACCCGCGGCTATTAAAAGCACTTGGGGGATGATTAAATTAGGTAAAGATGCGGGCTCAGTATGTGAAAGACAGGGACACGGCAGATGAGGTAATAATACTCAATCCATCGTGAAGAGGCTAAGGTCAGCATACACATTAGATGTCGGCTGGTCTTCCATACACAGGAGCACTTGTTCCCTATTAGAGACATGTCTGGCCATAGCTTATCTCCAGGAGCAATATTATTGCCTTTTGGAAATCAGACAGGTCAGATTGATATTTCCCCCAACGATAAATTGTCTCTGCTTCCAGACAGGTTAATCCGTCAACTGAAGCCATTGATATCGGCGCGTTCGGCCGACATTCGTCTGTCTGTGGGGGGTGTAAAGAACTTTCAGTACTTGTCTGGGAGTCCTGTATAAAATATCTAAATGACCTATCTAAAAGGACTGAGAGATTGGGTTTGTAATCCAGAGTCCTTTGGGGAGCAGATTTTCCTTTTTGCATTTGGATAAGAAAAATATGTCGCTGTCCAGTTGTGCGCGTTTTGTGGGCGTCTTTTTATCTCTACTGGCTAACACGGTACAAAGATATATTTTACTTATATCTAAAAGGACAATGCAGGTAATTGCTATGAGATAATCATGGAGGCTACAACTACAATACAGACTCTTATCTTTTCTTTGTTGTTTTGCTTATGTAAGCTAACAATGAGTGATGATAAATTCAAGGTTTACACTAATTTATGCAAACAAGGGTCAAATGGTCATCCTATCCTGTCTGATCCACAATTATCAGTGTTCATACCATAAAATCAGCTGGAAATGGTGACCAGGACACTGGTATTAACATTTGGTCTCCAGCTCATTAACCCTTTCATTTATTATAAGTTTAGAAATAGTCATCCACATCATGTGAGACATTGGATGAACACCATGGTTAGATTATATTAGAAAATATTGGTGTTTCTGCTGCCACAGCTGTAAGTAAGTCTAAATAAGCAGTAGTTGTTTAACACTAGAAGTCCCAGAGAGGGGTCATTTAACATTTCTACCTTTGGAACCCATAAAGCTCGAAATTTCTGGGACTTCTAGTGTTAAAGGAAATATTCTTAATAGGGATGATCGAATACCTCAAATATTCGGCTTCGCGAATATTTTCCAAATAGGTCGCCGCTATTCGACTATTCGTGAATATTCGATGCGCAATGTAAGTCTATGAGAAACCCGAATAACAACTATTCAGAACTATTCGGGCTTCCCATAGACTTACATTGCACATCGAATATTCGCATAGCGGCGACCTATTCGGAAAATATTCGCGAAGCCGAATATTTGAGGTATTCGATCATCTCTAATTCTTAACATTATATGTGCGAAATTAAACTTAACTGCGTACCCATGCCAATAAATCTTAACTGCGTACCCATGCCAATGCTGTATTTTACAGGGTGTAAAAAAGCTGAACATATACCCTGAAATGTCAGATGGGTTTAAAAAGTAACAGTCATTTATTAATTTTCCATCAATACAGTCAATAAAGACATTGCCAATTACTGAGAGAGGAAATGATGGTTAGTGCTCATAAAGTTCTATGGAGAATTTTACCTGCCATTGCCGGAGAACGTGCAGCAGAATATCTGTATCTGCCTCTAGCTCCTTCCTCCAAAAAAATTTAAAAGCACCAACAGTAATCTGCCATCACAGTATTGAGAAATCTGTCTTCACTGAATACAGGGTTTACAGATTTTAGCTATGAATATAAAGATTAGTCTAAGAGGAGGAAAAAAAGCAGATTTCTCTAAAAAGATACATTACAGAGTTGCCTATTTTCATGTTTACTATTAATGTATGAAATAAAAAACAAATTGATTGATACTCTTTAACAGTAATGAATACTTCGAGGACAGTTTATAAAACCCCATGAAATTATTAGTAGCGTCAGGAAAGGCTGCACTAGTGTTAAAACGATTCTGATCTCATTCATCTGCCACTAGAGGGCAGTAAAAGACACATAATTGAATGTATTGCATAATTTTTCCATTCTATTTGGTCACGCAGTTTAAGGACAGTAGCAGAAAAACGTTTCAACAAGTTCTGTTCCCTTTTTTAACATGCATACCCTCCATATGTGCTGTAAAACAGACCGAGTATGTCGGAAATGCAAAAAAGGTAGAGCTTTACTAAATAATAGCATGAATAAAATATAAAGATGTAAAAGATATTGTTTAAATATGCAAAGATGAAGCAGTTCTAGAAGACCTCATAAGTTGTCGTGCACTTCATAATGAGTGGCAGTTCTCCATAGACTTAGATGGATGCAAATATATAGATAGATATGTGATAGATGGGCAGAGGAATAAATAGATGGTTAGATACATAGAGAGATGGAAACATAGATAGATACATAGAGAGATAGATGGTGAGATAGAGGGATAGATAGATAGATAGATAGATAGATAGATGGATAGACATACATAGATAGAGGGATAGATTGATAGATAGATTGATAGATAGAGCAATAGATAGAGGGATAGAGGGATAGATAGATGGATAGATAGATGGATAGATAGATAGATAGATAGATAGATAGATGGATAGATAAATAGATATGTGATAGATAGATGGATAGATACATAGATAGAGGGATAGATAGATGGATAGATAGATGGATAGATAGATAGATAGATAGAGGATAGATAGATAGATAGAAGGATAGGTAGATAGATAGATGGATAGATTGATAGATGGATAGATAGATTGATAGATAGAGCGATAGATAGATATGTGATAGATAGACAGATAAATTGATAGAGAGATGCACAGAGGGATAGATAATTGGATGGATACATAGAGAGATGGATAGATAGAAATGTGATAGATTGGTAGATAGATATGTGATAGATAGATAGATAGATAGATATGTGATAGATACTGTATATAGATAGATAGAATGTAAAAAATAGCTGTCAGCACTCCAGAAAAATTAAGAAAAGATGGACTTTAATAGCCTATGTGACATGGTGATGTTTCCATTGTTTCCAAACCTGATAAAGGCTTGATAAAGGTTGGAAACAACAGAAACATCACCATGCCACATAAGCTATTAAAATCCATGTTTTCTTGATTTTTCTGGAGTGCTGCCTGCGGCTCATTTACCTTTGCATATATGGTATTTGGGGGCCTTGCATCCATCTCTCATTTTTCAATGTGCTGATCCATTTTTTTAACCAGATTTTTTTAACATAGATAGATGAATAGATATGCAATAGATGGATTAATGGATAGATAGATTTATGATTTATGGATATCTATCCATGTATCTACCTATCTATCTATCTATCTATCTATCTATCACATATCTATCTATCCATCCATTATCTATCT
Source organism: Anomaloglossus baeobatrachus (assembly GCF_048569485.1). Taxonomy (NCBI): domain Eukaryota; kingdom Metazoa; phylum Chordata; class Amphibia; order Anura; family Aromobatidae; genus Anomaloglossus; species Anomaloglossus baeobatrachus. The sequence goes on from NC_134355.1 coordinate 292,053,467, forward strand.
ATCTATTCCTCTATCTATCCGTCTATCTATCTATCTATCTATCTATCTATCACATATCTATCTATCTATCCATCTATCTATCCCTCTATCTATCCATTATCTATCTATCCCTCTATCTATCTATCTATCTATCCATTATCTATCCCTCTATCTATCCATTATCTATCTATCTATCCCTCTATCTATCTGTCTATCTATCACATATCTATCTATCGCATATCTATCTATCTATCCCTCTATCTATCCATTATCTATCTATCTATCTAACTATCCATCTATCTATCTATCACATATCTATCTATCGCAAATCTATCTATCCATCTATCTATCTATCACATATCTATCGCAAATCTATCCCTCTATCTATCTATCCCTCTATCTATCTATCTATCTATCTATCTATCTATCTATCTCATATCTGTCCATCTCTCTAGTTATGTGATAGTAGAAAGATAGATATGATAGATATGATACCATCCAGGGTGGTCATAGGTTGGAGATGCCTTTGGAGTCTTCCCCATGATATGGCATACTCTTCTATGCATACACCAGGTGGGTGGCATTCAGATTTTGCATTGACATCCCAATATGCATTATCATGGCTATGTTCTAGCATTATATGCAGCCGCTTTTCCGCAAGGCTTACTGACAGGCAGACTACGGCTATCAGCTTTCACTAAGCAAGGTGAATTGAGAAATGATTTGTAAAAGTGGTAAAACGTTGCAATTTGTACTAGTGCTACATTGTCCTATCGCTATACTATTGAAGCTCACGCTAGAAATTCCAGCGTTTTGAAAAAATATGATGCTGAATATAAATATAAAATGTTTTCATTTCTTAGGTATTCTCATGACTCATAATATATAACTAATTGATACAGATTTCAAATATTTGTTAAATGATTCAGTATATCTATATAAATATGACGATGGTGAAATAAACAACCCCAAGTTAGTTGTGTCTATGCGACTATTGGGGAATGTGCACACATTTAGTATTTGGTGCAGGGATTTCTACATCACTTCTGCATCTCTTGGCAGAAAAAAAGAAGCGGTAGAAACGCATGTTTTGTATGAGGTTTTGGTGCAGATTTTTCCCACTTATAACAATAAGTGAAATCTTCAGCAAATTGATATCCAGCAGAGTTAAAACTATAAGGAGAAAATACTCAATGTGTGCATACCACTTCTGGATTCTCAATCACTTTGTTGGCATAAGGATTCCCTTCAGGTTTTGTGACAAATTTGCTCTCGAAAATGCAAAGGGTGCACACAGCCTTATGTGTATTTTTTTGCAGTAGATGTTGCATATGTATAATACATATACATTGGACCCATCTCTTCAAACAAGCCTACAACCTACAATAACCCTCAGTCCAGTACACCACTGCGCAACCAGCTCTGTCCTCACCTACTGTATTGTATCCTCACCCATTCCCTGTAGACTCATAAACAGGGAGAGGAATACGTGTGTAAGCCGCGCTGAAACCACAGGATCCAGAAGATTTTAAATAAATCCTTTTATTTTCATAAGTCTACGCGTTTCAGAGATATAACCATCTCCTTCTTCAGGACAAGGGAAATCATTCCCTTGTCCTGAAGAAGGAGATGGTTATATCTCTGAAATGCGTAGACTTATGAAAATAAAGGGATTTATTTAAAATCTTCTGGATCCTGTGGTTTCGGCGCGGCTTACACCCGTATTCCTCTCCCTGTTTATGATACTATTTACTTTTGGAGCCGCTCCTGACCACCACCGTTACTTGTGCAGAAAGGAGTTGTGACTGGCACAACCCCACCAGGTGAATGCGTTTTCAGCACTAGACAAAACCCCTATACCGGGTAAGATCGTATTTTGCACTTTTTATTCCACAGTTACATCACATTCCCTGTAGACTGTGAGCCCTCATGGGCAGGGTCCTCTCTCCTCCTATACCAGTCTATTTTGTATTGTTAATGATTGTTGTACTTGTTTTTATGTATACCATCACTTGTAAAGTGCCATCGAATAAATGGTGCTATAATAATAAATAATAATATTTGGACCGCAACTACCCCATCTTGGTGTGGAGACTATGTTAGTGACTTATCTGCGGGATAAAGGCAATTCTATATCATCTGTAACACATTGCAGCTACAAACGCTTCATAAGGAAAAGTCTGGAGATCTGATAACATTGCTGGTGCCTGCTGGAGGGCAGACACTTTCCAGCCTTCATGTACCATCTGTAAGCACTTTCACAGTAACGCACTCCGCTCTCTTGCTGAGGTAGTTTGGAAAGAGGAGAGCACATGGACCTTCCATTGCAGCCATATAGGCACAGGAGAGCCACTATTATATGCTGTCATTTCAGGGGAGATCACATATGTCTGAAATATCCCTCTTGGGATTTCCTAAGTACATACAAGTCCTTTTATTGCTATCACCATCAGATTACCGGTATGTATGTCCCTATTGATACAGGAATGCCAACTCTGGTCAGTTCATCTGCATTTTATTACCCAGCCAAGCTTATCTACCAGGTACTTGTAGATTATAAATTTATGAGCCGGGTTAGTCTTTGGCAGACCTATAAACAATAGAAAATGTAACACAGCTGGATGTGCCATTATACATTCCGGAGCTGCATTTTTTATAGGGATTACCTGCGCCCCAATTCAGATGACACATGGTGATATCAAAATGCCAAAACTCAACGCTGGCATACCTGACAAACTTGGTTTATGTAGAATTAAGGTCACTATTAAACTAAACTACCAAACAGGGAAAGCAGATGTAAATCTCATTTACAGAAGGGAAAAAAAAAGTTGTGGGATAAATGTTAACAATATGTATGGGATCCTAGTTCCAGGCTGGGATCTTCTGTAATAGGATTTTCTAGACAGAGTAATTACGAATGATGTGCTGAGCAAATAAACGTAACTCGTAGAGTCCGGTTTATTGTATGTATCCTGCTCGGGGCTGTGTATACAGACAAACTCATTACAAGACACTGATAGTGTTGGATCTGCATTAGGTATTAGCATATTCAGTCGTAGCCTGGGGAAAAATCCGTATCTATCTAACCCATGGAAGTTAGAGTTAATGGAGTTTGCAGTTTTAACGTTAAAAGCGTACAAGCCAATAACTTATGTGTGCAGAGTTTATGGAAGGGAGAACAGAGCTGCCTCATTTCTCTGATGCTGCCCGCCACCGGTGTGGTCTGGGCTTAATCTCAGTTTAAATTGCATAGATCCATCGGTCACAAGGTGAAACTGTATATGTTTCCCATATTAACCAGCTCAGTCAAAACAAAACAAAGAAAAGCTCCATCTGTATCTGATAAGATGGGTACAAAACTTGACATGGAATGGATTTCTTTCATGGTCCGGTACTTGGCTGGGCTATAGAATTCCTAAACAGATAGTCTCAAAGCTTGCAAATATCATTTTTCTGGTTAGCCAATAAAGGTATCACTCCTAGAATACTTTTGTCATTTTTGGGCATAAAAGTATTTACATAAATGGTCAAATTTTAAACTGGGTAAAGTCAAGATATAAAATGTAGCCTCTCAAATATTAGCATAAAACATTAGAAATGTAGGGAACTTTTCTCTTATCCTCTTATAGCACTTGTTTAAATACATAAATGACCAGGATCAAGAAATTTCAGGTCGTGGCCTTAAATTTATATGTACGTTGTCCTATAAAGCAGCACTGAACCCAAAAATGTACATTTAGAAGAATAAGGCTGTTGTGCAGTATAACGAAACTTCATAACATAAAGCTTCTTAAGCATGCATCAACTAAAAAGTGGTAGGAGATAGAATAAGCTTTCAGGGACAATAGAGTGATGGGTTAGTTGTCTCTGAAGGCACACATGCAGGTACTTTTAAATAGGGCAGGTGCATCCCTTCCCTAGGATTTAGTGGAACTAATAATCGAGGAAGGACCTAGTGCTCAAGAACAGGTGAATATCTGCACGCACCAGCAGGGACACTTACTTCTTCGATGTCGCCTCCCTCTAGGGATGTGTTGACTTTCAATGTATTCCAAGAAGTTCACAATGATCAAACACAAAGAAAGCAGTCGCAATTGCATAGTAACCTTGTAATGATTTCCCCCCCTAGCTTTTTCAGTGTGGAGTGGAGTGTCCTTCAGGTCTCTTCTTCTTCTTCTTCTTCTTCCCGGTGATTCAAAAACAATCCACAAGGACTTCCAGAAGATAAGTGGACAGGACAATTAGTGAAACAGGATGATAAGAGGACTATTTGTGCATTGTAAGATAGGCAGAGTACCTTACAAGGGTTGTGGCCAAGTCAGCAGATAGAGTCCATGGGTGGGATGCAGGTAGCATGATGCCTACAACCAAAATCTATGCTGGTAGCAGAAGTCCAATAATGCAGTCTTCTTGAATAGATAACACCAGCACACAGGTGGGATCATCTGTCACTTTCCAAAAAACACTCACCTCCTATGTGAAGTGTTTCCTACATCCATCTAATATCCAGGGTCACTGATTGTCAAATATAAAGAATACCTCACCAGTAGCCCTACCAGGTAAAGTCATGCAGGAGATCCTTTGCTGATGAAATGTATCACATCCAAGCTTCTCTTATGCTCCAGTGATCCAACCAGAAGTAATGAAACATCAGAAGTCAGTCTAACTATATATGTATATATACTGAGCGCTTGCAACACATAGACCCTGTAGAATTACTGAGGCCTGAGTGCCTGGTATAGGTTACTGTAAATTAACTGCCTCCCCCTAAGCTGACTGCCTACTCTCACTGGGCTGCACTCTATAAGACTGGCTGATTCTGTCAGATTCCCCTTACTACACCAATGTCAGTGACTTAACCTCCCCCTATCCCTCTCCACAGACCCCCTCCTCTCTTTAAAAGAAAGCCGAAGATTAAGTGTGCAAGTCAATTACAATAGGACGTGGGCAGTGCTTGGGGAAAGAGAAGTGTAAAGGGAAGCCAGTCCTAGTCTGTGTTCTGGGACGAATTATCCCATAGAGCGAGAGGGGTGAAATTAATAACTGCAGCATCGAAGTTACATAGGCATACAGCACCTACAGTACAGAGAATAACACCAGATCACTGTACGCATGTTGTTTAAGAGCTGAATGACTGAGAGTGGCGTAAGTGCAGGGTGAGAACGCAGCGGGTTAGCTTGCAGTCCTATGTAAAGTCACATACTGAGCTCTGCTATATCTGCACGTGAATACAAATACAGACACACACTGGATGCTTTCACTGGATAGGAAAGGAAATACAACACATCTGGCTTGTTACTTCATCATTCTAGGTGTAGATCACCACTGGACCCTGTGTGCGCTGTGCCTGTATCAGTCACTGTCCTCAGCTGTCTTGTGCTCTCTGAACACATTTCCCATATTATGTGGCTATGATGATACTTTTCTTAACCGGTTCTATTTCTGGGTGATTGCAAAAACAATCTGTATGTATATTTCAAGAGCCTAATGTGGTGAAACGTCCATTACCAAAGAAAATAAAGTGTCACAAATGAGGTTGAACTAAAGCTGGACGTGTTTTATTGTGTTATTGATATAGATATCAAGATAGACAAGTAATAGTTAAAGTAAAAAGTACTATAAAGATTGATAACTATCAAATAGTTATACAGTTAATAAGAAATAATAAAACATTAATAAAATAACTTGTATCTCACTACAACTAACAATATAAATAACAAATGCATATCAGGAATCAATAGTAGTAACATTATTATATACTACAATGAATAAAAGTAAGAATAGTCCTAGTAGATTATTGTGTAACTCTTAAGTATAGTGGTAGTGAAAAATATTGTTAACTAGTAAAATAAAACTTGAGCTGACCATAGCCATAAAATAAAAGTTGACTGATATAAAACTATGTGTGAATGATCATTGGAATGGCGGCGGACAATGATAGTATCTGCTTAAAAATGATCTGTGTTTTTGGGTATTTGGTGGGGCTGGATAAAGTTGGCATTTATGTTATGATCGGATATTCATCTGGTACATTGTTAACATTTTTTTCGTAAACTATGCTCTTGATCTTCCAGTTTAGTATCTATGACTGATCCGATTCGATATTGGTCTTCCAGCTTTGGTTTTAACATGTTGAACTCAATATCGGGTATCCAAGCCAACCAGTGGAAAATTTTAATGAAATATTTATGGGACCAAGGGAGATAGATCAAAGATTTGCTTATTGTAAATTGCCACATAAGATCCTGCCACACAGCAAATATGCATAGATTTCTCAATTTTCTCCTTTTCAATTAACTTTTTGGTAATGTGTTCATTGGCCTTTCTTTGTCTATTGGAAATGTAGGAAGATAATCTCGGGGCAGACACTTGGAAATGTAAATTATAGTTATTTTGTGCTCTGTATCTCAAGATTCCAGTCGCAGTAATGACTCTCCATTTAAGAAAACAACTGTCATGTCCAACCATAATGGAGTAGGTAGAATTGTTCTCTCACAAAATAAACATAGGGACATAGATGGGGAGGTAAGAAATTACAGGGATTAACCTCACCTTCCATATGCTAATCCATACAGTCTTCTTCCACAAAGACACTGCCTTAGGTGATAAAGTCATCCTGTGAAATACTAAGAAGTTTATATATTGCTATTCAGACAAGGTATGTGGGATAGTTGGTGGGAACTTTTCTCCTCTCAAATACTAACATTTGGCTATAAGAATTATTAAAGTGTTAAAAAAAAGTAATTTTCAACCCTAAATTTAATAAAATATTACTTAAATCTAATAAAATATTGCTTAAATTTAATACAAAATGAGCATCAAACCACAAGAAAAAAATATGATGCAATAAATAAGTTATTTCCTTGTGATTTAGAAGAATTAAAAAAATCTGTCAAATACTGCCTTCAGGTAATCTAATATTTTGTAAAAAAAAATACAAGAATTGCCGACACTTCCTAATCTCATAGTCTGAACTGGTGCAAACTGAACATATTATACATTATCAAAAATAGCAGTTGCACTCAAGTAGAGGGAAGGAGAAAAAACAAAAAGATCTATATGGTGAACATTGGAATGTGAATATGCATTACTGCAAAGAAAACAGGAAAAAAATTTCAGTGAAAAAATGAGTTATTTTGCAAATAAAATTGGCCAAATTTACTTGACCCACGCCAAGGTATAACTCTCAATTGGGTCCTAATCTAAATGTCTGCCTCTTTTCATGTCATTCCTGACCCCTTTATAAGGGATAGAGAAGAACCTGCAAAATAAAAATTAAAGCACCTGAGATCATTGGGAGGGGTGCGCAAACAAAGGACATGACTCCATAATGCAAAATACAAGAATTATCGGCACTTCCTAATCTCATAGTCTGAACTGGTGCAAACTAAATATAGTATACATTATCAAAAATAGCAGTTCCAATCAAGTAGAGGGAAGGACAAAAAACGAAGAGATGTAAATGGCGAACTTTAGAATGTGAATATGCATTACTGCAAATAAAACATGAAAACATTTTGGGGGAAAAAATTAGTTATTTGGAAATAAAATTGGCCACATTTACTTAAGACCAGTTACCACACCAAGGTATAACTCTAAACTAGGTCTAAATTTCTGTCTCTTTTTGTGTCATTCCTTTTTGATAAGCTAATATTTTGTGTCAGTCTATCTAAAATTTAATGAGTAAAATAGTTCTTTAGTCGCCATGGATCTAAAATAAAAAGTAAACCCAGAGCTACTAAGCAACCAACATCAAATATAAAAGGAGTCTTTTTATCCAAATGTGTATAACTGTTTGTCACTGTATGGACTATTTCGGTAGTCAATGCAATGCTTAACAATGATTTGGCCTGTGTGCCAGTGCAAATGGTGCACCACCTATAGTTATGCCACTGGCAACATAGCAGGTATACAGGTGGATGGGACAAATTTTAGGGCCAGTGCTAAAAAATATTGAGAGAAACCCTTTTATGCGTTTTTCTTGGCAAGTATTACAATTTTATACAAATTTTTAATTGGATCATTGTGTTTGCGTTTCCATAAGCATAATGATATTTACCCATACTCCAGAAGGAGAATATTGCCCTAATAAAATACCTTAAATATATTATGATACCGTTATATAAATCCTATATAGCTTGGATAGTAGACCTCTTAGGCTGGGGCCACACGGGGACTACTGCGATCCCCTTGCATGACACTCGGCTCGCGCTGGCAGTACAGCAGAGCTGAATGTCATGCGTGTGTCCTTGCAACTGAGGTCCGTTCGTGCGAGCAAACCTCAGCTGCGGGGGGAGGACCGGCACTCAGGAGAGGAGGGAGAGATTTCTCTCCCTCTCTCCTGCATAGCCGGCTATTGCCATTCTCTCACTGCACTAGCGGTACACCGGTGCACCGCGAGTGCAGTGCGATTTTTCACTCGCCCCATTCACTTGAATGGGTGCGAGAGAAAGAGTCTCAGCTTACAATTGCAGCATGCTGCGATTGTTTTCTCAGTCCGATTAGGGCTGAGAAAATAATCGCTCATGTGTGCTGACTAGAGATGAGCGAACCGGTCCCGGTTCGGCTCGAGGTCGGCTCGCCGAACGGGGGTCCCGTTCGAGTTCGGTTCGTCGAACGCTCGACGAACCGAACTCGAACGTATAGGCTAGAATGGGAGGCAATCACAAACACATAAAAATGCATGATAAATGTACACAAACAGTTAATAAACATTGCCATAACACTTACCGGTCCTCGCGATCCCTTCTGCACTCTGTCTCCTGCCGCTATTACATCCGATGATCGCTAAATCCTCCCGGTGACCTGCACTGCCAGCAGCGATGCAGGACCTATCGTGACGTCAAAATAGCGTGTGACCAGTCGCGTGGCTATTATCTCATTGGCTACAGACTGGTCACATGACTATGACACGTCATGTAGGACCTGCGAGTGCATCTCTCCGGTACACGGTGCACATATGTGTATCGCCGTGTACCGGCGACATGCTCTAGCACACGGTCGACTCCCCGTTCCGTTAGGGACCGGCTGACACAGCCGGTCATTAACGGAGATCACCGTTGCCATAGCAACGCAGTTAGCGGTGATGTCACCGCTAACCGCGGCTCCGAGAGCACCGTTGCTATGGTAACCGTTGCTATGGTAACGCGTCTGTCAGCGTTACCGCTGTTACCGCTGACAGCCAGCACTGATCACTCACGGAGTGAAGGCTGCACGCTGCTTCCCGATTGTAGTGAGGATTGTAGTGAGGATGGAGGTTCCCCAGCCCCAAGTGATGAGCTGGTGAATCTCATCCTCACTACAATCGTCACTACTACTACACTAGAAAGAAAGAAGACAGAAGAGCAGGATCGTGGAGGGCTGACAGGGGGTAATAAAGATGGAGTCTCTAATGTGTCTGTGTATTTATTTCTATTAAAGTATTTTTTCTCTGTGTGGTGTTTTTTTAACCCTTTATTGGAGATTCTTAATGGCCGGGTCAAACGTGCCTGACATTAAGAATCTCTGGCTTAATACTGGCTAGTAAAACAAAGCCAGTATTAACTCATGATTACCCAACAAGCCACCCGGCTCCAGGGCTGTTGGAAGAGTTGGATACAGCGCCAGATGATGGCGCTTCTATGAGAGCGCCATTTTCTGGGACGGCTGCGGACTGAAATCCGCAGTAGAGGCGCCCAGAAACCTCGGGCTAACCTGTGCTGCGGATTCCAATCCCCAGCTGCCTAGTTGTACCCGGCTGGACACAAAAATGGGGCGAAGCCCACGTCATTTGTTTTTTAATTATTTCATGAAATAAGTGAAATAATTTAAAAAAACGGGCTTCCCTATATTTTTGGTTCCCAGCCGGGTACAAATAGGCAACTGGGGGTTGGAGGCAGCCCGTGGCTGCCTGCTGTACCTGGCTAGCATACAAAAATATGGCGAAGCTCACGTCCTTTTTTTTGTAGTTTTTTGGCAAAAAAAATAAAAAATGCTACCCTGGATTTTCCATTGCCAGTGAAGGTAACACCAAGCAGTGGGGGTTAGCAGCCAGTAGCTGCTTGGATTACCCTTAGCTAGCAATACAAAAAATGCAGCGGGAGCCCATATATATTTTTTTTAATTATTTATTTAAATAACTAAAAATAAAATGGGCTTCCCTGTATTTTGATTGCTGGACATCACAGTGCTGTAAAAATAAATCTTTAAAAAAATGACGTAGCGCTCCGCGGTATTTTTGATTCTCAGCGCAGATAAAGCAGACAGCTTTGGGTTGCCACCCCCATCTGCCTGCCGTTACCTTGGTTGGCAATCAAAATACAGGGAAGCCCATTAATTTTTTCTATTTAAAAAATAGTTAAAAAAAAAATGACGTTGGGTCCCCCCATTTTTGATAGCCAGCTAGGGTAAAGCAGACGGCTGTAGCCTGAAAACCACAGCTGGCAGCTTTACCGTGGTTGGGGATCCAATGTGGAGGTCCCCTCAGGCTCTTTTTTATAATTATTTTATAAATATTAATAATTACACAATAAAAGTAGGGTCCCCCCCAAATTGGATCACCAGCCAAGGTAAAGCGGACAGCTGTGGTCTGGTATTCTCAGGGTGGAAAGGTCCATAGTTATTGGGCCTTCACAGCCTAAAAATAGCAGGCCGCAGGCACCCCAGACGTGGCGCATCCACTAGATGCGCCAATCCTGGCGCTTCACCCCAGCTCATCCCGTGCCCTGGTGCAGTGGCAAACGGGGTAATAAATCGGGTTGATACTAGCTGTAAAGTCACCTGAGATCAAGCCCAGCAGTTTGTGATGTCATGGCGTCTATTAGATACCCAACATCATAAACTGTCAGTACTAACAAAAACAAAAAATCGACAAAAGAAATTTATTTGAAAAAACAGTCCCCAAAACATTTCCTCTTTCACCAATTTATTGTAAGAAAAAAAATAAAGGGGTCCCACGACGACTCTGGACCGTCTAGAATATGGGGGGGAGACACTCAGGGAACGTATCCCCCATTTTCTAGGAGTGCGGACCCTTCATGTGAGGAGTGTGGGTGCAATGAATCTGCACTCACTCTCCCCGGGTCCACAGCAGCAGAGTCCATGTCGTAATGGTTGCTACCAAAGCTGCAATGCCCTGCTCATGAGGTAAGGGCATGCCTAATCAGGAGAACTACTGTAGAGGAAGCTCTGCTCACTGGTATATAGGTGCTCAGAGGTAATAATAGATAAAATTAGTGAGTAACCTCGGCACTCTAAATCTCCCAGACTAAGTCAGTAAGTCACAACGGATAATGCAAAATCACTCTTTATTGGTCCATATTAAGAAAAAATTTTTTTTCATAAGCATATATGTTTTTGTCCAAAACAAGTTACAAATGACGTTTCGGCCTGAGCCTTCGTCAGATTGGACTTATCTGCATGTAATCCTGAAAAATGACAATAATCAGTATCACATAAGAGTGAGAGAACAATAGCATAAACTCGAACAATGTAGAGGTACAATTGGGATGCAGCAAAAAAATTGCAACACAGCAAGAAATGAAACACATGATACAAATGTCATAATACAGTACAAGGACAATATAGTAATGACAAATATGGGGTCAGAGTAGACTTAGACAGCTCTGGTACGAAAGAGATGTCAATCATAAAGTAACATGTGCAGTAGGTGTAGAGCTACAGTATGCATGGCAGAGCTAATGGGTAGACCGACCATAGAAAAAGAACAGAGAAAAAGTGGAGAAAAAGTGGAGAAAAAGTGGAGAAAAAGTGGAGAATAAGTGGAGAAAAAGTGGAGAAAAAGTGGAGAAAAAAATGGAGAAAAAGTGGAGAATAAGTGGAGAATAAGTGGAGAAAAAGTGGAGAAAAAGTGGAGAAAAAGTGGAGAAAAAGTGGAGAAAAAGTGGAGAAAAAGTGGAGAAAAAAGTGGAGAAAAAAGTGGAGAAAAAGTGGAGAAAAAGTGGAGAAAAAGTGGAGAATAAGTGGAGAATAAGTGGAGAATAAGTGGAGAAAAAAGTGGAGAAAAAATGGAGAAAAAGTGGAGAAAAAGTGGAGAAAAAGTGGAGAAAAAGAGGAGAAAAAGTGGAGAAAAAAATGGAGAAAAAGTGGAGAAAAAGTGGAGAAAAAGTGGAGAAAAAATGGAGAAAAAGTGGAGCACCCTTTGGTACCTTTCATGTGGCACTAAGGGGTGCTTAGCTTTGTATTTAGCCAAAAAAATGAAAAACAAAATGACGTAGGGTTCCCCCTAGTTTTGTAGCCAGCTAGGGTAAAGCAGACGGCTGCAGCCTGCAGACCACAGCTGGCAACCTCACCTTGGCTGGTAATCCAAAACTGATGGCACCCCACGCTGTTATTTTAAATTAAATAAATAATTAAAAAAAAAAACACGTAGGGGTCCCCCAAAATTGGATCACCAGCCAAGGTAAAGCAGACAGCTGGGGCCTGATATTCTAAGACTAGGGAGGTCCATGGTTATTGGACTCTCTCCAGCCTAAAAATAGCAGGCCGCAGCCGCCCCAGAAGTGGCGCATCCATTAGATGCGCCAATCCTGGTGCTTCGCCCCAGCACATCCCGCACCCTGGTGCGGTGGCAAACGGGGTAATATATGGGGTTAATACCAGATGTGTAATGTCACCTGGCATCAAGCCCTGGGGTTGGTGAGGTCAGGCGTCTATCAGATACCCGACATCACCAACCCAGTCAGTAATAAAAAAAAATAGACGACAACCACATTTTTATTTGAAAAAACACTCCCCAAAACATTCCCTCTTTAACCAATTTATTAGAATGAAAAACAAATCCAGATCTGCTGTAATCCAAGGGGTTGCCATGACGATCCACACTGTCCCAGTCAATGAAGAGCAGGATGTTCCCCATTGACTGGGAGAGCAGTGCAGTGACCTGAGCTAACATCAATGGGTCAGCCCAGGTCACTGCAGGGGATGACAAGTGCTGCTGTCAGCGAGGTACATTACCTCCGCTGATCTCCAGCACACTGACAGCCCCTGTCACTGAGGTCAATGACCCGCGCCTTCACATCAAGTATCGCGAGAGGTCCGTGACGTCACCGCTAGTCAGTCTCGGGTCGGAAGCGAGAGGTGATGTGATAAGCAGCGGCCATGGAGGACAGTGACAGCGCTGAGGTCGGGATGGCGGGTCTTCATCACCGCAGGTAAGCCGAGCGGGACCATGTGTGTGTGTGTGTGTGTGTGTGTGTGTGTGTGTGTGTGTGTGTGTGTGTGTGTGTGTATGTATGTGTACATGCCGCGGGCAGGAGGGGGCGGAGCGAGCTGAGCGGGAAAGTGTGGGCTTCCTGCACGTAACTAAGATAAACATCGGGTTACTAACCAAAGCGTTTTGCTTGGATACCCGATGTTTATCTTGGTTACCAGCTTGTGGCAGGCTGCCAGCGATGGCTCCTGCACACTGTAGCTGTAAAAAGCCCTGCTTTTTGCTGCTAGAACCGTTCTCGAACGTATCTAGAACTATCGAGCTTTTGCAAAAAGCAAAAAGCTCGAGTTCTAGTTCGATCTCGAACAGCCCCCAAAATCACTCGAGCTTAGAACTGAAGAACCTCGAACCACGAACCGCGCTCAACTCTAGTGCTGACACAGGCTAGAATTGGTCCGAGGGGAATGCGATGTTTTATCGCACTCCACTCGCACTGTTTTTCTCGCCGTGTGGCTTAGGCCTTATAGTTGGTATTGCTATAACTTTATAACTTTTTAATTAAAACACAAACAGTGGCTCCCAATGCAGCATTGATATACAGTTAGGTCCAGAAATATTTGGACAGTGACACAAGTTTTGTTATTTTAGCTGTTTACAAAAACATGTTCAGAAATACAATATATATAATATGGGCTGAAAGTGCACACTCCCAGCTGCAATATGAGAGTTTTCACATCCAAATCGGAGAAAGGGTTTAGGAATCATAGCTCTGTAATGCATAGCCTCCTCTTTTTCAAGGGACCAAAAGTAATTGGACAAGGGACTCTAAGGCCTGCAATTAACTCTGAAGGCGTCTCCCTCGTTAACCTGTAATCAATGAAGTAGTTAAAAGGTCTGGGGTTGATTACAGGTGTGTGGTTTTGCATTTGGAAGCTGTTGCTGTGATCAGACAACATGCGGTCTAAGGAACTCTCCATTGAGGTGAAGCAGAACATCCTGAGGCTGAAAAAAAAGAAAAAATCCATCAGAGAGATAGCAGACATGCTTGGAGTAGCAAAATCAACAGTCGGGTACATTCTGAGAAAAAAGAAATTGACTGGTGAGCTTGGGAACTCAAAAAGGCCTGGGCGTCCACGGATGATAACAGTGGTGGATGATCGCCGCATACTTTCTTTGGTGAAGAAGAACCTGTTCACAACATCAACTGAAGTCCAGAACACTCTCAGTGAAGTAGGTGTATCTGTCTCTAAGTCAACAGTAAAGAGAAGACTCCATGAAAGTAAATACAAAGGGTTCACATCTAGATGCAAACCATTCATCAATTCCAAAAATAGACAGGCCAGAGTTAAATTTGCTGAAAAACACCTCATGAAGCCAGCTCAGTTCTGGAAAAGTATTCTATGGACAGATGAGACCAAGATCAACCTGTACCAGAATGATGGGAAGAAAACAGTTTGGAGAAGAAAGGGAACGGCACATGATCCAAGGCACACCACATCCTCTGTAAAACATGGTGGAGGCAACGTGATGGCATGGGCATGCATGGCTTTCAATGGCATTGGGTCACTTGTATTTATTGATGACATAACAGCAGACAAGAGTAGCCGGATGAATTCTGAAGTGTACCGGGATATACTTTCAGCCCAGATTCAGCCAAATGCCGCAAAGTTGATCGGACAGCGCTTCATAGTACAGATGGACAATGACCCCAAGCATACAGCCAAAGCTACCCAGGAGTTCATGAGTGCAAAAAAGTGGAACATTCTGCAATGGCCAAGTCAATCACCAGATCTTAACCCAATTGAGCATGCATTTCACTTGCTCAAATCCAGACTTAAGACGGAAAGACCCACAAACAAGCAAGACCTGAAGGCTGCGGCTGTAAAGGCCTGGCAAAGCATTAAGAAGGAGGAAACCCAGCGTTTGGTGATGTCCATGGGTTCCAGACTTAAGGCAGTGATTGCCTCCAAAGGATTCGCACCAAAATATTGAAAATAAAAAATTTTTTTTGGGTTTGGTTTATTTGTCCAATTACTTTTGACCTCCTAAAATGTGGAGTGTTTGTAAAGAAATGTGTACAATTCCTACAATTTCTATCAGATATTTTTGTTCAAACCTTCAAATTAAACGTTACAATCTGCACTTGAATTCTGTTGTAGAGGTTTCATTTCAAATCCAATGTGGTGGCATGCAGAGCCCAACTCGCGAAAATTGTGTCACTGTCCAAATATTTCTGGACCTAACTGTATTTGCCTTCAGACTATAGTCTGTTTGATTCTGAATATTTAGATGTTTGTTTCTAGCATTATGGCTTGTATGTGTGTTTAGTTTTGTCAGTGATAACTTCCTTTTAACCCATATTATGTGCAAACACTGTTTGCTTTTGAAGATCTCTTGGGCTACTGCTTTGCTCCCTCAGGCTATATAGTGAAACTCTGCATGGGACCTTTACCCACAAGGGTGAATAGATTCTAGTACTTAGGTTTTGGTCATTCTGTTGTTATGCAAATTCAGTTAATTAAAATAAAGTACTCTGTAATTATAAACTTTTTAAGCTTAACAATTACTTGTAAATAGGACTAATTAATATGACTTTGACATCAGTTTCCCCTTACACAAGTATTTTTAGGATAAATGGCAGACAAAGTAAAATGAATCCAGTGTGACTAAGACAGGTAACACTTCTATACACAATAGGGGATGTCTTAAGGCCCCGTCACACTAAGCAACATCGCTAGCAACATCGCTGCTAACGAACAACTTTTGTGACGTTGCTAGCGATGTTGCTGTGTGTGACATCCAGCAACAACCTGGCAACTGCTGTGAGGTCGTTGGTTGTTGCTGAATGTCCTGGGCCATTTTTTAGTTGTTGCTGTCCCGCTGTGAAGCACACATCGCTGTGTGTGACAGCGAGACAGCAACAACTAAATGTGCAGGCAGCAGGAGCCGGCTTCTGCGGAGGCTGGTAACCAATGTAAACATCGGGTAACCAAGAAGCCCTGTCCTTGGTTACCCGATATTTACCTTTGTTACCAGCCTCCGCCGCTCTCACTGTCAGTGCCGGCTCCTGCTCTGTGCACATGTAGCTGCAGCACACATCGGGTTAATTAACCCGATGTGTGCTGTAGCTAGGAGAGCAGGGAGCCAGCGCTAAGCATTGTGCGCTGCTCCCTGCTCTGTGCACATTTAGCTGCAGCACACATCGGGTAATTAACCCGATGTGTGCTGTAACTAGGAGAGCAAGGAGCCAGCGCTAAGCGTTGTGCGCTGCTCCCTGCTCTCTGCTTGTGTAGCTGCGTGCGCTGATAACCAAGGTAAATATCGGGTTGGTTACCCGATATTTACCTTAGTTACCAAGCGCAGCATCTTCCACGCGGCGCTGGGGGCTGGTCACTGGTTGCTGGTGAGCTCACCAGCAACTCGTGTAGCGACGTTCCAGCGATCCCTGCCAGGTCAGGTTGCTGGTGGGATCGCTGGAGCGTCGCAGTGTGACATCTCACCAGCAACCTCCTAGCAACTTACCAGCGATCCCTATCGTTGTTGGGATCGCTGGTAAGTTGCTTAGTTTGACTGGACCTTTAGCTTCCTCTCCCTTAATGACCTTGAAAATGGTGAACAACATAGTACACAGTGAGTCTGTCTGCACCATTTTAGTCAATGGCCCCGTCGATGGCGGTCAAATCATATTTTGTGGGGGGTTCGGATGTAAGCACCAATGGAATCATTGATCATGGAGAAGAATGCAGTGTGAAAGAGGCCTTAAGGCCCCTTTACACACTGCAACATCGCTAGCGATATCGCTGTAAGCATCACCGGTTTTGTGACGTAATAGCGACCTCCCCAGCGACATTGCAGTGTGTGACACGCATAAGCGACCTGACCCCCCGCTCTGAGGTCGCTGATCACTACAATTTGTTCAGGACCATTCTTTGGTCCTTTGTTTCTCGCTGCGCAGCATGTTTCAGTGTATTTGACACCGTTACAATGACATCGTTAGCAACGTTAGCTGGTGGGATCGCTAGAAAGTCTCAGTGTGTAAAGGGGCCTTTAGACTCTCCAGCAAGTGTTCCCCAACTCCAGTCCTCAAGACCCTCCAGCAGTGCATGGTTTCAAGATTTCCATAGTCCTGCCCAGGTAAAAATTCCTTCAACTGTGTAACACTAAATAAATCCTGTAAACAAGAACTGTTGTTGGCTCTTGAGGACTTGAGTTGGGGGAACATTGGTCTAAGGAGTAGAGATGTGCGGTGTTCGAAGCAAACCGTTCGCCAATTTCAAATTTGAGTTGTTTTGGGCGGTGTTCGAGTCATTCGCGATTTGCTTAACGTTCGACCGTTCGAGTTACCGTTCGATAACGGTTCGATCACCAAAAGCGTAGCTAGTTACTAACTGGCTTTTCACTGTAATACTGTCAGTCACTGTTACTAATAATATTATCAAAATTCAGTGTGTAATGTGCGGGGGGGACGGGTTTTTTCCTAACCGCGAGTACAGTGGGGCGGGTCAGGCTGTCAGCCAATCACAGACACACACACAGCAAAGTGGATTTTTGCCAGACAAGCAAGGGCATGTTTCATTGGCTGTGCATGTCACATGTCCTTGCCCTATAAGACCCGGCCATTTTCCCCATTGCTGTGGGTGTGTGACAGTCACCGCTCCCGCTGCTGCTGCTGCTGTGGGCGCTATAAAGTGCATTCGAGACATTGGTTTAGGGAGTAGGGACTAGTTTTCATTTCAGTCCTTTTCAGGGCAGTTCATAGCCATTTTTGCTAGGCAGGTCTGTGCCAGCGTTGTGCAAGGGTTTTTCACAGTGTCTGTCTAAATCAGCTCAGGTAATTCCTTGGGGCATAGTATCATTGTTTGGGATAGTCAGTGGCGTTCCTCTGCTGACAAGAAAGCTACACCACCTCTGCATTGTACACCACCTCTATATTTCTGCTACGCAATTGTAACTGCAAAAAGTGCAGGCAATTCTTTGGGGCATAGTATCATTGTCTGTGATAGTTAGTGACGTACCTCAGCTGTCAAAAAAGCTACACGACCTCTGCATTCTACACCACCTCTACATTTCTGCTACGCAATTGTAACTGCAAAAAGTGCAGACAATTCTTTGGGGCATAGTATCATTGTCTGGGATAGTCAGTGACGTACTTCTGCTGTCAATAAAGTTACACCACCTCTGCATTCTACACCACCTCTCCATTTCTGCTATGCAATTTTAACTGCAAAAAGTGCAGGCAATTCTTTAGGGCATAGTATCATTGTCTGGGATAGTCAGTGACGTACATCTGCTGACAAGAAAGCTATACCACCTCTGCATTGTAGACCACCTCTACATTTCTGCTACACAATTTTAACTGCAAAAAGTGCAGGCAATTCGTGGGGCATAGTATCATTGCCTAGGATAGTCAGTGACATACCTCAGCTGTCAAGAAAGCTACACAACCTCTGCATTCTACATCACCTCTACATTTCTGGTACGCAATTGTAACTGCAAAAAGTGCAGGCAATTCTTTCGGGCATAGTATCATTGTCTGTGATAGTCAGTGACGTACCTCAGCTGTCAAGAAAGCTACACCACCTCTGCATTCTACACTACCTCTCCATTTCTGCTACGCATTTTTAACTGCAAAAAGTGCAGGAAATTCTTTGGGGCATAGTATCATTGTCTGGGATAGTCAGTGATGTACCTCAGCTGTAAAGAAAGCTACACCACCTCTGCATTCTACAACACCTCTCCATTTCTGCTACGCAATTGTAACTGCAAAAAGTGCAGGCAATTCTTTCGGGCATAGTATCAATGTCTGTGATAGTCAGTGACGTACCTCAGCTGTCAAGAAAGCTATACCACCCCTGCATTCTATACTACCTCTCCATTTCTGCTACGCAATTTTAACTGCAGAAGTGCAGGAAATTCTTTGGGTCATATTATTGTCTGGGATAGTCAGTGACGTTCCTCTGCTGACAAGAAAGCTACACCACCTCTGCATTCTACACCACCTCTACATTTCTGCTATGCAATTTTAACTGCAACAAACAGTGTCCAATTTGTTCACAAACAAAATGAGTGGCAAATGGCCAGATGCTGGTGGAAAGGGGAACAGGCGTGTTGAAAAGGGAAAAATAAATTGTGTCCGTGGGGTAGGTGGTAAAGCAACAGTAACATCTGCTGATGAAAGACCATCTTCCAGCCAAAGTAAGATGTCTACTACTTTCCGTGGACAATCTGATATGATCTCTTTGTTACGGAAACAAGCTTAGCTACCAAAGGTAGATGAGGCACAAAAACAGCAGATGCTTGAATGGATCTCAAGTGCTCCATCAAGTGGCCTCTCCTCCACCTCAACTTCAACATCCCAAAGACTCCAAGCCCTCTGAGTTGTCACCCCAATCGCACTTGCTTTCTACCAGCTCTCAAGTCTCCACCCGCGCTGCAGAGTGTTACACCTCGTGGCTCCCCTGTTGCAAGGAATGATGTGGTCTCCCATTTCTTGCCTGTCACGAGCCATCCTGCTCAGCAGCGCCGAAGGTCTGGGAGACAACGCAATGTGCAGAGCTTAACTGCTTAGGGAAGCAGCAAGACTTCCGTTATCCTTGCACATTGTGAAACCGAGGATCCCACTTCTATGCCCCAGAGGCAGGAAGATGAGCATGTGCACTACGTGGCATGTTCTGATTCGCCCACTGACGTCACACGGCTTGATGACGAGGCTGGTGATGTGGTGAACCCTGACTGGCTGGGCTGAGACGTCGTGGATCTTGATTGGGCCAAGGCTGTCATCTCCGCCTCGCGCCTGCCCTTGGGTGGAGCTGCGCCTCCATAAAAGCTCCTCCTGCCAATATGGCGGCGTGCGACCGTCCTCTATTGTTGGATGACTGGCAGCGTGCTGCTACGCCGCTGTACAAGCATTTTTGTCTACTTGTGGGCTTTGCCCTTGCTGCTCCGGCAGTATCTTGTTTGCAGGCCGTGTTCCTGCCCTTGCTGCCCCGGCAGTAACTTGTTTGCAGGCCGTGTTCCTGCCCTAGGTGAGCTCCTCGGTACCTCTTCGGACTCACCTGGTTCTTGAAGGACACGTGCGTGGGCACCGCTGTGCTACCCTCGTGCCACATTTCGTGACTTTCCTCTGGGCACACGTGCGTGGGCACCGCTTTGCTTCCTCATGCAACAAGTACACCGAGCTGTGAGCCCCGTGCCATACAACCCTCACGGGTTAGGGCGGGCCGGTGTACGCAGATCCTCTGTGACCTAGCAGATGATCGTCAGCAGCAATCCGCTCACTCTTCAATAACCATAGCAGCGGTACCTTACACCGCACAGTGGACCTTGACCGGCGGAAGCTGTCTCTATACCATCTTGGCACGCTTCCCAGGGTCCCACTAGTAATAGCAGAGTATGGGGTAACAGATGGTTGAGACTGCAGAGCTGTTCAGTCACACTGTAGCCTGAGAATCAGAGGTCTGCTCCAAAGCTGCAGTGAGTCAAGATCTTCACTGATGCCCAGAAGCTTTGTGAGTCGAATCCAGGCCCAGATGAAGAAGGTTCTGAGCATAATGTAGACTCTCATTCCCAAACTGTAACTCCTCTTGGTGGAGACAATGAGGAACATGCTGATGACGATGAGACTCAGATACCTGATTGGAATGACAACTTAAGTATTCGGTCAGGGCAGACCTTCCGCCTCTTTACCCACCGCAGGCCGTGTGATTAACAGGTTGTCAGTTGTTTTGGAAGTGGAAACAGCTGCTGGTGTTGAGATCTCTCAGACATCGAGAGCACCACCTTTGGATGAAGGCAACATTATGTCTCCGCCTGCACTTTCCTCACAGATCAGAAGTTTTCCAGGGCCACCCTACTCAACGCCATCTCAGCGCAGTAGCTAGCCCTCGGTCCCTCAGATGTGGACAAGTAAAAGACCATTTCCCATTTCCTCCTAGCCATGACAAAGCTAAGAGGTTGACTTTCACCATCTGCAAGCTGTTGGCTACAGAAATGCTGCCTTTCCGCCTGCTGGACACACAGGATTTTAGAGACCTTATGTCCGACGCAGTGCCCCAGTACCAGATGCCCAGTCACCACTACTTCTCCAAGAAAGGTGTGCCTGCACTACACCAGCATGTCGCACACAACATCACCGCTTCCTTGAGAAACTCTGTGGGTGACAGGGTGCATTTCACTACAGATACTTGGACCAGTAAGCATGGACAGGAGCATTACATGTCACTGACTGGGCACTGGGTAACTATGGTGAGAGATGGAGAAGGGTCTGCTGTACAAGTCTTGCCGTCCCCATGAGTTGTGCGTCAATCCTCTGGATGCAGAAGTCCCTCAACTGCTTCTGCCTCTTCCACCTCGTCCTTGTCCTCCACCTCTGCCCAAAGCCTGTCTGATCAGGCCACCCACGTTGTAACTGCGCACAAGGAATCCCGCGCACCTCCTTACTATGCTGGTGGCAGCAGAGCTCAACAGCATCAGGCGGTCTTTAAGTTGAAATGTCTGGGAAATGTGAGTCATACAGCTCACCAGTTGTTGTCAGCTCTGGAGACCGAGTTTCATCACTGGTTGTCTCCACTTAACCTGCAGCCAGGGAAGGCCGTGTGCGACAATGCTGCAAACCTGGGTGCGGCCCTTCGCCGGGGCAATGTGACACATGTGCCTTGTATGGCTCACGTGTTGAACCTTTTTGTCCAGCAAGTTTTAACCCACTATCCCAGCCTAGATGGGCTTCTGCACAGGGCACGGTCACTATGTGCTTACTTCTGCCATTCACACGCCGCAGCTGAACGCCTTGCATCGCTCCAGAAGTCCTGAAATGCGATGTGTTGACACGCTGGAAATCGACTCTCCACATGTGGCAGCACCGCTGAGCCCTGGTGCAGTACGTTATGACGTATAGCCTGGGCCAACAAAATCCAGAGGTGGGGAAGATCACGCTGCTGGAGTGGTCTCAGATCAAGGACCTATGCACCCTTCTGCACAGTTTCGACATGGCGACGCAAATGTTTAGCGCTGACAATGCCATTATCAGCATGACAATGCCAGTCATTTACATGCTGGAGCACACTCTAAACAGTATTCAGAGTCAGGTGGTGGGACAAGAGGAAGCGGAGTAAGTACAGGAGGATTCATGTGCGGAAGGGATACCAAGATCTACAAGGTCCAGATGGTCAGCAGCACCAAGGTGGCAGGCATGGGACGGTGGGGGAGAGGGATTAACAAGGGCGCATGGTAGCAGCCAAACTGTTGAGGAAAGTGCAGGAGCCCAGGAATAAATGGAGGACGAACTGGAGATGGGCATGGAAGACTCTGAAGATGAAGGAGATCTTGATCTTATTTCTGTTGTGCGAGGTTGGGGGGAGAGGGTAGAGGAAGGAAGCATGATTCTCACCTCTCCGCCACCAACACAGCAAAGACTTGTTCCTCCTGGATGCGCAAGACACATGAGCGCCTTCTTGCTGCACTACCTACAACATGACCTTCGGATTGTCAGAATTAGAAGTAATGCTGATCACTGGGTTGTCACACTCTTAGATCCCCGGTTCAAGTCAAAATTTGGCGAAATAATTCCTGCCATAGAAAGGGATGCACGTATGCAGACGTATCAGCAGAAGCTGTTACGCAATCTTAGCTCGGTTTTTCCACTAAACACCCGTGGTGCATAAAGTGAATCTCACAGTTCTAATTTGACAACCATGGGACTGTCTAGTTATCATCACTCAAACCATACCAGCAACCCTGTATCTGGTGGTAACAGCAATTTTATGGAATCGTTTCATGAATTTTTTTAGACCATCCTTTGCAAGGCCACAAGAAACAAGAAGTCTGACACATAGGCAAAGACTGGAGAGGATGATATAGGAGTATCTCCAAGTGAATATCGATGCCATGACTCTGCAACTGGAGCCTTGCTCATTTTGGGCATCCAATCTGGAAAAATGGCCTGAGCTTGCCACTTACGCCTTGGAGATCTTATCGATTCAATTGTATTTGTGCATTGATCGTTGGGTATCGAATATTTATTACATATGCTATTCCATCATTTTTAAGGAACAGGGTAATTAGAACAATGCACCTGTATTGTGATACACTCTCTTTGGTAATGATTCATATCACTCTGATTGTTATATATTCATGTATTTTTCATATAACTTTTATTATATGAATATTAAGATGTAACTCTCAAGTAGTGTCTGTTGATATAAGAGTACTGTTATATAATGTGCATATCTCTTGTTTTCTTTATATTGTATTTGAACCCATATACCTGTAATGTGCTGTGATACATCTGGAGCCAGTGGATCATGGGTTAATTCTGAGGATTTCAGCAAGAATCTACACCTGTTTGTTTGGAGAACTTTCCCATGTATGGGTATAAAGAGGACTCAGTTCACATAGTAAAGCCACTTGACAAAGGCTACACTCCTGTAGCCGAAACGCGTCGCTGTTGTGTCATTATCCATGGAGGACTATGTCTTAACTGTTCATATGTTTATATGACCGTTTTTATTGGAAACCAAGCAGAATAAAGCACCTGGAAATTTACTGACGTATCTCTCCTTCTTGCGCTGGGCAAATCAACATGTTAAGTTTGCAACTGTGGGACAATTAATGCCACTTAAGTGGTGTCTGTGGCCCAATTTTTGGAAAAAATGGAAACTCTGGTTGTAGTCCCCTTGCTATGTTTTACATGATTTTAGAAGGGCATGACATGCCTATATCTGTGTATTCTCCTCCTTTTACACGTCCAGCTCTTTTGTTTCAGCATGAGTATATGTACTTGTCTCTTTTCCATGTGTTTGCGGTGTCTTCTGAGTTGTTTGTCACCTTTTCGACACCTTAAAATGTGTTTTCTATGTGTTTGTATGTATTTGTGTTTGCCTGCCATTGGTTTTCAATGGGGTTTGAAGGTGTTCGTCGAACGTTCGACGAACACACCCGCCGTTCGACGAACCGAACTCGAACACTAGGGCGGTGGATCATTTCTACTAAGGAGTGAAAAGACCTTTCACCAAATTTTTCATGCTGAACTGGACACACAAATGTAATATTGGCTGTAAAGCAGAATATTTTTGTTTTTTATTATTTTGCCTTTCCATTGTGGAGATATAACAAATCAAAGAATTTGGCACTTAATACAAATGCTTTTTTTTTCCGCTCTGCGGCCACTATTCCATAATGTGTCCATTTCTAAATGAAATATGTTGTGAAAGATCCTTCTTAAAATGGAACAGGGAAACTTGTATGCAATTCAATATTTGGTTCCTGTCTGACAATTTTACTACTTTGTTATGATGCTTCATTGAGCTTTATTGTTACTGGCAATAGAGCAGAAAACCTGTAAGGTCATATAAGTATGGTATTGGATTTATTGTATATGCATCTAATTGAAAATCCGTTCAACCAACCCTGAATTCAGAACACAAAGATTTAGTGAATTTTTGGATTTTTTTTTAATTCTAACAAACTTTGATGTATTCCCTGCTTTCCCCGCCCACTGGCGCCTATGATTGGTTGCAGTGAGACACGCCCCCACGCTGAGTGACAAGTGTCTGACTGCACCCAATCACAGCAGCCAGTGGGCGTGTCACTATGGAGTATAGAAATAAATAAATAAATAATTAAAAAAAACTGCGTGCGGTTCCCCCCAAATTTAATACCAGCCAGATAAAGCCATACGGCTGAAGGCTGGTATTCTCAGGATGGGGAGCTCCACGTTATGGGGAGCCCCCCAGCCTAACAATATCAGTCAGCAGCCGCCCAGAATGGCCGCATACATTAGATGCGACTGTTCTGGGACTCTACCCGACT
Source organism: Anomaloglossus baeobatrachus (assembly GCF_048569485.1). NCBI lineage: Eukaryota > Metazoa > Chordata > Amphibia > Anura > Aromobatidae > Anomaloglossus > Anomaloglossus baeobatrachus. The sequence continues at coordinate 292,078,401 of NC_134355.1, forward strand.
CTTCCCGATTTGCCCTGGTGCGTTGGCAAATCGGGGTAATAAGGAGTCATTGGCAGCCCATAGCTGCCAATAAGTCCTAGATTAATCATGTCAGGCGTCTCCTGGAGAAACCTTCCATGATTAATCTGTAAATTACAGTAAATAAACACACACAACTGAAAAATCCTTTATTAGAAATAAAAAACACAAACACATTCCCTGGTTCACCACTTTAATCAGCCCCAAAAAGCCCTCCATGTCTGGCGGAATCCAGGATGGTCCAGCGTCGCTTCCAGCTCTGCTGCATGAAGGTGACCGGAGCAGCAGAAGAAACCGCCGCTCCTGTCACCTCCACGCAGCAAATGAAGACAGCCGCGTGATCGGCTGAGCTGTCACTGAGGTTACCTGGATCTAGCGGTGGATGCAGCGGTGGCCGCGAGTAACCTCAGTGACAGCTCAGCTGATCGCGATACTAACCTCAGTTGCTACGTGGAGCTGACCGGAGCGACGGTGAGTAGCCGTATGGCTTTATCTGGCTGGTATTAAATTTGGGGGGAACCGCACGCCGGTTTTTTTAATTATTTATTTATTTATTTCTATACTCCATAGTGACACGCCCACCGGCTGCTGTGATTGGGTGCAGTGAGACACCTGTCACTCAGCGTGGGGGCGTGTCTCACTCCAACCAATCATAGGCGCCGGTGGGCGGGGAAAGCAGGGAATACAAGATTGTTTAATGAGCGGCCGGCTTTTTCAAATTAGAAAAATCCGCCGGAGCAGTGTGAACGCCGTGCAGCGCCGGTGATCGGGGATCGGTGAGTATGAGAGGGGGGGGACACTTCAGTCACTCGGGGGATTAGCGGTCACCGGTGAATCCTTCACAGGTGACCGCTAACCAGTACACGGCACAGACAGAGCCGCGGCATGACAATGAAGTCGGGTGAAGCTCACCCGAGTTCATTCTCATCGCGCTACTCTGTCTGCTGTCTGCCGACAGTTTTCACGGTGGTTTTCACGGATGTGTGTTTTAGGCCTGACAACGTCCCCAATGACTAGCTAGGTCGTTCTGCAGGTCCGGATCGCTGTTGCGTCGTTGGCCAGGTCTGCCTGTTTGACAGCTCACCAGAGACTTTGTAGCGATCCCGGCCAGGTTGGGATCGCTGGTGGGATCGCTAGAAAGTCTCAGTGTGTAAAGGGGCCTTTACAGACCTTGCTGCTGCTATGTAAATAATCTATTTTATTCTATAAGCAGACCGCTCTTATCTGCATTTAGTTTAGGGCAAGCTACTGAAGAAAGGATAGTATATTAAAGGCCGGGATTAGAGACAGAGATTGTAGCCTTACAGACCTTGCTGCTGCTCCGTTAACCGAAAAGTCCTATTCAGGGCTAATTCACATCTATTCTATTTTCTAATAATACCTCTCTTATTCTGCTTTTAGTGTAGGGCAACCTCCTGGAGAAGGGATACTGTATTAGAGGCATGTAGGCGGGAATGTAGCCTTACAAACCTTGCTGCTGCAACCTAAAACCAAAAGTCATTTTCAATCCGACACTTATTTTTCCTTATTAATACTGCTATTAGCTATCCTTTGTGTCGGTAGCACGTGTGCAATCACAGGATCCGACAATAAGGTTCACCTAGTGTGCCATTAGGGAAATGTCATGTCTCTGAACACAATCACTTGTCCACGTGTCCTCGCCCGTGAGTGAAAAGGGGTTGGGATTGATTGGATGGTGGGGGATTTGGTTATTGTCCGTGACGCCACCCACGGTTGTGGTGATATTGGTGACACCACCGCTGCTCTGGACGGGGATTCCGGGAGCGATGACAGGGAGCAGCTTTGTTGTTAGTTCTCCCCTCCGTGGGTAGGGGGTTGGTTGTCCCGGGGCCCGGTGATGGGGGCAGGGATGGATGACAGGCAGGTTACGGGGCCTGCTGAGGTGCAGGGTCACGGGGGGCAGCGCTGTGCTGCACGGCACGGTGGTACTCACTCAGCCAATGATGAGGACACAGTTGACGGTAAAACACACGGCTGGATGGACGGGTCCCACAGACGGCTGCGATGTTGTTTCTCCCGGCAGGTTGGTGATGACTGCCTTTCACTGCACCTATGTACGGTAGATGGTTCCAATGGGTTCCCACCGGTAACCCGCTCCCCAGCCTGGATATGAGCCGGAGGAGCCCCTTTTGCCCGCAGGCTCTGGCCCTGAGAAACGGTTGCCTTGGCGGTGGCGGTGTCTCCCTCTCTTGGTTGGACTGTTGCCTTCTGTCGGGACTTGGCTGTTGGGAAACCCAGGAGGTTCCCTTCACTAACGAATTCGGCAAATTCACGGCGACTCCTAGCCTTGCCGGGGTCTGTAAGCCCCTGCCAGATGGTGCTGGCTTCTCTTTGCGTACCGGTCCGGTACCGCCGGGCCACCGCCCGTCCACGGTCCTTACGGTAGACTCCAATCGGCCACTCCTGCAGACGGTCACCACCGTCTGCCAACCTTGCTGTATCGCCCGGGCCACACACCCGGATGCTGTCAGTTAGTTGCTCCACTACCCCTTTCCTTCCTCTCACTTTCACCTTCAAGACTAAACTGTTTACTTTTCCCGCCTCCAGGACTGTGAACTCCTCGGTAGGCGGGACCAACCGCCTGGCCCACCCCCTGGTGTGGACATCAGCCCCTGGAGGAAGGCAACAAGGGTTTTGTGTCTGACTTCGGTGTACCTGACCAGGAGTGTGGGGTGTGTGGGTGTTGTGCTCTGTGGCCCCTGGCTTGTCCAGGGCACCACACACTGACCTACCAGTGACGTCTCTAACTGACTTTACTCATCTTCGCTTTTTCTCTTCATCTGGTGCTGACCTCCATCACTTCTTTCTGCCATGACGCGACTCTACAGAAAATAACAGTCACCTATAGCCAATCACTCCCAGAGCACATTCCTCACTATTTCCCTAATTTCTACACTGTCAGACTATTGTTTTCCCATTGGAGACAGTATCCTCAAAATTAACTTATATTTCATCAGTAATAATGTCCCCTAAATTGCTCCTACAGTAATTATGCCCCACGTGCCACCATAAACTAATAATGTATGTCCCTCATTCTGGCCCCATATAGTAATAATGTCCCCCATCCTGGCCCCCTTTATTTAATAATGTCTGGGGAAACAAGTGGAATGAGAAGGGGTTCTTAATTGCTTCCTGCACAAAATATCCCCCCACACACTGCTCCTCTCCAAAATAGCCCCATAAAGTGCCCCTTTCCAAAATGTCCCCCAAAAATGTGCCCTTTCTATAATATCTCCCCCAACTTCATCCCTGTATAAATCCCCGCCCATTCCTGATTATACTATGCTGCCTTCCTCAATCTTTGATGCCTCATAATGTCCCCCACTGCCCCATAATGTCCCAATTTCTTTCATAACATCCCCCACTAACCTATAATGCCCCAATTTGCTTCATAATGTCCCCCATTATCCTATAATGTCCCCCACTGCCTTATAATGTCCTTCCACTGCCCTATAATGTCCCCCACTGCCTTATAATGTCCTTTCACTGCCCTATAATGTCCCCCGCTACCTTATAATGTCCCCCACTGCCTTATAATGTCCCCACTGCCCTATAATGTTCCCCACTGCCTTATAATGTCCCCCACTGCCCTATAATGTCCCCCACTGCCCTATAATGTCCCCTACTGCCCTATAATGTCCCTCACTGCCGTATAGTGCCCCCCACTGCCCTATAATGTCTTCCACTGCCCTATAATGTCCCCCACTGCCCTATAATGTCCCCCACTGCCCTATAGTGTCCCCCACTGCCCTATAATGTCTTCCACTGCCCTATAATGTCCCCCACTGCCCTATATTGTCCCCCACTGCCCTATAATGTCTTCCACTGCCCTATAATGTCCCCCACTGCCCTATAATGTCCCCCACTGCACTATAATGTCCCCCACTGCCCTATAATGTCCCCCACTGCACTATAATGTCCCCCACTGACCCATAATATGCTCCATAAAGTCCCCCACCACTTCTTAATGCCACTTGTAAAATAGCACTGCCCCTCCCCCACCCGCAGCCCCTCATGTAAAAGTATATCTTCGGATCCTCTGGAGCGCTTACCTGTGCTTGCGCATCCTCCTCTTCATCCCTGCAGCTGCAGCCCCGGTGATGATGACGTCAGTGCAGAACTGAGGCGCGCTCCTCTGCCTCAGTCCTGTGGCGTCCTCCTCCTTTGCAGCCCCGGCCCCAGGTATGTCGTGGTGCGGGGCTGAGCAGCGCTGCTCTGCCTCCTGTCACCGGCCGCACTGGACAAATGTATGCACGCCTGAAAGACAGCATACATTTAAATACCGGCGTGATCTCCAGGACCTGCACACCTCATCTGTGCAGGCCTGGGGACTCCCGCAGTGCACCGCTAAGACCTTTGGTGAGGCACATGACACATGTGATGTCACTAAAGGTCCTGCAACTTCCGAAACTTCAGTGATCGTACAGAACTTGTACAATCAATGAAGTTTAAGATTGAAAGGCTGGGGGCCGGGGCCCACTCAGGGACGTACATAGAGATGACGGGGGCCGGGGCCCACTCAGGCCTGTGATGCCCTGTGGCCTGGGAGCTGCCTGAGGGCACCATACTGGGGGGGCAGCTGTACTACAAGCCCCCAGCAGCAGGACAGATGGGATGGTAGAGGTGGCTGGAGCACTGTCTGTGGACCCCTGGCCTAGGGCTGGCCCCAAGCAGGTGACTGGTGAGGTAAAGAGTTCCCCCGCACACACCCCTTCCCCCCTTGGGGCCTCTGCTTGCCCCCCCTGGGCCCCCGCCTTCTATACTCACATGCTGCTGCTCCTGCAGCCTGACCTGGGGGCGACGCCGGGTCCGTCCTCTGCAGCGCGATGCTGCCAGCACTGGCACAGGAAGGAAGCAGTCATCGCTCTGAGACTACCTCCTCCTGCAGTGTGGCTGCGCAGAGCAGTCAGAGTGGAACTGATAGTGACAGGAGGCAGAGCAGGGAGATCGCTCTCCCTGCTTGCCGCTGCAGAGAGAATGGGATTGTCCCTAATCATATCGGCAATGTGCTGATATGATTAGAGACATTACCGGCCGGGGGGGCCTCTCTAACATATCCATAAGGGCCCAGGGGGGTAGGGGGGCAGGGCCTAGGGGGCGTGGCCATCAATAGCAGGGGCCCACCGGGGGTTCTCCCGACCTCCTGGGGGCCAATCCAACCCTGCGTCCCACAACGATCCCGGTTCTGCTGCATCCAGAAGCTGCAGTGATGGAAAACATGACACAAAGAGGGCAGGGGGTGACCAGACTGTGAAAAGTAGTGATGTCTGTCAGGCCACCAGAATTCACAGATGGGTTCCTATGGTGCCAAATTTGACCACCAGTGAACCTGCTGCCGAAATGCCAGATTGTGGAACACAGTGCCATAGCAGTTTGGCAATCTGGTAGTCAGTTCACACTTGGTGTTCCCCGCTGCCCTCAGTGAAAGTGGAACAAACTGCCAAATTGCTGTGCAGCCGTGTACCGCAATCTGACAGTCCGGCAACCCGGCAGTGGGTTCCAGTTTCACTGAGAGCACGTGATACTTACACTGAGGGCAGAAAGGAGCCCCAAGTATGACCTCTGTTGACCTGACTGCTGGATTGATGGATTGCGGGACACGGCACCAGAGCACTCTGGAAATCTGCAGTCAGGTCACTGGAGTTCACATTCTGGGCTTCACACTGGCCTCAGTGACAGTTAAACCTGCTGCTCTTAGTGAAAGTGGAACCCACTGCTGGCTGGCTGTGCGGCCATGTACCACAATCCGACAGTCCAGTAATCCAGGAGTGGGTTCAACTGTGTTCACAAAGAGCAGTGGGGAGCCTCGATTATAAACTCCGGTGATTTGATTATCTGATTGCTGGACTTTTGGATTGGGGATCAACAGGATTTGATAACAGCTGTGATTTTTTGACAAATCGCAGCTGTCATTAACCCCTTATATTACCCCATATTACTCTAATTGCCACCACTCAGGGCAATCGGAATAAGCCAGGTAAAGTGCCAGAATTGGCTCATATAATGGATGCACAAAGTGTAGGGCAGCTATGGGTTGTTATTATTAGGCTGGGGAGGGCCCAATAACATTGGGCCTTCCCAGCCTGTGTATACCAGTCCCTATTTGTGTGCTTTACCTTGGATGTATATCAAAATACGAGGGACCTCATGCTTTTTTTTTTAAAATGATTTAAAAAAATAATTTAAAAAAATAGCGTGTAGTCACCCTAAATTTTGATAGCCAGCCAAGATAATGCAGACAGCTGGTATTCTCAGGCTGAGGATGCCCATGTTTATTGGGTCCTCCCCAGCCTAAAAATAGCAGCCCACAGCCACACCGAAATTTTCACATCTGTTCAATGCGACAATTGTGGCGCTTTACTCAGGCCATCCTGACTGTCATGGTGCAGTGGCAATCTGGGTAATAAAAGGGGTTAATGACAGCTATTTGTCAAAAAAATCACAGCTGTCATCATGTTCCTGCAACAAATCTGCATTCCCTAGCAGAAATACTCGTCAAAAACGTTTTTCTGCCAGGAGATGCAGAAATGTCTGCAACGAAATACTCAATGTGCACACATTGCCTAATCCGGTAATCCGGCACTGAGTTCAATGACTTCACCTGAGGTGCAGCCACTGAGTTCAGTAGGTTCACCAGAGGACAGTTCACCTGCAGTCATAGCTGGGGTATCATGGGAACAGCCAGCTGTGACATCAGGTGAACTGAGTGACTGAGTAATTGTAGTTTTTTTTAAAAAATGTAAATAAATGATTTCTGTGTGTTTATTTATATATTTTAATTTACAGGGTTAGTAATGGGGGGTCTCATAGACCCCCCCACAATTACTAACCTTGGGCTTGATGACAGCTGTTATTTTTTTGACAAATCACACGTGTCATTAACCCATTATATTACCCCAATTACCACCGCATCAGGGCAACCGGGATGAGTCGGAGGAAGTGCACCTGAATTGTCGCATGTAATAGATTCCGAGGTGGCTGCGAGATGCTAGTTTCAGGTTGGGGGACCCAAAAACCATTAACCTCCCTAGCCTGAGAATACTAGCCCCCGGCTGTTCCCTTTATCTTGGCTGGTTATTATAATTGGGGGAGGGAAAGCATGTAGTTTTAAAAAATTATTTATTTAAATAATTATAAAAAAAAAAAGCCGCATGGGGTCCCTTGTATTTTGATACACAGCCAAGACAATGCGCACAACTGGGGGTTGCAGCTGTCTGCTTTATCTGCGCTTGGCATCAATATATAGGGGAACTTGCAATATTTATTCAAACATTTCTTTATTTTTGCACTCCACTTCCTGCCCCAGACAGCTACTGTGAGGGCAACCAAGCAAAGCCGCTGCCACCCCGGCAGTCTGAATTAAACCAATCACAGGCACTGTCACAAAGGGTGGGCAGGAGAAGCAGTGAGTATGCAGGAGATCTAATGAGCTGACCCAAAAGTAGTGTGACAGCCGTGGGAGCTCAGTTTGTGTAATATTCCTGATTTAATCCCAGCATTATTCCAAGAAAGTCAGAAATGCATGCAGGCAACTTACACATGCTGTTCCTGATCAGTTTTAGCATTTCTTTCATCCTTTGGAGTATTTCTACATACCTCCTAGACCTACTTCCAAGGTCCCATTGTCTTGCATTGGGTTCGTTTTTCGGTATGAATACACAAATGTTAGAAATTATTCTGCTTGAATAATCTAAACCCAAATATTTCACTATTCACCTATCTCTAATTATACCTATGATCATGTCTTGATTAGTATAACCTTATATATGGGAGTAATTATGCACATACACCTTTTTCTTATGGCTGATTGCCTATGAATTGTATTTATTACTAGAGTTGATTGAACCTTTCAAGGTTCGGTTCAGTTCATCCCATGATGAACATATCTAAACACCATTTAATTCAATGGGAGGCAAAACTTATGTCTTAGCAAAAGCTGGGGGGCTGTTGTTCGTAAGGGCAATGGGGCTGCAAAAGAAAGAAAATAAAATAAAAGCAGGACAGTTATACAGTCCCTGAGTCCCTGACAGAAGTTCTGTCGCTTATCCATGTTATGTAAATACAAGCTTATAACCTGACTTTAATTTCATCCATTGGTTTCATAAATTACTCTTTAGAAAGCTGAAACCCTCCTAAATTTGGTTTAAGTTATCAAAATAAAGTTGCTGCAAAGCTGAAATATTGATCATTTAATGAACACAGAAAGGTTAGATTTTGGATGGACAAAAGTTTTGTCGCCTTGTCATATAATGCACCCAATCCTAGTTTACATCCTCACCTGTGTTCACTAAATGATCGGTTAATTAGTGGGTGTGTATATAAAGAAACCCAGCACCCCAGACCTTCACTTGAACTGCAACTTGACCTCTGACAACATCCCAAAAATCCACCCTGTAGCCAAAGCCTTGATTATCAAGAGGTTGAGGACCAAATCCACTGCAGAGGTGGCTGGCACCTTTAATGTGACTCAGCATCAAGTACAAAGAATTAAAAAAAGATTTGAAGAGACTGGAGATGTTTTTGACAAGCCCAGGTCCAGCAGACCCCACAAGACAACCGCTCAGGTGGAACGTTTGTTGGTTAGAAAATCCAAAGCCAGCCCATCTTCCACTGCAGCAGAGCTCCAAAAGGCCTGGTCACCTCAAGTCCCTGTGTCAACTAGAACAGTTTGTATATATAATGAAAATGTTATACTTGATAAAATTTTGTAAAAATCTGCGCCACCTCAGGTTATTCTTATGATGATTAGTAAGGAAGGTATTAATAGGTGTACTAGACCGAAGGAAAAATTAAAAATTAAAAATGTTTCTTTTTTTGCCTCTGATGGACAGTCATAAAAACAAATTTGATATATTTGAATTTGATTGGTACCAATATCAGCGCATTTAACAATAAACAGCTGTAATTAACCCTGGAGCCCCGGCCGGCTGCTCCAAACTTTGCTTCACAATATAAATATATGTGCATATATAAACGTATGTTAACTTTCCCTACACATTTGCAGGTATGCCTGAAAAGCTAAAAATCAATTTGTATATAAAAAAACTCTATCAAAATGATTTTGAATAGAATATTTGAAAAAGCTTTTCAATAAACTTTTGTTTTTAACAGTCCAAAGTCCAATCAAATTTCATGAGTATCAAGGTGAAACCATTGAAGAATTAAAATGTTATTTATACACTTTGTTGTAAAGTCATTGGTGGTTGATATTTTGTCCGGGTGAGCTTATGAATAGAATGTAATTAGCCCCACTAAGCGATTACTGTCCAAAAACTGAACAGCTGAATTAGAGATCCCTCATGGTATCAGACCTCCCCACACTCCTGATAATCTAGCGCAGATAATACGGAGTGAGTTAGGGATGCGACAATACAATGGACACCTGTAGTAGGTCCCGGTGCATTAGCTCGCACTATTCAAAAGTTTTTTAAAATATTCTATTCAAATTTTTTTTCATAGAGTTCTTTATATACAAATAGATTTTTAACTTTGCAGGCATACCTGCAAATGTGTGAAGTTATCATACGTTTATATATGCACATATATTTATATTGTGAAGCAAAGTTTGGAGCAGCTGGCCGGGGCTCCAAGGTTACAGTCATATGAAAAAATTTGGGCACCCCTATTAATGTTAACCTTTTTTCTTTATAACAATTTGGGTTTTTGCAACAGCTATTTCAGTTTCATATATCTAATAACTGATGGACTCAGTAATATTTCTGAATTGAAATGAGGTTTATTGTACTAACAGAAAATGTGCAATCTGCATTTAAACTAAATTTGACCGGTGCAAATGTATGGGCACCCTTATCAATTTTTTGTTTTCAACACTCTTAACTACTTTTTACTGACTTACTGAAGCACTAAATTGGTTTTGTAACCTAATTGAGCTTTGAACTTCATAGGCAAGTGTATCCAATCATGAGAAAAGGTATTTAATCATGAGAAACGTTTTTAAGGTGGCCACTTGCAAATTGTTCTCCAATTTGAATCTCCTATGAAGAGTGGCATCATGGGCTCCTCAAAACAACTCTCAAATGATCTGAAAGATTATTCAACATAGTTGTTCAGGGGAAGGATACAAAAAGTTGTCTCAGAGATTTAAACTGTCAGTTTCCACTGTGAGGAACAGAGTAAGGAAATGGAAGAACACAGGTACAGTTTTTGTTAAGCCCAGAAGTGGCAGGCCAAGAAAAATATCAGAAAGGCAGAGAAGAAAAATAGTGAGAACAGTCAAGGACAATCCACAGACCACCTCCAAAGACCTAGCAGCATCATCTTACTGCAAATGGTGTAAATGTGCATCGGTCAACAATACAGTGCACGTTGCACAAGGAGAAGCTGTATGGGAGAGTGATGAAAAGAAGCCGTTTCTGAAAGCACGCCACAGAGTCGCCTGAGGTATGCAAAAGCACTTTTGGACAAGCCAGTTACATTTTGGAAGAAAGTCCTGTGGACTGATGAAACACAGATTGAGTTGTTTGGTCATACAAAAAGGCCTTATGCATGGAGGCAAAAAAACACGGCATTCCAAGAAAAGCACTTGCTACCCACAGTAAAATTTGGTGGAGGTTCCATCATGCTTTGGGGCTGTGTGGCCAATGCCGGCACCAGGAATCTTGTTAAAGTTGAGGGTCGCATGTGTCGCGGGCGGGGAGGAGGGTGTCAGCACACCGCGCTCACCCCTTCTGCTCGGGTCCGGCAGCTGCTCCTGGTGGCTCGAGCTGTGGGCCGGATCCCGGGGTTTCTCGAGCGACACTCCTCGCCCGTGAGTGAAAGGGGGTGTTTGTTGGGTGTGGGGATTGTTATAGTTCGTGACGCCACCCACGGTTGTGGTGATTGCACCACCGCTGCTCAGTATGGGGGTCCCGGGGATGGTGATGCGGAGCAGCCAGGTGTTGTGTTGCCCCTCCGTGGGTAGGGGCTGGTGATCCCGGGGCCCGGTGATGAGATGTAGAGTGTAGGGCCTGGAGGGCGCAGGGACGCGGGGGCAGCGCTGTGCCTTGCGGCACTATGGTACTCACTCAGCCTGACACACGGACACAGTTTGTACGGTAAACCAACGGCTGGTAGGACGGTCCCACAGACGGCTGCACCTGCACTCCCGGTAGGTGACGGTGATGTCCCTCTTCCTTGCACCTGTGTTGACTGATGGTAGCGGTGGATTCCCTCCGGTTACCCGCTCCCCGACTGCAATCTGGGCCGGAGGAGCTCTACACTTTGCCCGCAGGCGCTGGCCCTGAGAAACTGGTGCCGTGGCGGTGGTGGTGTCTCTCCAATACGGGTTGGGCTGTTGCCTTCAATCGGGACTTGGTTGTTGGGGGATCTGCGTCCCCGTCACTGACGGATTTGGCAAATCTGGCGACTCCTAGCCTTGCCGGGGTCCGAGAGGCCCCTGCCCTGGTGCTGACTGTCCTTCGGAACACTGCTCCAGACCACCGGGCACACAGCCAATGGGGTCCTTCCAGGAACTTCCAAACGGTCCCCCTCCAGACAGTCACCGCCGTTGCTGACCTTGCTGTTCTGGCCCTCACAAAGCTGGACCCTTCAGGCTGTCTTTCTCCTCTGTCACTTCTCCTCCTTTCCTCCTTTTCCACTTCTCTACTTTCACTTTCACTTTCCTTAACTCCTCCACTTAGCTCCTCACACTTGCTCTGCCTGGGCTTCACTCCTCACTCAAGCTCGTCCCTGAGCTATCTGCCTGGTTACTTCCTGCCTCCAGTGTTGTGAGCTCCTCGGTGGGCGGAGCCAACCGCCTGGCCCACCCCCTGGTGTGCATAATCAACCTCTGGAGGAAGGCAACAAGGATTTGTGGTTAGCTGTGATGTGCCTACCTGGAGTGTGGGGTGTGGTGGTGTTGTGACCTGTGTCCCCTGGCTTGCCCAGGGCGACACATTCCCCCTTAGCAAAATGCAGACCGTCCGCGGGCTGCCGTCCTACACCGGTTTTATTTTTCTGTAAAAAGGGGATAACAGGGTTAAGCAAAACATAAATACATTTTTAATCAAAAACTCTTCCCAAGACGGGAGGCACATTTACTTAAACGTTGCAACGGTATACGGTCACGGTTTCCGCTCTCTCCCACCCAAGCAACCTGGCCCTGATGCTGCCCCTAAAACCCAGGCAGCACCCCTTGACCCACAGTCCAGCACAAGTTACCCGAGCGGGATCTGTCCTTCCCCTCCAGAGGGTGGCCACCGGTTCCTTTGGTGGCTGGGCCCTGGCCTGCTCTGCTCAGGGCCCTCCCTCCAACCTGCCTCTCCGGAGGCGGCATTGCGGAAACGGTAACGGTACCCAACATATTTACAAGCCACTTAACGTTTGTGGTGCCCTGCAAGTTCACGGGCTTGTCCATGGATAGTTCCCATGCATATAAACTTTAAACGGTCCCCACGGGGACAACGGTGCCGGCTCCTGCCGGTTCAATCTCAAAGCAAATCTGGTGAAGTACTCGGTATCATTTCACTTATCATTTCAAACTTTTCCAAAACTTTTTCAAACAAACAGCAACAAACTTCAGTGATGGTCCCAACGGGGACGGTGCAACGGGCATCCGCTGCCCTACTCAGATTCTTCGGCTGCGGCGGACCCATCCTCCTCCGACATGGGCTCGGTGTCAGGCCCGGAGTCACCATCAACAGCTTCCGCACCAGTCGGGTAGCTTCCAACCGCCGTAGCTTCCAGGCTTGCTACTCCCTGGGCTGCAATCACGGGGGGATGTACGCCCAGCGGGCCAGGTGCTGTGCAGCATGCGAGCACGTAGGACGGAGGCAACCTAGGAGCCGGGGTCAGACCGGGTCCCTCAGCCGCAGCGGCCGGTCCCTCCGGGACACAGGGGCGTGGGTCACTCTCCGGTTCCTCCATTCCATACACTCGCGCTACGGCAACTAGCGCCTCCACCTCCGCGGCCCATTGCTCCATCAGCCCGCCAATCTGCCTCTGATAATGGCGGCAAATCTCCACCGTTCGGGCACTCAGCCATGCCGCTGTCCCGGGCACCAGCTCGGCCGCCTCCGTATAGCTCGGCGGGGCGGACATTTTCCGTTAAGGTCGATGGATCGGGGGGTCTTAGTGTGTTTGTGGCGACGCCACACTTACATGCGTCCAGCCGCCATCGCGTCCCCCTTAGCTCTTTCCGGCCCCTCCTCTCTCGGGGCGGAGTTTTGGCCTTCGCGCCTCTACTGCTCGAGAAGACGCTCGAGCGGGAACTTTTCGCGCCAAAGATGGCGGCTTCTGAAATTTTTCTGCCGGATGCCTCCGGCGGTAACAAGGCGCACCTCTACCTGATGGCAGAGCGGTAAGATCCTGTTCGTGACGCCAAGTTGTCGCGGGCGGGGAGGAGGGTGTCAGCACACCGCGCTCACCCCTTCTGCTCGGGTCCGGCAGCTGCTCCTGGTGGCTCGAGCTGTGGGCCGGATCCCGGGGTTTCTCGAGCGACACTCCTCGCCCGTGAGTGAAAGGGGGTGTTTGTTGGGTGTGGGGATTGTTATAGTTCGTGACACCACCCACGGTTGTGGTGATTGCACCACCGCTGCTCAGTATGGGGGTCCCGGGGATGGTGATGCGGAGCAGCCAGGTGTTGTGTTGCCCCTCCGTGGGTAGGGGCTGGTGATCCCGGGGCCCGGTGATGAGATGTAGAGTGTAGGGCCTGGAGGGCGCAGGGACGCGGGGGCAGCGCTGTGCCTTGCGGCACTATGGTACTCACTCAGCCTGACACACGGACACAGTTTGTACGGTAAACCAACGGCTGGTAGGACGGTCCCACAGACGGCTGCACCTGCACTCCCGGTAGGTGACGGTGATGTCCCTCTTCCTTGCACCTGTGTTGACTGATGGTAGCGGTGGATTCCCTCCGGTTACCCGCTCCCCGACTGCAATCTGGGCCGGAGGAGCTCTACACTTTGCCCGCAGGCGCTGGCCCTGAGAAACTGGTGCCGTGGCGGTGGCGGTGTCTCTCCAATACGGGTTGGGCTGTTGCCTTCAATCGGGACTTGGTTGTTGGGGGATCTGCGTCCCCGTCACTGACGGATTTGGCAAATCTGGCGACTCCTAGCCTTGCCGGGGTCCGAGAGGCCCCTGCCCTGGTGCTGACTGTCCTTCGGAACACTGCTCCAGACCACTGGGCACACAGCCAATGGGGTCCTTCCAGGAACTTCCAAACGGTCCCACTCCAGACAGTCACCGCCGTTGCTGACCTTGCTGTTCTGGCCTTCACAAAGCTGGACCCTTCAGGCTGTCTTTCTCCTCTGTCACTTCTCCTCCTTTCCTCCTTTTCCACTTCTCTACTTTCACTTTCACTTTCCTTAACTCCTCCACTTAGCTCCTCACACTTGCCCTGCCTGGGCTTCACTCCTCACTCAAGCTCGTCCCTGAGCTATCTGCCTGGTTACTTCCTGCCTCCAGTGTTGTGAGCTCCTCGGTGGGCGGAGCCAACCGCCTGGCCCACCCCCTGGTGTGCATCATCAACCTCTGGAGGAAGGCAACAAGGATTTGTGGTTAGCTGTGATGTGCCTACCTGGAGTGTGGGGTGTGGTGGTGTTGTGACCTGTGTCCCCTGGCTTGCCCAGGGCGACACACATGGATTCAACTTAGTATCAGCAGATTCTTGACAATAATGTCATACTATAAAGAAAAAGACATGGATCGCACATCCCAAAAATACAATGATCTAAAAGCCGCTAGGCAAAAAATTTAATAGAACATGAGGTTCTTTTGTTACCATTCTGATCAGATAGTATTAAGCCCACTGCCACGTCACGGCAAACCTCTTGAGTGGGTCCCTAACCTGACCTTTTTGTGTGGCACCGTGCACCGACCACCGCCGCAGCGACAAAGCGCCAGCAGGGCGGGCGACCTGGTGCCTCACAGCACCCATGCTGCAAGGCAAAGCCCCCAGGGCTCCAGGCCGCGCCGCCCTACCGACACCACACCACCACAACAGCAGCCACCACACAGCACCAACACACAGTGAGAGGAGCTGTGCACTCACCTCCCACTGGCTCCCATATGTGAACTGGGAGCAAAAAGAAGGCTGACCCCTCTTGCAGTCTCCTGCTGATTAAAAACACCTGTGCCAAATGGGGGAGAGTGCAGATCCAAGCAAAAAAAGAGGGGGATAGACTGATATAAATACCATACTATTGACAATAATGTGCACGAATCAGTGACGAAGTTGAAGTTACGCAGGGGATGGATATTTCAGCAAGACAATAATCCAAAACACCACTCCAAATCTACTCAGGCATTCATGCAGAGGAACAATTACAATGTTCTGGAATGGCCATCCCAGTCCCCAGACCTGAATATCATTGAACATCTGTGGGATGATTTGAAGCGGGCTGTCCATGCTCGGTGACCATCAAACTTAACTGAACTGGAATTGTTTTGTAAACAGAAATAGTCAAATATACCTTCAGCCAGGATCCAGGAACTCATTAAAAGCTACAGGAAGCGACTAGAGGATCTACAAAATATTAATGTCACTTTTATGTTGAGGTGCTCATACTTTTGCACTGGTCAAATTTAGTTTAAATGCAGATTGCACATTTTCTGTTAGTACAATAAACCTCATTTCAATCCAGAAATATTACTCAGTCCATCAGTTATTAGATATATGAAACTGAAATAGCTGTTGCAAAACCCCAAATTGTTATAAAGAAAAAAGGTTAACATTAATAGGGGTGCCCAAACTTTTTCATATGACTGTATTTTATTGTTTTTAAAAAAAATGTCGACAGCTGTTTATTGTTAAATGCGCTAATATTGGTACCGATCTAATTGAAATATACAAATTTGATTTTTATGACTGTCCAGCAGAGGCAATAAAAATTAAAAACTAAAAATTTTAAATCTTTCCTTTGGTCTAGTACATCTATTAATACCTTCCTTACTAATCATCATAATAAACTTAGGTTGCACAGAGTTTTACAAAATGTTAGCAAGTATAAAGTTTTCATTATATATGCAATTTTTTCCCTTGGCAAATTAAGGGTGTTTGCCACAAATCTAGCTGCCAATCAGTGTTATTGAGGGTTTTTTAACGCTGGTCACTTTTTCATTTAATTTTAAAACAGTTTGTAGGATTCTGTCTCGAAATGGCCTCCATGGTCAAATCAGTGCCCAGAAGCCAGCACTAAACAAAAGGCAATTAAAAAACCGAGTGGCATTTGCCAAGTCCCACAGCCTGCTAACAGATGGACGCTGGAAAAGTGGCAGAAGGTGGATTTCTCTGATGAATCTTCAGTTGAATTACACCACAGCCACCGCAAATACTGCAGACTACTGGAGCCCGTATGGATCCAGAAAACGGTTAAGTTTGGTGGTGGAACGATCATGGTCTGGGGTTACATTCAGTATCGGGGTGTGCAAAACATTTGCAAGGTGGAAGGCAAGATCAATAGCCTAAAATATCAAGAAGTATTAGCTACCTCTTATATTCCCAATCATTAAAGGGGTCAAATTCTGCAGCAGGATGGTGCTCCATCTCATACATCCATCTCTACAACAAAGTTTCTCCTGGCAAAGAAGATCAAGGTGCTCAAGGACTGGCCAGCCCAGTCACCAGACATAAACATCATTGAGCATATTTGGGGTAGGATGAAAGAGGAAGCTTGGAAGACAAAACCAAAGAATCTAGATGAACTCTGGGAGGCATGTAAGACTGCAATCTTTGCTATTCCTGATGAAATCATCAAAAAATGGTATGAATCATTGTTCAACCGCATGGATGCAGTCCTCCAAGCTCATGTAAGTCACACAAAATATTAAGTATGGCTCTAATAGCACCACAACTTCATTCACCAATGTTATGCAACATATCTTTGTATTAGAAGTTAATTATTTGTTTGAATTTCATATTACTTTCTGTAGGCAACAAAACTTTTGTCTTGCCAAAATCTGATCTTACTGTGTTCATTAAATGATCAACATTTCAGCTTTGCAGAACCTTTATTTTCATAACCTAAGATAAATTTGGGAGGGTTTCAGCTTTCAAAAGAGTAATTTATGAAACCAGTGGATTAATTTAAAGTCAGGTTATAAGCTTTTTTTTACATAAGATGGATAAGCGACAGAACTTCTGTCAAGGACTGTACTTACCAACCTTCCCTGCGGCTGTAACACTGCTTCCTGGTCTGCTTTTTAACCCTCATACATATTCACTGCTTCCCCGGTCACCACCGGCAGTCCCGGCATCTTTAGTTGCAGTCAGACTGCGTCCTTACCCTTTGTGACAGCATCTGGGATTGGTTAGAATCACACATGCTGTGTACCTCCCTATAGTAGTGTAAAAATAAATACATTTTCGTAGAGTCCCCATATATTGTGATACCCAGTGGATATAAAGCATATGGCTATAGGCTACAGCCCCCAGCCTTGTGCTTATTTTGGCTCTGTATAAAAATACAAGAGACCCCTTGTGGCTTTTTAAAACAATATTTAAATAATTAAAAAAAGGTGTGCAATCCCCCCAATTTTGATACCCAGCCAAGATAAAGCTGCCAGCTGGGGGCTGGTGTTCTCAGGCTCTGAAGGTTCATTATTATTGGGCCCCCACAGGCTAAAAAGAGCAGCCTGCAACCTCCCAGAATTGTCGCATCCTTTAGATGTGACGATTCCAGGCTTTACCCAGCTCATCCCGATTGCTCTGGTGTGGTGGCAGTCGGGGTAATATAAGGGATTAATGACAGCTCACAGCTGCCTCCAAGCCCTAGATTATTTTAGTCTGTGAGACTAATCCTGTAAGTGAAAAGAAGTAAATACAAACAAAGAAAAAATCCTTTATTTGAAATAACATACAAAAAACCCCGCCCTTTCACCCATTTATTAACCCCCCAAACACCCAGGTCTGATCTAATCCACATGATGTCCCACATGGATGCTGGCTCTCCTACATCCTCAAGTTGCAGCGCGTGGACACAGAACATGACAGCCCACTGCGGCTTCAGGCAGAGACTGACTGTAACGCCTGCCTGGATCCACAGACTCAGATGGGCTGTAAAGGGGAGGCTAGAGGGAAGCCACTCACCAAGTAGGACCCCCAGAACCCTGACACCCTTTAACCCCTATACAGGGATTTGGAATTACACAGGGAACTGGAGATCACTACCTGTGGAAGGCTGCAGTCCGATGAGAGTAGTAGTCAGGCAGGGTCAAACCAGGAATTGCGGAACAGGGACAGAATCGGCAGGCAGTGACGTAGTCAGCAAACGTAGCAGAGGTCAGATCCGGGTCGGGCAGCAAGGTACAAAAACAGTAGGCAGAAGGGTAGTCAAAAACACGCAGAAGTCAACACACAGGAATCACCAACAGAATAGGACGGAACAGGAGCCAGGAAAATCAGAACTATATCTGGCAGTAATCATGTGACAGGAGGGGAAATAAGAAGGGTGTGGTGTCTTCCCATTGGCTGTAGCTGAACGCTGGCAACTTCAGCTGGAAGACACATGCCACCCACAGTCAGCCAGCGGTACTGCAGATCCCAAGCTAACCCAGCCCAGTGGATGATCGGAGCCTGCGCCCACTGGTGCCGCTGGCATCGACTTCTCTCCCATCACCAGCACCATCCACGGCAGGAACACGGCGTCGCCTGGCGATCGGAGCAGAAGTCGCTGGAGCAGATTCCGGCGGTGACGTAACACTGACTGTGTCACAGCTGTGAGCGGTGTCATCACTGAGTTTATGTGCGGTCACAGCTGAAGGTTTCGACGGTACCCCACCTGTGACCGCATGTAAACTCAAGTCAGGTGAACTGATTGAACTCAGTGACCTCACCTTAGATGAAATGAGTTCAATGAGACCTGCATCTCCTGGCAGAAAACTGCGGGGGTTTTTTACAAGAGATTTGGTGCTGAAATTTAAACAACTAATTTCTGCACTAAATTTGCATTTTCCATCAAAAAGTTGCATCAATACCACATCAAAACCGCATCGCGTTTAGATCGGGTTTAATTGCTAAAAGATGCAAATTTGGTGCACGGATTTGGTGTATAAATTTCAGCACCAAGTCTGCATCTGTTGGCAAAAGAACACAATTTTGACTGCTTTAGTGTGATTTTCTGCCAGGATATGCAAATTTGGTGCAGAAATCTGGTGCAGACATTTCAGTACCAAATTTGCTTCTCTTGGCAGAAAACTGCACCAAAATTGCGTCAAAACCGTTTTTGTGCACTTATTGGCCAAGAGATGCAGATTTGGTGCTGAAATTTATACACCAAATTCCTGCACCAAATCTACAGTTTTGATGTGATATTGATGTGACTTTTTTACCAGGAGATGCAGATTTGGTGCAGGAATGTCTGCAACCAAATACTCAATGTGCATACATTTCCTAATCCAGTAATCTGGCATTGAATTTAAAGACTTCACCTGAGGTGAGGTCACTGAGTTCAATGAGTTAACCAGAGGTTCATTCACCTGAGGTCACAGCTGAGGTACCGGGGAAACCACCAGCTGTGACATCAAGTGAACTCAGAGACATCACCACTTACAGCTGCGGCTCAGTCAGTTTCTCCATGGTGGCCACAGTGAGCAGGGTTGTCATGAGCCCTCGTGTGGATTACATCAGACATGCAGGGGTGTTTTGGAGGTTAATAAATTGGTGAAAGATGATGTTTTTTTTTAAAAAAAAAAAAAGGACTTCTCAGTGTGTTTTATTTAGTTTGACTTGCAGGATTAATAAAGGGGATGTCTCACAGACCCCGCCATTACTAATTCATGGCTTGATGACAGCTGACAAATCACAGTTGTCATTAACCCGTTATATTACCCCAATTGCCACCGCACCAGGGCAATTGGGATGAGCCAAGTGAAGTGCCCGAATTATCACATCTAATGGATGTGACAATTCTAGGCAGCTGCAGTCTTCTATTTTTTGGTTGGGGGCCCAATAACCATGGGCCTCCACAGTCTGAAAATACCAGCTCACAGCTGGCTGCCTTATCTTGGCTGAGTATCAAAATTGGGGGTGGACCGCATCCCAGTGTTTTTTAGTTATTTATTTAAATAATTAAAAAATAGCCACATGAAGTCGCTTGCATTGTGATACACAGCCAAGATAATGCCCTCAGATGGGGGCTGAAGCCTATAGCTGTCGGCTTTATCTGGTATCAATATGCCTGTGCCATTTTTTAAATGTATTTATTTTTACACTTCACTCATGCAGACAGCTACTGTGGGGACAACCAATGAGAGATGCTAATACACCAGCAGTTTGACTGCAGCCAATCGAAGATGCTGTCACAGGCGGTGGGCGGGGGAAACACTGAATATGCATGAAGGATAATAACGGACCCTGAAATGGTGTTACAGCCGGGAGGAGACTGGTAAGTATGTCCTGCTTTAAGCATCTTACTAACTTATTTTTACAGTAATTTCCCTGGCCAATCACAGCCATGCCAATTCATGACATGGGTGTGAAGGGGCCAGAAGTGGATGATTTCTGCAATAGTATAAACGGACACTTACTAAAGAAAGCAAAACTTTGTAAATTTTTGAGAAAAGTGCTCACACATCCGAACACAAACCCGAATGGGTAAGGTTTGTGCTGAATTTGAGATTGATGAACCTTTTTCGACCAAGTTTGCTCATCTCTATTTATTACTTATATCTATACGAATAATTATGTACAAAGGATTATATTGATATTTTTACAAATATTCATATATCTGTGATCATACACAAGCATAGGGGTACTTTGGCACATGTCCTTTGTATAGATGAAATATAGTCCATGATGCCTATTTACATATATAATCATGTATAAGTAGTGATTTTTGGACATGGGTTTTTGACTTATAATTGTAGCTTGTTATTTGTGTATAAGGCAGCACTCCACTCATTGGTGAATAATTAGACCTTAATTGGCCCATGTGATGTGATATTGTAATATATATGAAGATTATGAAATGATTATGTATACTATATATTGATAACATGTTTATTGCATATGAATTATATAATGAGAGCACTTTGTGATACATACTTTCTGCTTATGCTTGTATACTGCTTGATAAAGGTTTTTGTAACCAAAACGTTGCTATGACATGACATGTGCCAATAAAGGTCTAATTTTTCAACAATGTATGGAGTGCTGCCTTGTTTTATGTTTTTTCAATGTATTTGCACTTGAAAGTTTGCTTTGTAGGCCTTGCACCCTGAACTTGGCTAAGTATTTAGTGCTGCTATATATTTTCTTTTGTGTTTCATTATACCACTGAAGAAAGAAAAGATATTGAAAGGTATATAGGGAGATGCAGCCTTTTTAAGTACTCCATCTGCTTTGGACATGAAACTCAAGTATGAAAATGATACAAAACGTTTGCTAACTTCACAATTGCATCTTACTACGTTGGGTCAATATTATAAGGCACGCAAAGTACCACGTGGATTAAGGTCTAATATTTGCCCCAACTTTTTTATAGCGGATTTCTCTTTTTGTAACAAATTCAGCATGGAGTCGAATAAGTGTGCTTTGGACATTATATTATTGAATATGGAACTTTTTCAGAAATTAAGAGATTACACACAGAGATTAAGGAAGGTGAAATTAAACTGCTGCCATTAATTAAAGTAGAAGAGTGGGATAACTTTAAGGCGTTAATTAATGGCAAAATGCATGAAATACAGGGGGATTTAGAGGAAATGAAGCAGCCTAAATGCAGTTGAACTGGACATATATATCATTGGCAAAAGGAGCGAGTGAATAACACCTGGAGGAAAAGAGGTGGCTTTAGGCTGTGTGCACACGTTGCGTTTTTTACCGCGGAAACGCTGCGTTTAGAACCGCAGCGTTTCAGTGGCAAATTGCATGCGTTCAGCTTTCCCAGCAAAGTGTATGGGAAAGCTGAAAAATCAGTGCACATGCTGCGTTTCTAAACGCAGTGTTTTGGATGCCAAAAATCGGTGCGGAAAGAAAAGCAGCATGTCACTTCTTTTGTGCGTTGTGGCTGCGTTCTCTCCCCCATTGAATCAATGATGTGGGGTCAGAACGCAGCTACACCGCATGGAGCTGCTTTTTTGTTGCGGTCCGCGGCCTTTGTCGGCACGCCAGAACGCAGGCATTTACCTGGAAGTGAGGTCAAGAGGCTTCCTGTTGACCTCACTTCCTGGCAAAGTCCAGGAAAGCCCCCGGTGTCACCAAAGTGCCCGCCCCGACCCCCGACCCCCCCCCCTCCCGAAAATCCAACATGGCCGCGCGCACAGTAGCGCACCGGCCGCCCTGCTCCTATGATTTCTGTCGCATGTGCAATAACACATGCGACAGAAAAATGCCCCCCAGGCCCTGCCCGGTCACCCCCTTTTCCCCCGGTATTCCCACTTACGTGTCCGGTCGCAGCGCTGATCCCCCGCGGCCTCCTCCTCCTCCTTCACCACAGACGCTGGCCGGTCACATGTGCAGAGCAGCTGACAGCCAGCACTGTGTTCAGAGAGCTGTGCTGGCTGCTCGCACTCTGCAGCTGTGACCCGGGGAGAGTGGGTGCAGATTTTTGGCACCCACTCTCCTCAAATGGAGGGTCTGCCCTCCTAGAAAATGGGGGATACGTTCCCTGAACGTGCCCCCATATTCTAGAAGGTCCAGAGGCGACGTGGGACGTCCATATGGATTTCTGCGGACCCATTTTTTTCAAATTTTTTGATTAAATTGGAGAACAAGGGAATGATTTGGGGAGTGTTTTTTCTAATAAAAAATTTTTTGTCTTTTTTGTGCTTTTGTTTACTGTCAATTAGTTATGTCGGGTATCTGATAGACGCCGTGACATCACTAATTGCTGGGCTTGATGCCAGGTGACATTACACATCTGGTACAACCCCATTTATTACCCCGTTTGCCAACGCACCAGGGCGCGGGATGATTTGGGGCGAAGCGCCAGGATTGGCGCATCTAATGGATGCGCCACTTCTGGAGCGGCTGCGGCCTGCTATTTTTAGGCTGGGAAGAGTCCAATAAC
The DNA here is from genome assembly GCF_048569485.1 of Anomaloglossus baeobatrachus. Taxonomy (NCBI): domain Eukaryota; kingdom Metazoa; phylum Chordata; class Amphibia; order Anura; family Aromobatidae; genus Anomaloglossus; species Anomaloglossus baeobatrachus. The sequence continues at coordinate 292,101,386 of NC_134355.1, forward strand.
CATGGCTCTTCCCACCCTGAGAATACCAGACCCCAGCTGTCAGCTTCACCTTGGCTGGTGATCTAATTTGGGGGACCCCACGTTATTTTTTTTTTTATTCTTTATTTATAAATAAAAAAAAAAGCCTGGGGAGCCCTCCAAATTGATCACCAGCCAAGATGAAGCTGCCAGCTGTGGTTTGCAGGCTACAGCTGTCTGCTTTACCCTGACTGGCTATCAAAAATAGGGGGGACCCCACGCCATTTTTTTCATTTTTTTTTTTTTTTTTTTTATTGGATAAATACTAAGCTAGGCACCCTTTAGTGCCACATGAAAGGTACTAAAGGTGCCAGCTTAGAATATGCAGGCGGGCGTGGGACGTTCTATATATTTGACATCCCTTCATCCATTGACGCTTTTTAGGCTGTGTGTCCACAATAAGGGTTTGCAGCGTTATGGGCGCTGAGTGTTTTCCCTGCGTCCATAACGCTGCGTTGTGCAGTAGAAGCACAGTGGAAGGATTTTTGGAGATCCCATGCCCACTGTGCTTCTTTTCTCCACAGCATAAACTGACCGGTAGCGTGGCTTCCCGAGCCTCAGCATGTCAATTTATGCTGCGGAGATGAGAGTGTTCTCTGCAGGTAGCATAGAGCTCCACAGCAGCCTGAACCCAAATCGTGGGCATGGGCAGCTGCAGGAAGGCTGACACTGTGTACTAGACGCCGTGTCGCTGGATCATGGCCACATAGCCTTAGGCCTCTTTCACACGTCAGTGATTCTGGTACATTTGTGCTTTTTTTTTTTAAACGTACCAGGATCACTGACATACGCAGACCCATTGTAATGAATGGGTCTGCTCACACGTCAGTGATTTTTCACTGCACGTGTCTCCGTGCGGCGTACCCGCGTGTGCGTGATTGCTGCACGGAGACATGTCCATTTTTTTCTGGCATCACTGATGTTCCACGGACCACGCAGTGTTGTGATCTGTGAAACACGTGCCAGAAAAAAACGTGCTTTTAAAATAAAAATCATTTTAACTCACCCGGCGTCCAGCGATGTCCTCTGCAGCCCGTGCAGCTTGCTGCTTCTGAGCCGGCTCATTATTGTCGCGCATATTCATGATGCACGACACAGCCGACCCGGAAGCAGCTGCTGCGGGGGTCAGCGCCGGCCGGATGCTGCACCGCGGGAGTGATCAGCATCATGGAGAGCGGGAGCGGGTGCAGGTGAGTTAATCTCTAAGTGCAATCACGGGCCACGGAGAACGGAGCCCGGATTGCACTTAGACAACCCATGTGTGCCGTGATTCACGACACACGGAGGGACATGTGCGTGTTTTACACGCCAGTGAAAAACGTCAGTGTTTTTCACTGACGTGTGAAACGGGCCTAAAAGTGAGAATATTGTTGCTACAGCAACATTTTGGGTGAAGTAGCTGTGGATTCAAAATGCTTAATATTCTCCTGAATAAAATCCTCGATGGGTGCAGATTCCAAAATGGGGTCACTTGTGGGGGTTTTCTGACGTGTAGGTACCTAAGGGGCTTGGTGCGCGAAGTTTATTTCAACTTTTCCAAAATTCAAATGGTGCTCCTTCCATTCCAAGCCCTCCCATTTATCCAAACAGAATGTGGAGAAGGAAATGACATCACAGGTTTTTTTTTCCAAAGGTCTGTGTTTAATCAACTTTATTAACACTGACAAGTCTTAAAAAACGCACCTAAAAAAACGCATGAAAAACGCATGAAAAACGCATGAAAAACGCATGCGTTTTCGATGCGTTGTTTCTCAAAAAGCATTGTTTACAATTCTCCCCTCTGCCAGAGGGTGCGTTTTTTTCCGCGCGGAAAAAAAAGCAACGTGTGCACATACCCTAAGGCTATGTGCGCACGTTGCGTAAATTCATGCAGTTACGCTGCGCTTTGCAGCGCAGCGTAACTGCATGCGTCCTGCGTCCCCTGCACAGTCTATGGAGATTGTGCAGGGGCCGTGCGCACGTGGCGTCTCAGAGCGCAGCGGTTCGGCTACTGCCGAAGCGCTGCGCAAAAAGAAGTGACATGTCACTTCTTTCCTGCGCTTTGCCGGCAGCTCCTGCTCTGTCTATGGCAGGAGCTGCAGGCAGAGCGCATGGAATCGGCGCTCACTACGGACATTTCTGCAGCGATCTAAAGCGCACATGTGCTCTTCAGATCGCTGCAGAAATTTCTGCAGGCTAGTACGCAACGTGCGCACATAGCCTTAGAAAGAAAAAGAGAAACATTTATTTTAGGATTAAAATTTATCATGAGTATATGTTTACTGCTCTGCTTCCCTGAGATCAGGATTTACCCACATGGGACTATGACAGCGGAAAAGAAGAGGATGCAGGTGCCACCACTGCCAACAAAAGAGAAAAATGAGAGAGAACAGATTTTTACCACAACGCCAATGCCAAGAAGGAAAGAACAGACCTAGTTGGTATACCCTCTTTCACTTGTAAAGCGCCATTGAATAAATGGTGCTATAATAATAAATAATGATAATAATAATAACATCTCCAAAAAGTTCTATCACAAGTATCAGTTCTTAATAAAAGACTTTAATTTAGTCCATCTAAACATGTTGAATGTTTTCAGCTAGAAATACATTTACACAAGTTTTTTACATTTATTATTAAACTAGAAAATTGGTTTCACAATAAGAAATTGAAACCAAAGGGAATTGTGAATGAAATGTCTATATGGAAAATATCTTTTTCTCTGTCAAAGAAGAGTGATTTTATTTCTCCAGGTAATGTGCTGGTAATTGAGGCATTTGTAATAGCTGTTAAATAGAATATTGCCGTATTAAAATGTAATGCGGGAAATTGTCATAAAAAAATCTAACATCGTCAGGCAGGAGTACACCACGAGGAAAGGAGCTTGCCAATGAGGACAACATTATAGTAAAACCCACTGGTAAAGAGGGTGCTGTCATTGTCATGGATAAGGAGGCTTATGTAATAGAAATCATGAAACAACTAAGTTATGAGAATATATATATATTTTTATCTGAAATTTTATATTCAGAAAAATATTAAAACTGTTTTCAAAGCAGCAAAATATTATGATATAATTAAGAGGGGGGTATTAGCGGTAAGGAAATAACTTGTATATACTAATCATTCTGATACGTTGAAAGAATTGGCTATAAATTATTGGATATTATTTTTAAACAGGATTTTTTTCTTTTCAGTGATTTTTTTTAATTTGCAGGTGCTTGGGACTGCCATGGGGTGCACATGGTGCTTGCATATGCAAATATTGTTATGGTGCAATTGGAGGAGGACCTTGTCTATACACTTCAATACACTTTGAGAATGTATTGAAGTGGTGGAGATACATAGATGATGTCTTCCTCCTATGGACTGGTAAACATAATGCCTTGGAGGAATTTTATGATTTCTTGAATACTTCATTGCATACAAAACTTACAGATAGATTCTATTTCTTAGGTGATTCCTATTTCTAATAGTCAGAGCCTTCAGGTGAAGAGGATTGTTAGCGATAAAAAAGAATCAGAAAAGGCTATGAATGGATTGCTGCTTGAAAAAATTAAACATAGATGTTACCCCAGGCAGTTGTTGGATAGACAAAAAATGAAGATGAATGGGAAGGAATCAAATATAAACCCTTCTTTGAGTACAATGGTCTCCTCACAAGTGGTGAGAGTAAAATGAAACAGCACAGATTACATATAGTCACCACTTTTGGAGACGAGAGTGGGGAGATAGCCCAAATTGTTAAGAAACACTAGGGTATGCTACATAATTGTTTACCTATGATGGAGGAATTTAAGCACTCTCCACTTTTTTCTATAGAAAGGGTAAAAATATCAAGGAGTCTTTGATTCACTCAGATGTAGGAACCTTTAAAAAGTCCACACAAGCTTATTTAACTGGTTTGTCAAGAAAGGGTTGCGTCCCATGTTTGTCATGTATTAATTGTCCCCTTATGATGAAGGAGACATCATTTACACATCAAGTTACAAATATAACATTTAGCATGAGACTTTTTTAAAGTAATTCGGATCACATTGGAATGTCCTTGTAAACTGTGGTATATCGGAGAGACCACTCTTGATTTTAAGACTAGGATAAATCAAGATAGATATACAATTAGAAAGAAGAGACAACATTTGCCAGTCCCAAAGCATTTTGTGGAGTTAAAACTTACGGAAAAAAAATTATGGTTTCGTGTAATCGATTTTGTTCCCTAACAAAGAAGGGGAGGGGATCGGGTATGAATTCTTAAACATAAGGAATTAGAATGGATACATAGACTAAATATGTTAAAACCAAATGTATTGAATATGATTTTAAGATTACCGTAATTCTATAATATAGGCTTCCCTTCCGGACTTCTGACTGGTGGATATCTTATCAAATTGAGGGGTCTGTGTTATTAATAATTTTATGGTATGAATTTATTTTATCAGAAATTGATCATATTCTAATTTTCTTTTCTTTTTACAGATTATTTTTGCACTACTAGACAAGATACAGAAGAATTTGACTCATCCATGAAGCTATGTGTGTTAATAATATATTGATTTAATTATATAATATTTATTTTCGTAGTATGCAGATATGCAGCACACGTGACAATGCTATTAATATTATGTGTAAATCTATTGGGAAAGGTTTACAATGCTGATTGGATAATTATCTTTCCTGTCCAGAATCAGAGTAATAACTATGAATTTAATGAAATCCCTTGTTTTTCCATGTTAGTATGGGGAAGAAGACTGGATCTGAAAGGATTCAGACTAGGTCTTCATACACATTTGATGGTTAGTGCTGTCCTTTATAGCCTAGCTTAGCCGTCATAGGAATGTTGGGTTCTTTCTATATTGATTAGCTCTGACCCGATCATGTCTATTACACTCTAAATAAATAATTGAGCAATAGAACCAGCTTATCCTTTTGCTGTATTATATATTTATTTGTTATCTAATTTAAACATCCATACATCTTCCAAGAAGTGTGAGGAAGGGCGAGAAACATTCAATCATAAGGTGTCTGCAGTCTCAGAGTATCCGGTGCGCATGTCCAGAATTTAGACATCGGCCTGTACTCTAGTAAGATGGCACAGATGCCTTCAGAGCACTACTATTTGGAGGAAAAAGCGAAAAGCTTTAAAGCCTAAGAGCATCATCCCAGCTGTGAAACATGGGGGTGGCACCATCATGTTGTGAAGTTGTTTTGCTGCAGCAGTACACTTTAGAAAATAGATGGCATCAGGGGAAAAAGGATTATGTGGCAATACTGAAGCAACATCTCAAGACATCAGCCAGGAACGCTTGGGCAGAAATGGGTCTTCCAAATGGACAATGACCTGAAGTATACTGCCAAACTGGTTACAAAGTGGCTTAAGGATAACAAAGTCAATGTATTGGAATGGCCATCATAAAGCCCTGATCTCAATCCTATTGAAAATTTATGAGCAAAGCTGAAAAGGCAGGTGTGAGCAAGGTGACCTCTAAACATGGCTCAGTTACACCAGTTCTGTCAGGAGGAATGGGGCCAAAGTCCTACCAACTATTGTGAGAAGCTTGTGGAGGGATATCCAAAACTTTTGACTCAAGTGATACAGCTTAAGTGCAATGATACCAAATACTAATGAAATGTATGTCAATTTTTGACTATGCAGAAAGTAATAATGCTTTAAAACATTCTCTCTCTCTCTGTCTCTCTCTCTCTCATTATTCTGGCATGCGGTAAATATAAATCATTTTGGTTCCTAATTGACCTAAAATAGGTAAAATTACTCTGATTTCATGTCAGATAGCAAGAAAAACATGCAGATGTGTCTTTATAGATAGTGTATGGAAACTTTCTGGTTTCAACTATATATATCTAAACCAATTTTTTTAGGCACTACATCACATTTGAAGAGAAATTGACAAGCTCATATGACAGGAAATATCCCAAAGTGATATAATTTTAAAAACTTCACCCCTTAAAAAAATGTAATAAGTTTATTAATCTTTAGACGCTTCACAGGAATTAAAGTACTGTGGAATGAAAAATTGAAATTTCAATTTTTTTCCCACAAAAATGTTGATTAGCCCAAATTTTGCATTTTCACTGTGTTCATGGAATCATGAAATCTAAAGATTACCAAAAGGATTTTGGGTCGCAAGGTAGTGCCCAGTGTCAGAAAACTGAGTTTGTTTCCTGAGTCATGGGTCTTCCAGCAGTAATATAACCCCAAACATAATTCAAGGGGCATTCAGAAATGAATGAAAACAAATCGCCTGAGAATTCTGAAGTGGCAACAATGAGTCCGAATTTACCAGCCATTGAACACCTGTGGAGAGAACTTAAAATTGCTATTGGGAGATGACCCCCTTCAAATACGAGAGACTTGGAGTAGTTCGCAAAAGAAGAGTGGTCCAAAATTCTAGTTGAGAGGTGTAAGAAGGGTGTTGATGGCTAAATAAAGCTATTAATTGCACTTATTTATTCCAAAGAGTGTGCAACGAAATTTTAGTTGAGGGTATCAACAATTTTGTCTGGCCTATTTTTGAGGTTTTGTGTAAATTTATGTCCAATTCACCTTTTATTTAGAGTTGCTCCAATACACACAAATGAAATGAACATGGATAACAAAACATGTCTAACTGCAATCTGGGAGAACTACATCATTTTCTGGAACAATTTCAAGGGTGCCAAAACTTTTGGCCATGACTGTACCTGCAGGTAAACAGTTCTATCCAATGTGATAGGTTCCCTTTAAGGCTTGGGCAACTGTGCTTTCCAACATATTTGGGGTTGCAGAATCCCCATTTACTTGCACCTATTTGGTATACATTTTGTCAGTATAAGTAATGAATAAATAAATTTCTTTAAGAAATCTCTAGATCATAAAAAAGCAATGACTGAATCAAGGGATATATGAAATTACTACAATTTTCAACAGATTTTACTAAGTTGCAATTTCCCAACATTCAAGAGCACTGGATATAACAGCTAATGTGGAGAGACATGCCTGTGAAGACTGTCATTAGGGAGGGAATGAGGTAAATTACACTTGGGCACCCAGGCAGTGAAAATGAATTGCTGCTGGCTGATCATTACTTAAATAGTTGATTTTCTCTAGTACAACCTTTACAAGCACTTGGTGAGTTAGTTCCAGACAAACCTGTCATTCTGATTTATTGGGTCCTGTTACGGTTTTCAGAGCAGTCTACCTCCTTGTGAGAATCCTGTGAGCTATGTAGTTTTAAAAAACAAACTAAAATGTTGTTCAAAATGTTTTTGTTAAATTATCCGATTCTACATTACACTACATTCAGCATTGGTATTATTTATCTCATTAAAATATTTCGTATAAGGCTCCATGATATAATAGTAATGGACTCAATGTGATGTGCAGACAGAGTTTAAGGTTTTCAAATACTATCTTCTTTTTAATCCCTTAACGACTGCCGAAGTGCTTTAAAACAGTGGCCGTTAAGGAGCATTAATCCTAAACGCTATTTTAAAACAACGGTGAGGAATAAGTAAATCGGCCTTGAGCAGTTTTGTAATCAATCGAGGCCAATTAGCCTCTCCTATACTGCTTTCAATCATGATGGTAGTATCTAAGTGGCTAAAAGGGGCTTAAAAACGTAATCACAGGTGCCGATGGTTGCAATGATACTCCAAGTTCTTCTGATGACCCCAGGGTATGGTGGCCTGTTAGAGCCTGCTATAAACATGCTCTAACAGGCTGTGTTTTTTTACTTTGATTGTTTTTGTCATAAACTGCTGTGCTTGCAGTAAACAAGTTCTGTAGTGTATGGGACCAGTAATCCCCCAAAAATATTTATGTCCCACTATGGGAATATGTGTAACAAGTTACATAAAATGAGTAAAAAAAAACACAAAAAAGCACAACCAAATCACTTTTACATCCTGTTTTACCATTAAAAATGCAATATTTGCATAAAAAGAAAGTAAAAAGATAATTGGGATTGCTATATCCAAAAATGACACAAACTGTAAAATTGTTAGGTTATTTATACTGTACAGGGAACACCATAAAAAAATTATTAAAACCATGCCAAAAATGTCACGTTTTCATCATACTGCCACTCAAAAAGTTGAATAAAAAGCAATCAAAAAGCCACTTGTATAAAAAAAAATGGTATAAAGAGAAATGCCAAACAATCCCACAAAATACAAGCTCTGATGTGGCTGATTTGTTAAAGTAAAAAATGTACAGCTCATAGCATGGCAATACAAAAACAAATACATATTTGTCAAATATTGTTTTTAGTGTGTAAAAGTGGTAAAGCATAAAAAAAAATAAATCTGGTATTGCTGTAATTGTACTGACCTGAATAACAAATCACAGTCTTATCACTTACTGCAAGGTCAACAGCACAAAGAAAAGTGTATATACAAAACAATATGTAAATTACTGGTTCTTGTTTGTTCTGCATCTGACAAATCTGAATAAAACCGATCAAAAATAATATTAACCTCAAAATGGTGGCAAAAAAAATCTCCAATTCTTCACACATGTAGTACATTAAGCCCTCATACAGCTATGTTCGCCAAATATAAAAAGCAGCAAAAAAATATTTTTTATATGAAAAAAGCATTTTTATTATGTGATAGTAGCAAAACATAATGAACTATATGTTACGTGGTTGGCGGATTAGGAAGGAGTGATATAGAATCCCAAGCGCAACTCGGGGTCCACCGTGCACTGTAAATGGGCGTATTGTAGTTTGTGTTTTTTTGTTGACTACACACATGCAATGTGTAGTAGTACACCTAGACAATGTGAATAGTAGCCTATGTTCACTTCACATAGACAATGCATACAGCAGCCTATGTTCACTTCACATAGACTACGCAGCCATAAGATAGAATAACTAAAACATAACTAATAGGATAATATGACAGGCCACAAGCCGCGCTGCCATAAAAGAAGACAGAAAAGATGCAAATTCGAACGACAGTTTTTGATAGATTGTGTTTAGCATGCTGACCCGTGCACACACCTAAACTATAAAAAAAAGACGCTATACAAGTACCTGTCTAAGTGGTATATAACTCGCTTTAACCAGCATACACACAAAAACACCTGGGCGCAGAACTAGCGTCCAGACACCCATACACAATGTGGTTATGTGATGATTGTGCGCTGACTGGTGTGGGCATCGTCCTTATATAACCTAAGGACCACCCCAAACAGTCTCACTTCCAGTCAGCGTGGGTGTAATCCACAGGTCAATTCAGGGACAGCTGACGTCATGAGGACAGCTGGGATCCAATGGCCAATCCTGGGATGCCGTGTCATCAGGACATCTGACCTTCAATGGCCAATCAGAAGATGCTACATCACGTGCATGCTCAGTAGCCCATTCTCTAGACTTAAGGCTGCTTTACACGCAGCGACATCGTTAGCGATGTCGCTCGTGAAAGCACCTGCCCCCGTCATTTGTGCATCACGGGCAAATCGCTGCCCATGGCGCACAATATCGCTAGGCCCCGTCACACGGACTTACCTTCCTAGCGACGTCGCTGTGGCCGGCGAACAGTCTCTCTCCTAAGTGGGCTGTTCGAGCGGCATCACAGCGACGTCACACGGCAGGCGTCCAATAGAAGCGGAGGGGCGGAGAGCAGGCGCATGAAAGACACACCCACCTCATTGCTGGAGGACACAGGTACGGTGTTGTTCGTCATTCCTGGGGTGTCACATGTAGCGATATGTGCTGCCTCAGGAACGACCAACAACCCACGTCCTGAACCAGCAACGACATTTGGGAAATGGACGACTTGTGAACAATCAACGATATGGTGAGTATTTTACATCATTAGCGGTCGCTCGTATGTATCACATGCAACAACGTTGCTAACAAGGCCGGATGTGGATCACAAATTCCGTGACCCCAACGACATCTCGTTAGCAATGTCGTTGCATGTAAAGCCCCCTTAAGTCTTCGACAAAGACTAAGGGGTACTTTTCACACTGCGATATCACAGGTGCGATGTCGGTGTGGTCAAATCGAAAGTAAAGCCTTTTACATGCGATTAATGAGCGCAAAAGCATCATTATCATATGATTGGTGTAGGGTCTGACATTTCCATAATACCGCTGCTGCAACGGTACGATGTTGTTCCTCGTTCCAGCAGGCAGCACACATCGCTGTGTGTGAAGCCGCTGGAGCGAGGAACATCTCCTATCTGCGTCCCGGCCGGCTATGAGGAAGGAAGGAGGGGGGCGGGATGTTTATGTCCCGCTCATCTCCGCCACTCCACTTCTATTGGCAGCCTGCCGTGTGACGTCGCTATGACGCCGCACAATCGGCCCCCTTAGTAAGGAGGCGGTTCACCGGCCAGAGCGACGACACAGGGCAGTTGAGTGCATGTGAAGCTGGCGTAGCGATAATGTTCGCTACGGCAGCAATCACAAGATATCGCACCTGCGATGGGGCGGGGATTATCGCTGCAGCGTCGGTAACACATTGTTACTGATGTTGCAGCATGCAAAGTACCCCTTAGATTTCAGATTCAGTCCGAGCATGCTCAGTGGCCCATTTTCTGAACTTAGTCTCGGGCTGAGCACAAACAACCCGAGCATGCTTAGTAGCCCGATTTCTGGATTTAAGGGGGCTTTACACGGTAGCGATATCGCTAGCAATTTGTAGCGATAGCGAGCGTGTAAGTACCCGCCCCCGTCGCGCATGCGATTGTTTGTGATCGCTGCCGTAGCGAACATTATCGCTACGGCAGCGTCACACATACTTACCTGGTCGACAGCGTCGCTGTGACTGCCGAACAATCCCTCCTTCAAGGCGGAGGGACGTTCGGCATCACAGCGACGTCACCGCAACGTCACTAAGCGGCCGGCCAATCAAAGCGGAGGGGTGGAGATGAGCAGGACGTAACATCCCGCCCACCTCCTTCCTTCCGCATTGTGGCCGGCGGCAGGTAAGGAGACGTTCCTCGCTCCTGCGGTGTCACACATAGCGATGTGTGCTGCCGCATGAGCGATGAACCACCTGGATAAACAACCCTTACCGATTTTTGAGTTTGGGATGACCTCTCCATGGTGAACGATTTTCACCATTTTTGAGGTCGCTTAAGGTCGTTGGTCAGTGTCACACGCTGCGATATCATTAATGACGCTGGATGTGCGTCACTAACAACTTGACCCCAACGACAAACCATTAACGATATCGTAGCGTGTAAAGCCCCCTTAAGTCTCAGGCTGAGCACAAACCCAAGCAAGCTCAGTAGCCCTATTTCTGAACTTAGTCTTGAGCTGTGTACAAACAACCCAAACATGCTTAGTAGCCTGATTTCTGGACTTAGTGTTGGGCTGAGCACAAACAACCCGAACATGCTCAGTAGCCCAATTTCTGGACTAAGGTTGTGTGCGCACTTTGCGTTTCCACCTGCGTTTCAGCTGCTGTTTAGGTCCGTTTTGAACTGCAGCGTTTTTATGCCAAAAGGCATGCGTTTTGCTTTTCCATAATAGTCTATGGAAAATGTAGATTTCCTGTCCGCACTTTGCGTTTTAAAACGCTGCGTTTAATTTGCATAATTTGTGGCAAAAACTATGCGTTCAAAGAAGCAACATGTCAATTGTTTTTGCCATTTGGGCTGCGTTTTGCTAACATTGAAGTCAATGAGATGTAGCAAAAAGCAAGAAATATCAAAATTCTAGCGTTTAACCTGCTTTTTAGCTGCAGAAACAAGGCGTTTTGGACTTCAAAAACGCATGCTTTTCAGACATTAAAATAATGGAATAATATGTCCCTTTACACACACACATAGTCCGACAATTAAATTAATGAAAATTTGGATTTTATTTCTATTTTAGCAATAAATATTATAAAACAGCTATAATTTCATGAAATATAACTATTTTCTTTATTAATTCAAAAATTATGTCTTGCTTTTTTTCTCTTTTTTCAGTCTGTTTAATCTTTATTTAGCAGTGTCTTGATGTTCAAAACGCATCTGTCAAAACGCAAGGGAAAAAGCATGTAAAAAGTGCTAAATACGCATCTAAAACACGGTAAATACACATGCGTTTTTAGCGCTAATTTCAGGAAAAAGGCAACTTTGGCTAAATCAATTCATTACAAAATGTGCGTTTAGAAATGCAACTAGGACAACGCAAAGTGCGGACATAGCCTTAGTCTCGGGTTGAGTAACTTCAGCCCGCGCATGCGCCGTGATCCGTTTTCTGGACTTAGGCTCAGGCAGAGCAGCCAGCGGAAGGTCACGAGATGGAACAAGACATTGAGACTGGCGCCTCGGTGGAACAGTATCCTCAGGTGGAATCTCAGGCGAAGAAAGCTGATTTTGGAGCATAACACTATATAAATGTGATATCGTAGTAATTTGAATAATAAAGCCGTCTTATCTCTAATTAAGAATGATAAACTGAAAAAAAATAATAACTTTTTTTAATAGACAGAAGACTCTAGCGCTTGTTCCACTTGAAATTTATTTGTCATTTAACATAGCAATCATGAAAAAGTCATAGCAAAAACACATACAAAAAAATCATAAAATACGCAGTCACGTTTTGGTAAGATTACCTTAGTTATTGCATAAAAACCCTTAAAGCCATTAGAATTTATTCTATTTCCTGTATGATGTACAAAATTACTTGGACCGATCAGAAATTTACATACAGCTGATGATGATTAATCTTGTGATCACTCTACAAAGTTACGGAGGGTGGAATCATTCATACTGGTAAATAGGATGGTGGCAAATATTAATTTTAACCAAAGATCTGGTCTTAAGTTGATAGAGCCACCAGGATTCACAATTGAATAATATTCTTTCCATATATCCTCCCGTAGGTGGTTGCCTAACTCTTTTAATGCCCATTACTTGAATTGGTGAAACATCTCCTCCATATGCTGAAATATAATGTTTGGAGATGGCTGAGCTTTTATGCATTATATTATTCACTGCCTCTGACATATGTCTCATAACCCAAACTTTAAGGGGACTACTGGTACATCCTATATACTGAAGGTTGCAAACTTTACAGTTTACTAAATAAATTACATTATTGCTGTTACAATTGATAAGTGAATTGATAATATACTCCTTTTTTGTCACTGTAGATATAAAGGATTTACCATTTTTTTATGTTTGCAGACCCTATGTCCCTGTGGCGCCCCTGAGGCTTCCATCACCACAGAGGTACTGCACCTCAGCCAGAGGTGTGGTATCCCATCCTGGGTAAGAAAGGGGTCATCTGTTGGTTAACAGACAAAACCTGCACACACCAATTGTTAGGTCACACACCGGGTCAGGGTTTAAGGCAGGTACTCCATTAATGCTGAGAAGCAGCGACCAGTATACCTGGTTATGGAGCCTTATGTTCCATTCACTGTCCTTGAGGGGGGAGCCTGGCAGAGGGAGTGTGGGGGAGTCAGTGGGGTAGTTAGGAGAACCAATCAGAACCAGTCAGTTCTAGTGAGGGAGAGTTTTCAGTCAGAGTGAGTGAAGTGACAGTTGACAAGAACCGGTGAGAACCGGAGGGTGTAAGGTGATGGTAGGAGGTGACAGTCTGTAGTTCAAGGTGAAGACCATGGAGTTCTGCTAGACCCAGGTGACACTGAGAGAAGGGGTTCCAGAGTGCCACGGATGTGTGAGAGGCCTCCATGGGCTTGTTCCACCAAGAACACTGGGGTGGAGGAATCTGGTTGCAATAACGGGGATGGTTCCCAGGCAAAAGGAAAAGAGACATTTCTTTTAGCAATACGACGTCCCGGTTGATTGCTGTAGGCACCCGAGGCCACAACCTGCCACCCATTCTCTGCAAGGGAGGCTTCAAAAGGACCATGGTCAGCCATCCTTTAGTCAGGGCTCGGTTGCGGAAGCGCAGGAGAGTCCAGTGAAGGTCATCGCTAGAGAAACGGCCAGGAAAGGCACATTGAGGGGTGCACCGGTACTGACCCTTGACCTGTTCAGGATCGGCGGAGGCCCACAACAGTGAATCCTAGCACACCATGGGGAAACGGGTCAGCTGCAGTTTTGGAACAAACTGTGAGTAAACATCTTGACTGCAAAGCCTCGTGTCGTCTCCTTCTTCCTGCACCCCATCCATTTCAATCATAGACTTTCCTAACGGTCATCCCGGGGTCTTGCTCCATCTATGGGGAGCAAAATCACCTTAGCTGTGACATCACCAACTGCCCTGGGGAACCCGCTGCACAGCGGCGGCCCACATAGCCGCAAAACCACATGTGGCGTCACAAACGTTATCTTATCCAAAAATACAACTCCCATCAGCATCCTCCCTTTATTACTGAGACACCGCCAGGGTCATGGAGCTGGATCCCCGCCACCGCTGACATCCCCGGACTAGTACGGCCCGGTTCTGAGTGCCCCCGGCCCTGTGGCGGGCTTGTCATCCACACTTGTAAAACTCCCTGGTAGATAACCAGGTTTTATCCCAACCTTTTCCTTCTTCTAAAAATAAACTTGAATGCAATATATTTCCTAATGTGGGCAGTTTCCTAGCTGCTTATCATACTGTTCTAAAAGTATTTTCTATACTTTCCTATTTTGATCCAAAATTGGAACACGGTTCTTAATGATATTTTTTACTGCATTGAACTTAACTTGCTTAAAGTGGTGACAAATGTGATGGATGTATTGTTATTATCTCTTGTTCTGTTATTACTACAGTTATTCATTATCATTACCATAGAATCACTATCTTTTTTTATCTATGATGAATTCCGCCCAATCCATGGCAAGACGATCCATGTAATATAGAATTTGCTGCAGTAATTTTCTATAAGGAGACACAATAATAATGCCATCACGGAAAACAAGAGTAAAAGTCACATCTAAAAACTTAATACTTATTTCTTGTACATTGAAAGTGAATTTTAAGTTCATATCATTACAGCTTAGAATCGTACACCAAATCACTTGGTTCATCCCATAAGAGCAGGATATCATCAATATATCTGCATTTAAGCATTTCAAGTAATGGGCATTAAAAGGGTTAAGCAACCACCTGGGGGAGGGGTTTGAAAACAAAATTAGTGAATCATGAATCTTGGTGGATCTATCAATTTAAGACCAAATCTTCAGCTGGAATTAAGATCTTATTTTCCATTATGAATGATTCCACCCTCCTTAACTTTGTGATAGTGATCACAAGGTTACTCATCAGCTGTTCGTGAATTTCTGAATGGTCCAGGCAATGTTGTACAATGTATATCATAGAGGTAATAAATTTAATTCTGATGGTTTTAGAGATTTTATATGCAATTGCTAAGGAATTCTTACTGAAACACGTCTGTGTATTTTAAGATTTTTTTGTGTGTTTTGGCTGCAACTTTTTCATGGTTTGTATGTCAGACAAGGAATAAAAGCATTTCAAGTGGAACAAGTGCTGGATTCTTCTTTCTCCCTCTGTTTTTCTGCCACACAGCAGCATGTGGGTTGAGATGTCTACTATTTTCTTTTTTTGTAACTATTCTTGCACTGCTGTCTATTTATTCATTCTACCACCCAAAAATTGGAATAAGGCTCAGTTCACATTTATCCTGTGCTCTCCGCTGAACGATTAGACAGTGGTTTTATTGTAAATCTCAAAAAACTCTATTCAAACTAAAAACCCAAGTCACCCACTCAATATAATAAGGCAGATGGAGCTACTTTGGACTCCATCTGGTCTCTGTTCTGGCAGTGTCCCATCATTTTTTTAGCTTCTGTCAGTAATATTAGTTTCATAGACTGTTATTGCTAGACACATATAAGGATAGTAAGAGAAGTGGATAAGTGAAAATTAGCTACATGCTTATCAATCTTAGATACATATAGTCCAACAGTATATTTGATCCACAATGCATTAGTCCCTTAGTTGGGACGCTGCATTGTGTGACTGAGCTACTCAGAATGCAAATCAGAAACAGGAGGAAATGAGTAAAAATGCTTCAAACAATATGTATTTTCCATGCGTATTTATTAATATATTTTCTATATCAGAAAGATGATGAAAAAATACATATACAAGTATATACAAAATGTAGGCAAAGTAAGGCCAAGAGGAGAGATCTTAAAAGGTACATACATAACCTGCAAGAACTCATGCAGAGAGTCCTAATAATCTGCTAGGGAGTGATGTCTAAATATCATATCACATAGTTCCAAATATGCACATAAATATACACAGTGTGTCTGCTGCTAACATGGATGCCCAAAAATTGCACAATGGATAATTATACCCAAGGTCTACTTACGCCTGCTGTATGGAGCCAAAGGCTTATCTTAATCCAGAGAGACACCAACGTACCATAGTTTGTTTGGTTAGTATCAAAACACCAAACAAACACAGATGTGTGCATGGATGCCCAAAAATTACACAGTGAATAATTGTGCCTGAGGTCTACTTAAACCTGCTATATGGAGCCAAAGACTTATCTTAATGACTGTTAATTTTTGTATAAAATTTACATCAGCAGGATTCCAGAGAGACACCAAGGCACAATAGTTTGTTTGGTTAGTATAAAAACACCAAACAACCACAGATGTGTGCATCTAAACAAGATCCACGACCACAGGGCTTACATTAGTCATTATGCATCCCTAGCAGGCACATATCACTTAGGAAATTTAAGTATCTTGTGGCGGTTGTAAAGGGGCCCTGTCCCTGCAAAGCCAAGTACTGCCAGGCACTATAAATTGTACTCAACATCAACCTTACAAAAGATATTATGTCAAAGCAGTAAAGGCATATGCACCGCAGGAGCCCCGTACACACTACACTCAACAGGAGAGTCTTGCTGGCAGATGAGAAAGTCAATAGGCCACAGATATGTATATCTGGGCAGTGTCTGCGAGCAAAAAGTCCATGTGAATCAATGTGTGTACCTAACAAGCACTAATCACATGAAGAGGAGCCATATGAGTCCTAGTATCTATGATGGCTGCAAGGAGGTCCTGTCCCCATACTGCACAATACCGCTGAACACCTATATATTGCACTTTGCATCGATCACATAAAAGTTATATCACAGCAGTAAGGGCATATGCGCTACAGGAACCCCGTACATACCATCCTCTGCAGGAAAATTACTAGCAGGTTAGTTAGATGAGAAGGGGTTAATCCCCAAGAAAACCTCCAACGTACGTTTCACAAAACCACTTGTGTATTGTTGCTTCGTCAGGGAGTGACTGATCATAAGAACCGGCATGTTTAAATAGCCGCCCGTCCCATGGAATCAGCTGTATCCTGTCAGGACATTCAAGCGGCGCATGCGCACATGGCGCTCCCAAGATCCGGAAACCCCACCAGGCCGTCATGGCTTCAGCGCGTGCGCGGGAGCAGAGACGCATCTCCATAGCACCCGCGCACGAGCGCACGCCACCCAGAGACGGCTGGGGGGAGGCGGACCCGAGGCACAATGCGTACACGCGCACATCCATGACAGGGAACGTCACATATGTCAGACCTGGACATACTGCAATTGCATATAATGTAAGTGCAAACATTCAATACATATTGGGAACCCATTGTCCCGATGTTATAGAAAGATGGATAAACATTATTTCACACAGCACAATATGTCTGTACATCTATGACAGATAACATGAAAAACATAATATATGTCAAACGTAAACATGCTGTGACCACATATGGTCTAAATGTACTATACAATACATATAAGAATATTGCCAAGACACTATAGCAGAAAAGTTGAGTATGATTTCATTCCAACATAACATATTTGCAGTCCGATGTCCATGCCATTCTTTGATAGAGGAAGATCCTCAAAGTCTCACATGTCACGTTTCCACTCAAAAGTTTAAAAACGATACAGGATCAAAGGCTGTTATTTTCCAGGGGACATATAAAGAAAAAAGGGAGAAGAATAAATAACTCACATAAATTTAAAAATCTATAAAAACACCCAACTCCCATAGATCAGAGAGGGGAACAAACCCACAAAAGTGGGGCGATGTCACAAAAAAGAAGCAAAACTTAAAGCCTCGTTGAGACCCGACGGGGCGACTGTACCCAATGTCACCATCCATCTTGTCTCACGTTGGGCTAACCTTCTCTTGATATTGCCACCTCTAATACCACCATGGACTACTTCAATCCCACGTATAAGTAGGGATTTCGGATCACATCCATGGTGGGCCTTAAAATGGCGTGGAATAGTTTTTAAGGAAGCAATATCAATCACGGTCTTAGCCGCAACAATGTCTCGTACATGTTCTCGGACGTGAACACGCAGTTCGCGTGACGTTAGGCCAATATAAATCAATGGACACCCACAAACCGCATAATAAATAACGTTTGAGGTGCCGCATGAAATATAATCCCTAATGTGATATTCACCGAACTGCGCAAGACATTGCTGCATGACAGGCAATGGCCACAAGGAAAGCTTTCCTTGTTGCCATTGCCTGTCATGCAGCAATGTCTTGCGCAGTTCGGTATTCTCATCAGCCGATGGGACGCGTGAATATCACATTAGGGATTATATTTCATGCGGCACCTCAAACGTTATTTATTATGCGGTTTGTGGGTGTCCATTGATTTATATTGGCCTAACGTCACGCGAACTGCGTGTTCGCGTCCGAGAACATGTACGAGACATTGTTGCGGCTAAGACCGTGATTGATATTGCTTCCTTAAAAACTATTCCACGCCATTTTAAGGCCCACCATGGATGTGATCCGAAATCCCTACTTATATGTGGGATTGAAGTAGTCCATGGTGGTATTAGAGGTGGCAATATCAAGAGAAGGTTAGCCCAACGTGAGACAAGATGGATGGTGACATTGGGTACAGTCGCCCCGTCGGGTCTCAACGAGGCTTTAAGTTTTGCTTCTTTTTTGTGACATCGCCCCACTTTTGTGGGTTTGTTCCCCTCTCTGATCTATGGGAGTTGGGTGTTTTTATAGATTTTTAAATTTATGTGAGTTATTTATTCTTCTCCCTTTTTTCTTTATATGTCCCCTGGAAAATAACAGCCTTTGATCCTGTATCGTTTTTAAACTTTTGAGTGGAAACGTGACATGTGAGACTTTGAGGATCTTCCTCTATCAAAGAATGGCATGGACATCGGACTGCAAATATGTTATGTTGGAATGAAATCATACTCAACTTTTCTGCTATAGTGTCTTGGCAATATTCTTATATGTATTGTATATTACATTTAGACCATATGTGGTCACAGCATGTTTACGTTTGACATATATTATGTTTTTCATGTTATCTGTCATAGATGTACAGACATATTGTGCTGTGTGAAATAATGTTTATCCATCTTTCTATAACATCGGGACAATGGGTTCCCAATATGTATTGAATGTTTGCACTTACATTATATGCAATTGCAGTATGTCCAGGTCTGACATATGTGACGTTCCCTGTCATGGATGTGCGCGTGTACGCATTGTGCCTCGGGTCCGCCTCCCCCCGGCCGTCTCTGGGTGGCGTGCGCTCATGCGCGGGTGCTATGGAGATGCGTCTCTGCTCCCGCGCACGCGCTGAAGCCATGACGGCCTGGTGGGGTTTCCGGATCTCGGGAGCGCCATGTGCGCATGCGCCGCTTGAATGTCCTGACAGGATACAGCTGATTCCATGGGACGGGCGGCTATTTAAACATGCCGGTTCTTATGATCAGTCACTCCCTGATGAAGCAACAATACACAAGTGGTTTTGTGAAACGTACGTTGGAGGTTTTCTTGGGGATTAACCCCTTCTCATCTAACTAACCTGCTAGTAATTTTCCTGCAGAGGATGGTATGTACGGGGTTCCTGTAGCGCATATGCCCTTACTGCTGTGATAAAACTTTTATGTGATCGATGCAAAGTGCAATATATAAGTGTTCAGCGGTATTGTGCAGTATGGGGACAGGACCTCCTTGCAGCCATCATAGATACTAGGACTCATATGGCTCCTCTTCATGTGATTAGTGCTTGTTAGGTACACACATTGATTCACATGGGGTTTTTGCTCGCAGACACTGCCCAGATATACATATCTGTGGCCTATTGACTTTCTCATCTGCCAGCAAGACTCTCCTGTTGAGTGTAGTGTGTACGGGGCTCCTGCGGTGCATATGCCTTTACTGCTTTGACATAATATCTTTTGTAAGGTTGATGTTGAGTACAATTTATAGTGCCTGGCAGTACTTGGCTTTGCAGGGACAGGGCCCCTTTACAACCGCCACAAGATACTTAAATTTCCTAAGTGATATGTGCCTGCTAGGGATGCATAATGACTAATGTAAGCCCTGTGGTCGTGGATCTTGTTTAGATGCACACATCTGTGGTTGTTTGGTGTTTTTATACTAACCAAACAAACTATTGTGCCTTGGTGTCTCTCTGGAATCCTGCTGATGTAAATTTTATACAAAAATTAACAGTCATTAAGATAAGTCTTTGGCTCCATATAGCAGGTTTAAGTAGACCTCAGGCACAATTATTCACTGTGTAATTTTTGGGCATCCATGCACACATCTGTGTTTGTTTGGTGTTTTGATACTAACCAAACAAACTATGGTACCTTGGTGTCTCTCTGGATTAAGATAAGCCTTTGGCTCCATACAGCAGGCGTAAGTAGACCTTGGGTATAATTATCCATTGTGCAATTTTTGGGCATCCATGTTAGCAGCAGACACACTGTGTATATTTATGTGCATATTTGGAACTATGTGATATGATATTTAGACATCACTCCCTAGCAGATTATTAGGACTCTCTGCATGAGTTCTTGCAGGTTATGTATGTACCTTTTAAGATCTCTCCTCTTGGCCTTACTTTGCCTACATTTTGTATATACTTGCATATGTATTTTTTCATCATCTTTCTGATATAGAAAATATATTAATAATGGAAAATACATATTGTTTGAAGCATGTTTACCAATCTGGATGCCCTATTGCTCCAGGCAACACATAGAGTTAGTCTGAAGTAGCACATAAAACATAGGCAAGTCCTGCACCACTAATCCACCTAAGTTACCTTGTGAGTTCACCCACGTGCGTGGAACGCAGCTCCAGTGTTCAGGTTTGCCCGGTCTCAGCGTGCAGGTCAGGAAAGGACAGAGCATCCCAATAACTCCATGTAAGAAAGAAGACCTGACCGCAATCAGCTGCTGTGCCGGGAATACTTTATTAGTATTACGGGACCCGTAGGAGCCTGATTGGCAGGCAAAATGGCCGTCGTCCTCAGGTGAGGGACTCCGCATCCAGGTCTCCTCTCGCCTCTTTTACTCTGCACTTATGAATTTCTAATAAAGTATTCCCGGCACAGCAGCAGATTGTGGTCAGGTCTTCTTTCTTACATAGACTTATAGAGTTAAAGCCCAGTCACACACAATGACTTACGAGTGATCTCGAAAACGATGCGACCTGATAGGGATCGCAGGTAAGTCGCTGGGAGGTCGCAGGTGAGATGTCACACAGTCAGATCTTACCAGCGATGCAGGAACAATACAGGTCGCAGTAGCGACCTGTATAACGATCTCAGCAGTCACTGTGACCCTGTCACACAGTGTCAAACACAGCGATGTGTCCTGCCCAGTAGGACATCGCCTTTGAAGAAAATGGCCTGGACCATTCTGCAACAACTAGAGATCTCACAGCAGGGGCCTGATCGCTGGTAGGTGTCACACATAACGAGATCGCTAACGGGATTGTTACTGCGTCACAGAAACCGTGACTCAGCTGCGATCTCGCTAGCAATCTCGTTATGTGTGACGGTACCTTTAGTCTGAGAATCTTACTGCACTAAAATAAAAGGTACATCAAACATGAGACCAGTATAATAAAGTGACCGAAAAATCCATATATTGTGTGTGGTTTGACAGCCGGAGACCAGATAAAAGCAGTAGGTGGAATAACAATCACCGTCTCCCCATACGCAGAGTTTACCATTCAGGGAAAATGTGTGTAAGGTAAGCAAGTGATGACTGCTCTGATAGATAAAACAGATAATGTAACTTAAAGAAAAGACATTGTCTCTGAGCATTCATAATAATGATCTGTGTGAGATCAAAACAGTAAAACTGTGTACAGCCATACAGTGCTGGCCAAAAGTATTGGCACCCCTGCAATTCTGTCAGATAATACTCAGTTTTTTCTTGAAAATGATTGTAATCACAAATTCTTTGTTATTATTATCTTCATTTATTTTGCTTGCAATGAAAAAACACAAAAGAGAATGAAACAAAAATCAAATCATTGATCATTTCACACAAAACTCCAAAAATGGGCCAGACAAAAGTATTGGCACCCTTAGCTTAATACTTGGTTGCACAACCTTTAGCCAAAATAACTGGGAACAACCGCTTCCGGTAACCATCAATGAGTTTCTTACAATGCTCTGCTGGAATTTTAGACCATTCTTCTCTGGCAAACTGCTCCAGGTCCCTGAGATTTGAAGGGTGCCTTCTCCAAACTGCCATTTTGAGATCTCTCCACAGGTGTTCTATGGGATTCAGGTCTGGACTCATTGCTGGCCACTTTAGTAGTCTCCAGTGCTTTCTATCAAACCATTTTCTAGTGCTTTTTTAAGTGTGTTTTTGGTCATTGTCCTGCTGGAAGACCCATGACCTCTGAGGAAGACCCAGCTTTCTCACACTGGGCCCTACATTATGCTGGAAAATTTGTTGGTAGCCTTCAGACTTCATAATGCCATGCACACGGTCAAGCAGTCCAGTGCCAGAGGCAGCAAAGCAACCCCAAAACATCAGGGAACCTCTGCCATGTTTGACTGTAGGGACCGTGTTCTTTTCTTTCAATGCCTCTTTTTTTTCCTGTAAACTCTATGTTGATGGCTATTCCCAAAAAGCTCTACTTTTGTCTCATCTGACCAGAGAACATTCTTCCAAAACGTATTAGGCTTTCTCAGGTAAGTTTTGGCAAACTCCAGCCTGGCTTTTTTATGTCTCGGGGTAAGAAGTGTGGTCTTCCTGGGTATCCTACCATAGAGTCCCTTTTCATTCAGACGCCGACGGATAGTATGGGTTGACACTGTTGTACTCTCGGACTGCAGGGCAGCTTGAACTTGTTTGGATGTTAGTCGAGGTTCTTTATTCACCATCCATACAATCTTGCGTTGAAATCTCTCGTCAATTTGTCTTTTCTTTCCACATATAGGGAGGTTAGCCTCAGTGCCTTGGGCTTTAAACTTCTTGATGACACTGCGCACCGTATACACAGGAACCTTCAGGTCTTTGGAGATGGACTTGTAACTTTGAGATTGCTCATGCTTCCTCACAATTTAGATTCTCAAGTTCTCAGACAGTTCTTTGGTCTTATTTCTTTTCTCCATGCTCAATGTGGTACACACAAGGACACAGGACAGAGGTTGAGTCAACTTTAATCCATGTCAACTGGCTGCAAGTGTGATTTAGTTATTGCCAACACCTGTTAGGTACCACAGGTAAGTTACAAATGCTGTTAATTACACAAATTAGAGAAGCATCACATGATTTTTCAAACAGTGCCAATACTTTTGTCCACCCCCTTTTTTATGTTTGGTGTGGAATTATATCCAATTTGGCTTTATGACAATTTTTTTTTTTTTTTTCATTGAAGAAAAATTAAATGAAGATAATAATACCAAAGAATTTGTGATTGCAGTCATTTTCAAGAAGAAACAGTATTATCTGATAGAATTGCAGGGGTGCCAATACTTTTGGCCAGCACTGTATCTTCTGCATAAAAAAACAGACAAATCGGCAATGTACCCTGAAAGACAAAATGAAAAAGAATTTTCAAATATTTGTTCACACATTCTATTCCAAGGTCACCAGATGTCTGCTTCAAAGATTCACAGACTAAAGAAGTGGAAAGCATCTGCACTGATGGCCAAAATCTTTGTCATTTGGATATGGGGCTGGAAAAGTAGGGTCCAATCAGAATCCAGAATGTCATCAACAAATGTTAAGCCCTGGGGGTGAAGGTGATCATGATGAGACTCAGATACCTGAGGGGCATGCATACTGTATCAGGCCAAGAAGAGGAGGAGGGTGACTCAGGGCGAGGAGTGTGAACAAAAGAGAGGATGATGATGAAGTTGTAGAACAAACCCCTCAACCGACAATATCCCTCATTCACCATTTTTTATTTATTTATTTATTTATTTTAATTTTTACCGTTATCCATAGTGATGTCATACGATGTTCCCCAAAAGCCAACCTGAAATACATAAAAAGAGAAATTTATTAAAGAAATAAAGAGTAGACAAAACCCCCCTCATTTACCAATTTATTTCCCTGCAAATCTTTCTCAATCCACCATAATATATTCTCCAGCACCTCCCTTACAGTCCACCAGTTTGTCAAATACACCCTACTCCATCTTCTAACAGCATTACAGCCAGCCCTCCATCCCGCAGTTGTGGTCATGTAAAAGATTATTTCTTCCTACACATGCCAAAGCTAAGAGCTTGAACTTCTCCACACCCAATCTGTTGGCCAAAGATATCCTGCCTTTCTACCTAGTGGATACAGATGATTTCTGAAAGCTGATGACTGTTGCAGTGCCCCAGTACTAGTTGTCCAGTTGCCATTACTTCTCTAATAAATCTGTGCCTGCACTACACCAACATGTCGCGTACTTCACCTGTTCCTTTAAAAATGCTGTGTATGGCAGAGCGCATTTCACCACTGACACCTGGATGAACCAGTATGGCCAAGGGCATTACATCTCACTGGATGTGATGCTGCAGAAGGCACAGTTGCTCTGTGCTCAATTCCGCTGTTCAAATGCCATTGCTCATCAAACAGCTACAGAGGTCCTACAGGTTAACCGATTGATATTTGATGTGCCGGATTCCACTATGCACATGTTGCCACAACTGTGCCAGCAGCAATGAGCCCTGGTGCAGTATGTCATGATGCATAACCTAACCCTACGCAGTCTGGTGGTACGGCAAATCATGGTTGCGGAGTAGGCACAGATGGAAGACCTCTGCACCCTTCTGCACAGTTTCAAAATGCCTACTAAGATGGCAAACGCTGATGATGCACTATTCTGGTCCTCTACATGCTGGAGCATACTTTGAATAGTCTGCAGGAAGAGGTGATAGTCCCAGTGAAAGATGAGGAAGTAGAGGAGGATGCAAAAAGGATACTAATATCTGTAAAGGTCCGAAATGTAATCGCAAAGGTGGGTGGCATGCAAAGGTGGAGCACAGCGATCGAGGGGGGCTGATGGTACCAGACAAACTGTTAGTGAATGTGCAGGAGCTGAGGAACAAATGGAGGAAGATAAGGCGCAGGAGGTTATGGGCTCACAACAGTCATGAAATCAAGAAGATATTGATCTTCTCTCTATTGTCCATGGTTGGTGGGAGGGGACAGAGGAAGCAAGCTTGAGTGTTACCCTGTCACCAACACACCATGGAGTTGGGCCTCACAGAAGCATCTGACATATGATGAGTGCCTTCTTGCTGCACTATTTGCAACATGATGCTCATATTGTTATGATGAGAAATTGTTCTGGGTTGCCACGTTTTACATCCATGGTACAAGAGTAAATTTTACCAGATGCTTCCCCCCTGGAAAGGAAAGGGACACGTGCATGCTGGAGTATCGAAGCAAGCTTGTACACAATCTTAAGAGTGGTTTTCCCCAAGGCAGCATAGAGGCACACAGTGTGCATTGCAGTTCTATACTTCCAACCGTGAGAACATCAAGTCGACATTATAGAAACATTAGAAGCAGCAGTTTATGTAGCAGAACCAATTTCTCTGAGTTGTGGCACACAATATTTAGACTATCTCATGCACCAGCAGAACAGAGTACAAGTCTGACAGCAAGTGAACAACTGGAGAGGATGGTGCTAAAGTATCTAGACCCTTTAGCATTTTGGTTTTCAAAAATGGAAGAGTGGCCTGATCTCGTCAGTCACACCTTGGAGGTTTTATCATGGCCAGAAGCAGTCTCCCAATGGATAAGCACAAGGGTGGGATTCAGCCGGTTCTGTCCGGTTCTGGAGAACCAGTTGTTAAAATAGCAGCCGGTTCCCAGAACCGGCAAGAAACAGCTCTGGCGATCCGGTTCCCTGTATTCATTTGTGTTAGTGTCTCTTTAAGAAACTAGCACAAATGAATCTCCATACCTCCGCGCCGCACTTCCTGGTTCAGTGAAGCCTGTCGGCTCCCTGACCCGGCGTGCAGCGACGCGCTGACGCTGCAGAGAGGTCACTGCAGTGTGAGGAGGTCGCGCCTCCTCCTGCCGTCTGTCAGCGTCAGTGTGTGCAGAGAGCCGCGGAGGAGGACGGAAGACAGAGCAGCAGCCCCCGGTGTTTGGAACAGGTAAGCGCTTATAGAGCCGAAGATACAGGGAGAGGGGCTGCATAAGAGGGCAGCTATATGGGGAGAGAGGCTACATAAGAGGGCAGCTATATGGGGAGAGAGGCTGCATAAAGATGGCAGCTATATGGGGAGAGAGGCTGCATAAAGATGGCAGCTATATGGGGAGAGAGGCTGCATAAAGATGGCAGCTATATGAGGAGAGAGGCTGCATAAAGATGGCAGCTATATGGGGAGAGAGGCTACATAAGAGGGCAGCTATATGGGGAGAGAAGCTGCATAAGAGGGCAGCTATATGGGGAGATGAGCAGCATAAAGATGGCAGCTATATGGGGAGAGGGCTGCATAAGAGGCCAGCTATATGGGGAAAGGAGGCAACATAAGATGGGAGCTATATGGGGAGAGGGGCTGCATAGATGGGAGCTATATGGGGAGAGGAGGCCACAAAAGATGGCAGCTATATGGGGAGAGGGGCTGCATAGATGGGAGCTGTATGGGGAGAGGAGGCTGCATAGATTTGAGCTATATGGGAAAAGGAGCACATGGGATAAGATCTGCTGGGAAAAGAAGCCATGATGGGATGGGATCTGTAGGGGGAAGGTCGCCCGTTCCAATTTTAGCAGGGCTCCTTTAGTAATAATTTTTAAAAATTGTAGAAAAACCATTTAATACAATATGACTGAAAGTGACGGGAACAACTGATGCTGGACAGGAGAGGGAAGGTATAGAAGGGGAAGGAGATTTTACTTTAAATTACTTGTATTCTTTGGTTGAGGAAAGTGCGGAAAAATGGGTGTGGCTAACAAAATGGGTCTGGTTACAGAATGGGTGTGGTTTTCAACTGGGCGGAGTTTACAGAGAACCTGTTGTTAAAAATTTGAATCCCACCCCCGGACAAGCACATCCGATTGTCCCCTGAAAGTGCAGCTACCTAACTTTCATCAAGATGCACAAGTCATGGATCTCCAATTACTTTTCCACCCCAGTCGCAAACTGTGCAGACTAGGCAATGGTGCAGTTTTCAGTGTGAGGCATTGATTTCATATTATTTCAGTCTGTGACACCTTTCTTGTGGCTACTGTAGCTGCTGTTGCGACTGCTGTTGTTTGTTACTAAAAAGTACCTTGGTGGTGCAACAATCAAATTTCCGCCACTGTTTCTTTTATAATGTGGCTTTTTTAATGCTAATTTTATACTGAAAATGAGTTGCAAGAATTTTTAGCCCCACATGGCTAAAAACAAAAGAAAAGAAAAAAAGTGACCACCGTTTAGAAAGGGAATTCTATCAGAATAGTTTGAAAAAAGGTCATTCATGTGACATTACATCTGCACATCTGACAGGTACCAGGAATAATCAGCAGGTAATGAGCCGCAGGGTTGAGCGATGACGTCACTCAGGTTATTTGCGGTCACAGCTGGAGGTAACCAAGGTCCTCCACCTGTGACCACAAATAACCTGCGTGATATAAATGCTCATCACTGTGGCTAAGACAGTCTCTGCCTGAAGATCACAGCGGATTGTCATGGTCTATGCTCATGCGCTGTAAAATCAGATGTAACAGAGCTTAAATCATCATGGGGCCTCGGGTTGATTACATCAAACCTGGGTGTTTTGGTGGTTAATAAAGGGGTGAAAAAGGGTTATTTTGTAATTTATTTCAAATAAAGTATTTTTGATAGAGGGGTCTCATAGACGCCTCCCATTACTAATTGAGGGTTTAGCGGCAGCTGTGAGCTATTAACTCCTTATTACCCAATTTGCCACCACACCAGGGCAATCGGGATGAGCCTTGTAATGTTCTGGGATTATCGCATTTAATGGATGGGACAATCCTGGGTGGCTGCAGGCTGCTATTTTTAGGCTGGGGAGGTCAGAAAGCATGGGTCTCCCTAGCCTGAGAATAGCAGCCCCTAGCTGTTGGCTTTATCATGGCTGGGTATCAAAATTGAGGAATACCGCACATTTTTTAAATTATTTATTTAAATAATAAGAAAAGCCACATGCGGTCCCTATTATGTTGATACACAGTCAGGATGAGCACATGGCTGCAGGCTGTAGCCTGTATCTGTATGCTTTATTTATGCTGGGTATCATAAAATGGGGGTACCCTACAACAAATTTTTTATTTATTTTTACACCAGTAGAGATGCACACACAGCATCTCTAAGTGAAAGAAGTCAGACACATTGTCACACAGGGTGGGGGCGTTTCTGACTGCAACCATTAAGAGACGCGGTGACTTTCAGTGGGCGGGGAAGCAATGCATATGCATAAGGGATAATAAGTGTCCCCGGAAGCAGAGATACAGCCACGTGGGAGACTTGGTAAATATAACGCACTTGCTCCAATCCCCCATTCCCTTCTAACACCATTTTAAAGTGATGGATTCTGGTCCCCATAGACGTATACGGGGACTGGCATCTGGAAAGATATCCAAAATCAATTACGGATCCAAACCAAGTTTTGTTTTTTACACCCAGTTGGACAAACACTACTTCTAAAAACTAGAGACTATGCAATTTTTCTTCTTTGTGATTTTTGGGACTAGCACAAAAGGATGGAAGAGCTCCCTCGAGTCCTGAGTCCTATGAAACTTGGAAGCTATCTTAGGGATATATGCTGGATTAGGTCTCAAAATATCTCTAGATTCCAAGAGATGAGTGAAAGGAAAATCTACTGACACGGCCTGAATGTCGCTAACCATATGGGCTGATATTAAGGCCACTAGTAGGATTGCTTTTAGAGAGAAGCTTAACTGGTTTAGCGCCTATAGGTTCAAAAGGAGATTCTGCAAGGGGTGCCAAAACCACATTTCCATAATGTAAACTTGGCCTAGGCATAGGTCTTTACCTAGGGTAAGCATTAATAAAATGGTAAACTCAAAGGTTATGCGCCAGATTACAGGGTCCCTATAGCCGACACCTGAATCTTGAGGTTGCTAGTAGAGAGACCTGTTCTAAACCCTTTTGAAGGAATTTTAAAATAGCATTGACTGGTACTCCATCTCCCAGCTTACCTCCTGAACAGGCCAAGAATTTTCTCCATGTTGTACTGTAGATGTTCGTGGTGACTGCTTTCCTACTATGGAGCAAAAAAGAAATTAGGTCAGGAGAAAAGCCTGTATCTCTTAGCAGTGACCTCTCCAGATCAACACTGTTAAATTTAAGCTGGCTACTTGCAGATGCTGAACCGGCCTTGTGAGAAAAGTTTGGAGTAGGGTCTCTTCATACTGACGCACAAACAGCGCCTCTAATTGGTTGCACACTCACCACTATAAAAATATAAACATGAAAAATGGTAAAGCATTACTGCTATAGGAATACTATGAACAATGAAAAATACATTTAGCTATCTGGAAAAAATGAAATACATGAAAAATGGCATTGCAAAACTGCTATGAATATTTGAAAGTAGTAGAGATGTTTAGCAAATGTATTGATCAATGCAAATGAGCCCGAAAATCAACGACAAGGTAATCTCTAATTTTTCGGGAACCTAACCTTAACCCTTCTCTATGTGCTTTTAAAAATCTGCAAGTATGGGCAGACAGGCTCCTGGCTATATAGGATCATGAATAGAGTCTGGTAATAGGGCGGGGTTCTGGGTTCTCAGTCAGAAGAACTACATACTATTCAGAAAAAAGACTGACTGGAACACCTATATGTATGAATTGTGTACTAGCTTAAAAATACATGACTAAAATAAATATAATAAGCTGCACACTAAGCACTATAAAAATATAAAAATGAAACATGGTAAAGCATTACTGCTATAGGGATACTATGAGCAATGTATTTTTCATTTCCTGGTATAAAACTGGGCCCTTAATATTGCTGGGATGCATGAGGTCAGAGAACCCAGCAGCAACACAGCTCTCCTGTGGGACACAGAGGGAAGTTTAATTGCTTCTGAGACTTGACTGCATACTTTTTCTCTTTTTTTTGACCTCTGGAAGGTAGCACTCCTGAATTCGGAAGTCCAGCATTAAGCCTAAAAAAGTTGTACTCTCATGGACTCTAACCTCTACTTTTTTTGTATTTAAGAGCCAACCTAATTTCTTTAATGTGATGCAGACCTCTTGTAGTTGAATGTTGCAGTGATGAACTGAATTGGCTATGATCAGGAAGTTGTCCAGATAAGGGACTATCAGCGTCTCCCTTTCTTGAAGTTGAGTCGTCACTGCCACTATTATTTTTGCAAAACTCTGAGGGGCTACTTCCAGTCTGAACAGAAGGGTTCTGTATTGAAAGTGACTGATCTCATCCTCTATGGTTAAGGCTACCATGAGAACTTCTGGTAATCCACATGTGTTGGCACATGATAATATGCATCCCATCACATTTAGGAATCTGTTCAGGCTTCTTAAATTTATTATTGTCCTGAACAATTCGTCTGGGTTATATTTATCAAAAAGAGAGGGGAATAAAATCCCTTCCCCACATTTGGCACAGTGACCTTCAAGAGAACGGACTTTTTTACTAGATCTAGAACTAATGATTCTAAAGCCAGCTGTTCCTTCAGAGAAGGCTGTGGATATGTAAGTATAAACCTCTGCGCAGGAAATGCTTGAAACTCTAGCCTTAGGCCAGATCTCACCAAGGACAACATCTGCAAGGACTTTGTATGTTCGTCCATGTTTACGTGGGTTTCCTCTGGGTTCTCTGGTTTCCTCCCACACTCCAAAGACATACCGATAGGGAATTTAGATTGTGAGCCCCAATAGGGACAGTAATTATCACACTTGTAAAGCACATTGGAATTAATAGCGCTATATAAGGGAGTAAAATAAATAAATCTACCTGCTTGCAGAAAATTTTTACCAGGCAGGGAAAAAGAGGGAGAGTCCTCCCCCTACTTGGGGACAGAAGTTACAGGGACGATTTCTTTCCATCCCACAAAGGACCCCCCACGCATAAAGCATCTGTGTTTTTTTTTCTTACGGTCAGTCACTCTATCCTGAACTTTGGCAGGTCTTTTCTGGTTATACCTTCTTCTTCTAAAGGATCTTCTGTAAGATGGAAATGACAAATTTGGAAAACCTATCCAGCCTCTTCTAAAATATAATTCAAAACAGGGCTGCATAGGATTTCTCCCTCACAGGAGATAGAGCACAGTTTTGATTGGGCTTGCATTTCTCCTTGCCAGCACTTTAACCAGAGAGCTCTCCAAGCTACATTAGCCAGTGCCACTGATCTAGCCACTAGTCTTACCAAATCTGTAAATGCATCAGATTAAAATGCTGTTGCTCCATTCATCAATGGAATTGTCCCCAAAATACTGTCCTACTCGGTAACCACTTTAATTTTCAGTTGATCTTACAGTTGATCCAACCAAACCATAAGTGATCTGGTAGTACATGTTGCGGAGAAGACTGATATCAGAGGACCCGCCACCAATTCCCAAGTAACCTTAAAGATGCTGTTTGATTTTCTATCCAAGGGATCCTTAAGTATCCCCATATCCTTAAAGGGTAAAGTGAATCTTTTGGATACTTTTGAGACAGCTACATCCAATTTTGGGTCTTTATTCCAAGATGCTGTTAAAGCAAATGGGTATTTTCTTTTAAAGGATGACAGAAAGGAACTCCTCTTTTCAGGTTTCTTCCTTTCAAGGTCTGGATTCTTTTATTGACCAGGAAGGCCCTTCATTTTTTCTGTTCTAGGCCGACAAACATAATATCCTGGATGAATTTCTGGGTTTTCTTAAAAGTTACCCATTGTAGATCTAACCACCTTATATTCGCCTTCTGACAAGTCAGGCTCGTCTAACTGAGGGGGGACATCTAGCTTTCTTAAGATTTTTAAACCTTTCTTCTCCTATGGATCTTGGGGAGTTCTTGCGCTCCTCAATAATTATTGATCTAAATTCTGAAACCAGGTTAGGGTATACTGTATCTCTCATACAGTATGTTCAATGCAGGATTTACAATGTCTTTTCAACCAGGAAGCAAGAGTATTGGATTAGGAGGAGGAACCATGTTCCTTGACAGATGCCCTCTGAAGGCTGTGGATTCCTCTCTTCTATCAGAATCCACTTTATTGGAGCTGTGGCTCTACTGACTGGTACTACTATCACTTTCCCACTGGAGCTTATGCCACTGCTGTTGCCACGTCATCGCTGATGCAGCAGATGTTTTCATTTTCACAAGGGTAAGAGGAAAAAATGAACTGTAAAATTTGTTGTGCTATTACTACTGAGTACACTGACACCCAATATGTAGTGGAAAACTTCTGTTTGAGTACATTGCAGGGCTCAGAAGTGAATAACCACCCTTAAACAAGCGCACATTTGGGAGGAATAGACCGTGGTGCTTTGTCGCAATTGAAGGGCCACTATAGTGCCAAAACAGCAGAAATCACCCTCATGTGACCCCTATTTTGGAAAGTAAACAACTTGAAGAATTTGTCTAGGAGTGCAGTGAGCATTTCAAACCCACAGAAGAATCACTCAATTGTGTAACATTAGACTGTGCAAATGAAAAATTATTTTTTTTGCAGTGAAATGTTGTTTTAGCCCAAGGTTTCTAACTTTCAAAAGGGCTATAGGAAAAAATGGACCATGCAATTTTTTACACAATTTCTCCTGAGTGCAATAATATCATGCATTTAGTCAGAATCTAGCTTTCAGGCACAGTGCAAATCTGAGAAGGAAAGAGAGCCATATGAAGTACAGATTTTGCTGGAATGGTTTGCAGGTGCCATGTCACATTGGCAGACCCCTGAGTTGTTGGAACAGTAGAACCCTGTAAATAGTACCATATTTCCTATGTATGACCCTATTTCCCAACTATACCCATCAATTAATTCATCTAGGTGTGCAGTGAGCATATTGACACCACAGATGTATTACAAAATTGAATAGGTTCGGGAGTAAAGATCGCTATTTGACTCAGATTTTTAGAGAACTGTTTGCAGGCTGTATTTGCCAGAAGAGCCAAAACTCAAGAGAGCCCTTATTGGAATCTACATTCCTCTGGGAATTCATCTATTGGGTATAATGAGGATTTTAACTCTATTGGGTGAATCCCATAAAAAAGCACACAGTGGAAGTTGCAGAGTTTTCAGAGATTTACCCATAAACTACTATATAAGCCCTCAACATAGAGCACAGGATAAGTGTAAGCTGACCTTTAGGCTATGTGCGCACGTGTGCGCTCTGCACCGCACCGAAAATGTGCGCTTCAGAGCGCAGCTGAAAAGCTGCGTTCTGAAGCGCATGGTGCCGGCAGATTCGTGCGCTCTGCATGCTGCCTCTCCCTATAGACAGCATGCAGAACGCACGAAAGAAGTGACATGTTACTTCTTAGAACGCAGCGATTCGGCAAGCAGCCGAATCGCTGCTTTCTAACATGCCACGTGCGCACGGCCCCTGCACAGTCTCCATAGACTGTGCAGGGGACGCAGGACGC
The DNA here is from genome assembly GCF_048569485.1 of Anomaloglossus baeobatrachus. Taxonomy (NCBI): domain Eukaryota; kingdom Metazoa; phylum Chordata; class Amphibia; order Anura; family Aromobatidae; genus Anomaloglossus; species Anomaloglossus baeobatrachus. The sequence goes on from NC_134355.1 coordinate 292,135,070, forward strand.
ATGCAGTTATGCTGCGGTGCAGAACGCAGCGTAACTGCATGTAATACGCACACGTGCGCACATACCCTTAGGCTATGTGTGCACGTTGCGGTTTTTTTTTGCGTTTCTGCAGCGTTTTGAGCAACAGCGTCCCATTCTCAAAATGCATGCATTCTGGTTCCCCTGTAAAGTCTATGAGAATCATGCAAAATCTGTGCGTACGATGTGTCGCGGGTGGAGGGGCCGCGCTCGCTACGCTCGTGTCCGGGGCTGATGCTGCTCGGTGGCTTGAGCGGTGGGCCGGACTTGGGGACTCGAGAAGTGCTCCTCGCCCTGAGGGAAAAGGGGTGTCAGGTGGTTTTTGGGAGATAGTTCGTGATGCCACCCACGGGTCATGGTGATAGTGGGCACCACCGCTGCTCGTGACGGGATTCCCAGGAACGATGGCGGGGAGCAGCTAGGTGTTCGTTCCCACTCTGTGGGTAGGGGTTGGTGATCCCGGGGCCCGGTGGGGGTACGGGGAGGCAGTAGGGTCGTGGTGCAGGGTTGCAGGGGCAGCGCGGCGCAGTGCCGGATGGCACGGTTATACTCACTCAGGCACAGATTCACAGAGTCTCTGGTAAACCAAACGGCTGGATGGACGGGTCCCGCAGCCGGCTGCAGTGTCTTTGCTCTCCCCGGACAGGTTGATGGTGGCTGTCTTTCCCTGCACCGTTGTAGAATGTATTGACTCCGATGGTTTCCCACTGGTAGTCCGCTCCCCGGCGTGTATGTACCGAAGGAGCCCCTTTTGCCCGCAGGCGCTGGCCCTTGGATCTCTAGCCTATGGCGGTGGCTTTTTATCCTCACTGTGTGGACTGTTGCCTTCTGTCGGGTCTTGGGTGTGAGGGAACACCTGGGGTCCTGGTCACTATCGGATTTAACCGTTTTCGGCGGCTCCTAGCCTGGTCGGGGTCTGATGGCCCTGCCTTTGTGCTTGGTACAGATCTGCTCCCGGGCTCGATACCGGTGGGCCACCGCCCGTCCCCGGTCCTAAGGTTCCGCTGACTTGCCCCCACTCCTGCAGATGGCCACCACCGTCTGCCGACCTTGCTGTACGTGCCTGGGCTCCTACCCAGACACCAACAGTTTTTCTCCTGTCACTTTCCACTCCAAACTCAAAACTGAAAACTTTTCCCGCCACCAGGCCTGTGAACTCCTAGGTGGGTGGGGCCAACCGCCTGGCTCCGCCCCACCTGGTGTCGACATCAAACCCTGGAGGCGGCAACAAGGATTTTATTTGACTGTTGTTGCCTAACCAGGGGAGGGGGTGTGTGTGATGTTGTGTTTGTGACTACCTGGCTAGTCCAGGGCATCACAGATGCTTTTTGAAACGCAGCGTTTTGATTGTCAAAAATTTGATAAAATCTCTGCGTTTAGAAAAGCAGCATGTCAATTCTTTTGTCCGTTTTGGCATTTGAAATCAATGGGTTGTAGAAAAACGCTGCCAAAATGTTAAGCAGTGCGTTTGCACTGCATTTTTGTTGCGATCCGCATGTTTTTTGACATAACAAAGGCAGGTCTTTCGGTCTCTCTCTCTCTCTGTCCGTTGGTCTGTTGGTTGTTCTCTCTCTCTTTCTGTCTCTATCTCTCTTTCTGTCCATGTCAGTCTCTGCCTCTCACCCCCTCTCTCATACTCACCGATCACCGGCGCGGCGCTACACGGCGTTCACACTGTGGCAGCTTCTCCTCTTTTGAAAATGAAGGCCGCTCATTAATTCATCTCGTATTCCCTGCTTCCCCCGCCCACCCGTGCCTATGATTGGTTACAGTCAGACATGCCCCCACGCTGAGTGACAGCTGTCTCACTGCAATCAATCACAGCCGCCGGTGGGCGGGTCTATATCGTGCAGTAAAATAAATAAATAAATAATATAAAAAAACAATGTGCGGCCCCCCCCAATTTTGATATCAGCCAAGATAAAGCCACACGGCTGAAGGCTGGTATTCTCAGTATGGGGAGCCCCACGTTATGGGGAGCCCCCAGCCTAACAATATCAGCCAGCAGCCGCCCGGAATTGCCGCATCTATTAGATGCAACAGTCCCGGGACTCTACCTGGCTCATCCCAAATTGCCCTGGTGGCAATCGAGGTAATAAGGAGTTAATGACAGCAGCCCATAGATGCCACTAAGTCCTAGGTTAATCATGGCAGGCAACTCCCCGGGATACCTTCCATGATTAGCCTGTAAGTTAAAGAAAATAAACACATACACACGAAAAAAATGCTTTATTTGGAATAAAAGACAAAAAAAACCCTCGTTTACCACTTTATTAAACCCCCAAATACCCCTCCAGATCCGACTTAATCCACAGAGGTCCCACGACACTTTCAGCTCTGCTACATGAAGCTGACAGGAGCGGCAGTAGAACACCGCCGCTCTCTATTAGCTCCACGCAGAAACTGAAGTGAGCCTAGCGATCAGCTGTGCCCTCATTCAGGTGATCCGCGGACACAACTCTCAGGTGGAGGACTGCAGCTTTGGCCGCGGGTCACCTGAGTGATGGCACAGCTGATCGCGCGGCTCACTGCAGTCACTCAGGGGATTTGCGGTTACCTCTCTCTCTCTCTCACTCTCTCTCTCTCCTCCCGACCGCAAATTTTTTCCCGGCGAAACATTAAAAAAAAACCCAAAAAAACGCAAAAAGTTATTTTACAGGAATCCATTGCTTTATTAGCACACTATTTGGAACGCATCCGTCACATGCCTCACGCAACGCACTGTGACGGATGCCTCACAACACAAGTGTGAAAGCAGCCTAATGTGTGCGGGGGGTGGAGTGCGGGGTGGGTGGAGCTGAGCGGGGCCATGGCATATGGCTGGGGACAGGTGACTTCCCAGGTCTGTGTGTGTGTGTTTGTGTTCATTCAGTGTATTGGTTCACTGACTGGTTGCAGTGAGACAGCTGTCACTCAGCGTGGGGGCGGGTTTGACTGCAACCAACCATAGGCGCCGGTGGGTGGGGGAAGCAGGGAATGCGAGATTGAATAATGAGCGGCCGACATTTTCAAAAGAGGAAAAGCCGCCGTAGCTTTCTGACAGCAGTGCAGTGCCGTGACCGTGATTGGTGAGTATGAGAGAGGGGGGAGAGAGACCAAGAGTGATTTTAAATTATTTAGATCGTTCTGCTGGACATGCTGAGTATGCTCTGTAGAACATGACGGAATTGTCAGCGGATTCCGCCGCATAGACAATCATTAGACACCTTGGCCGATTCAAACGGAATCTGTCAAGGTGCGTTACTTTAACGACCCAAAAAATGCTACATATAGCTCTCCCTCCGCCCAACGCTGCGTCAAAATAATAACTCAGCGTCATCCAGAGGGTGCAACGCAGACACTTGCGTTACAGTGCGTTGTCAATACAAGTCTGTGAAGAATAGCGCAGTGCGTTAACGGACTGCGCTATTCTCCATAGCGGCGGATTGCGCTGAACGCAAGTGTGAAAGCGCCCTTACCCCGCAGCATGGGGGCACATATCAGGATGGTGGCTGCACCACGATGGAGGCACATACCAGCATTGGGCCACATCACAGCATCAGCATATTTTTACTTAACTTTACACTGTTCATGGCCTTCTTTCATTACAAGCCATGGACATCATTAAACATTAGACTCATCTATTAAAACTGTTCTTTCTGTTGTTTGTCATTTTAAAACCAATAAACAATTATAACAATATTAAATTAAACCTAACCCTTCCAGTCCATTCATTACCTTATTATTCAATCTTCTAACCTACATACACATTCTAGACTACCCGATACGTTAGAATCGGGCCACATTCTAGTAGAGTATATTTATATAAATTTATTTTCCAACTTTCTTATTCACTCTTGCACTACCATGGACAATCTTATGTCTTTAGAGTATAGCATAATTTATGGATTGTTGAATTGAGTTTAAAAAAGAAAAATGTTTGGAAGATGTAAGGGTGGTCTTTGCCATGCATTGTACTAACAACTGGAGCAGGCAAGTAGCGGATAGAACTGATTTTACTTAACCCCTTCACCACCCAGCGATATTCTGTTTTTCGTTTTTGTTTTTCCTTCCCTTTCTTCCAAGAGCCATAAATGTTTTAATTTTCCATCAACATAGCTATATGAGGGTTTGCTTTTTTCAGGATGCGCTGTACTTTTGAATAAAATCATTAATTTTACCATATAGTGTACTGGAAACAGGAAAAACATTCCAAGTGCTGTGAAATTACAAAAAAGTGCAATTCTACAATTGTTGTTTGGGTTTTTATTTACCATGTTCACTATATGGTAACTGACCTGGCAGTATGATTCTCCAGGTCAGTATGAGATTGTTGATTCCAAACATGTATAGTCTTTTTTTTATTTAATTAGTGAAAAAAATTCCATAATTTGTCAAAAAAAATAATGGCTCTTTTGTCGCCATTTTCCGAGATCCGCAACCCTCTCATTTTCCGGGATCTTGTGCTGTATGAAGACTTATTTTAGCTCCATGAGCTGACATTTTTATAAATACCATTTTTGGGTAGATGCGATAGCCTCTGTTCCATTTTATTGCAAGATTGCAGCTGTAATTCTTGCTATTTGAGGATTTTTTTTTCGTTACTCTGTGTACCGATAAGATTAATTTATTTCATATTTTGATCGAGGTGATATTCCTGAAAGTGGTGATACCAAATATGTGTAGATTTTTTTTAAAGTTTTATCATTTTCAATGGGGCAAAAAAGGGTGATTTAAAGGTTTTTTTTCACATTTTTCCGTATTTTTAAAATATTCTTTTCCACTTTTTATTGTTTATACTTACAATATTCCAAGAGCTTCTGCTGTACAGCAGAAATAGTTATTTCTTAATAATGTTGGCACGTAGCTGGCGTTCATAGGAAGTTCGTCATGACAGGGGTTATCAGCTCACCCCGGCTGTCATGATAACCCATCAACGTCCAGCGTTCACTTCAAGAGGCCGGGAATCAGAGCAGGGAAAGACACACTCCATGATGGCACGTGTAAATTCCGATGTCAGAGATTAACAATGGAATTTAACTAGTTAACAGCAGTGGGTGGATCTCCGATCTGCCTGCCGCTGTTAGAAGCACATGTCGGCTGATCAGCTCAGCGACATAGGCAGAAAAAGATGCAAGCTCACATTAAGGCCTGTGCCACACTCACGTGTTTGGCAGTTTTTTCACGTACCAGAGGCACGTACACACGTGGACATATGATTTCATAATTGTTTGGACACACGTAAGTATTTTGGAACGAAACGTGTGTCTGTTCCGTACTTACGTGTGTCCGTGTGTTTCACATGCTGACATGTCCATGTATTCTCCGGCAGCATGGGTGTCACATGGCCCGCACCCGTACAACACGCATGTAGTGTGGATGCGGTCCCGTGTGACACGCACCGGAGAAACACGTGTCATTATTTTAAAATAAAAAAACACATACTCACCTCCACCAGCCAGGCAGAATCTTCCGCTCCAAACAGTTGCTGCCGGCCGCCGCTCACTATGAGCGTGTTATGGAGGTGGGCGTGCTGTCACGGGTGCTGATCTCCGCCCCTCGGAAGCAGCATCAGGGGGGAGTCGGCATGGCTGGAGCCGAAGATCAGAACCCTGGACAGCAGCAAGGACCACGTGATTATTCAAATTACCGGCTCTCCGTGTGTTATCGCGGATAGCACACGGAGAACACACGTGGACCGCACGTACTGGAGACACATACTTACCTCACGCAACACGCAAGGAAAATACGTGCCTCGCGGCACATGCGTGATTTTCATGTGAGTGTGGTACAGGCCTAAAGGGAAGTGCAGAACCTTTGACGTACCAGTACGTGATAGGTCATGAAGGGGATAAAGCGAACCTGTCACATGTAAAAATGCTATTCCTTTGCAGATATGGGGTGAATCTGCAAGCACCAGGCAAAACACTATTAGGCTATGTGCGCTCTTAGCGTTTTTACCTGCGTTTCCGCAGCGTTTTGAGCTGCAACGTTTTAATGCCAAAAGGCATGCGTTTTGATATTCAAGCAAAGTCTATGGGAAATAATGATTTCTTGTGCGCACAATGCAGTTAAAAACACTGCGTTTTAGTTGCAGAAATTTTGGTAAAAACTCAGCGTTTAAAGAAACAACATGTCAATTGTTTTTGCCATTTTGGCAGTGTTTTGTTAACATTGGAGTCAATGAGAATTTGCCAAACACAATATACTTCAAAATCCTAGTGTTTTACATGCTTTTTTGATGCAGAAAACATGCTTTTTGGACCAATTAAATGCATGTGTTTTTGAGAAAAAATATTAATGGCATGATATGTCCCTTTACACACACCCATAGTCCGACAATTAAATGTATGAAAATCATCATTAAATTAATGTAATTTTATGCATAAATATTTGCACAAAGTTATCATTTTAATAAAATAAGCCGTTTTTAATATGATTTTAATATTGATATTTGTTATCTTTTTTTAAAGTGTTTGTATGTTTAATCTTTATTTAGCAGTGTATTTGTAGACAAAATGCATCTGATTTTAAGCAGTGAAAAAGCATGTAAAACGCGGTAAAAACGTAAGCGTATTTATAGCGTTTTTGTGTTCAAAATCAAATTTGGCAAAAACCATTTCTGCCAGAGGATGCGTTTAGAACTGCATCAACCTCGACGCAAAGTGCGCACATAGCCTTAACCTGAAGATTAACCCCATATCTTCTAGCTAATATTGTTTTTACACATGACAAGTTCCTTTTAAGAAATGAAATGTGGCTTATCCAGTGACGAGATCAGTCTTGGCAGTCCTCCATATACTGCCCCCCTCCTGGTACCCTGCTATACATCTGCTTTACCCTTTTAGGATAGTGAGTATGAGACTATTTGGCATTGCCCTGAACCATGGTATAGGATATGCCTCAGTTTTATTCTACTAGCCTATACTACTACATTATATAGGGTGCATGCATTTTTCTGCTGTACTTTTGCACTTTATAGCTGCAGTATACTTGCAGACTCTGATCAGGATAACTAACCTCTGTTTTTGCTGGTGACATTTCGGTCCTTCAGGGGCTGTTACACATACACTCTTCATTTAGGATAGTGCGTGTGGTCTTAAATCTATTGCACCAGTTTATATGTTCCTTGTACTCAGGGGTCTGATCATCTCTGCCTGTGCTTATTGTTGCACTTTTTATATATACTGAAACACGCAAGCCTTGATCAGGGTTGCATCTCCTGGCTCTGTCTGTGATACTTTAGTCTCTTAGAGGTTTTTTCATCTATACTATTTACTGTACTATATTGATGTGAATAAATCGGAACAGGCTTGTTTTATCTTTGTCATCCTAAAAAAGACAGCTTATAGCCCTTGAGGTACTGCTATTCCCTCTTTATACCATCTAAGGCTCTGCCCAAGCCCATATATTATAATTACATAACCTATATTGTACAGTTTAAAGTGCATACTGTGTAGCAGGTTACATTACTTATTTATGTAATATTTGTATGAGGGTTATCTGATATTTTTTTGTGTGATTCACTTTCACATTTATTACAAATGGTTTTTGGCTTGGGGATACAAGTCTGTTTTTAAATGTTTTTAATTGTTTCATGTGCCTTTACTCCCAGTGAGGAGATTCATGTATTCTCTGTTTTTGTAATAAAGATTTATACTTTCATACGATTCAATTTTTTGGTGATCCCTTGAAAGGTATACTCTTTTTCTTCTTGTTTCGTTTTGCCTTTCGTATACCTGGAGATCCCATAGAGTGGTGCCCTACCTCCCCATAGTCTACCTCCATATACCACACACAGTGTTTTTTCAGTCCTCATCAGCCACATATCATTGAGAACAGTCCAGGGATATCTTAGCCTCTTTCCTCTCTTCTCAGCTCTCTTGAACTGCTGCTATTTGTGAAGACTTTCTTCATAGGCGTCTCTCTTCAATCTTTCCACTCAGGGTTTTGAAGTCCCTCCACATATATGCTCATGTCTGCCTTCAAGCAGCTCCTGTCTTTTCCAATTACCCATCAACTATATTCCAGATCTTTCTCCATTGGCCTGTGCTGGGTTGTCTGAGCATGCTTAATATGATCTGTCACATGGGCTATCCCGAAACGCATTTCCTCAAGAAATATACAACCTGCAAGACAGAGACCATATCAATACACCATTATATCATATATACAACAAAATACATGTTTTGCAGCTGCTACAATTATATACTCCAGACATGTTCTCTTCTTACACTAGTGCTCGAAAAAGCCCCCAAAATTCTCGAAAAGCACTCAAAGTGCCAATGGCAAAAAAACAAAATGTTAAAAAAGCACTTAGGTAATAATAAAAAAAAGCTAGAAGACATTTCAGATAAAAAAAACTGCTGACAATTCCTGAAGCATCATCCTCTTAAACGTTGCCCACCTGGAAAAGAAGTGTACGTGTATGTTAACATGGGTTTACCATGCAAATGTAACATAGATGGCAGAACAAGCGTTTCATCTCAATTTATGAGCACATGAACAGGCATAAAGGTTTCTCGATGGTTAGATTTGTATGCATTATTTCCATTAAACACTTTGAGAATGGTTGTTTGCGAACAATTTCCTTTAGAATGCCACAAATTGTTATTACAAAATAAAATGTCAAAAATAAAGGACTTTGTTAAAAGAAGCTTTACAATTTATCCTTTATAATGTTAAAAACAGACAGCATATGGACAACACATACTGCTCTCCAAAGTCAAGAGCCCAGATTCATCAAGACAGGTGATTTCTCTCACCAATCTTGAAGAGGATGCACCAGACTGTCCCGATTCATGAAGTGTGCCGCCCTGGCGCAGATCAGGGTGCTCGGATCCGGAGTGCTCGTGGCTCGAGGGGTCCGGATCTGGGCTCGGCTAACACCCCGATCCTTGGAAAGGGATATTTACAGGGGAGAGGTTTGTGACGCCACCTGTGGGCTGCGGTAATGGGAGTACCGCCGCTGCTGGAAGTAGTACCGGGGCAGAAGGTGTGGAGCAGCAAGGTGTCGGTCCCTCCACAGGTAGGGAAGGCCCCGTCCTCTGAGGTAATGATGTGGGATATTTGGGAGCACAGGGTGCAGGGGTACAGAGTACTCACTGTGGGTAGTCGTGGTGCAGGATGACGATTACAAAGCAGACACTCACACTGAAGATAAACCAGAGTCTCTGTGCATTACAGTCTCTACAAGGGAGCCCGTCCAGGTGTCCGCTCCCACTGGTGTCACTTGATAGCCTGGACCCTGCCTCCATGCAAAATTTTAGTTGTCTGTTGTGGCCCCTTGGCATGAAGCTGTTGGGGCCCCGCTACCTGTGTGTAGGGCAGCTGTGCTCTTGATGGCTGGCACTTGGGATTTCAACTGGGCTGCTTTTTATGGAGAACCCTATCCCCCGCGTTGTGCTGATGCCTTCAATCTCTGAGCTCTTAGGGAAGTTCATGAAGATACTCCCTCCCAGGTTAATTATCAGGACGGATGAACCTGCTCCCGACCTAGGGTCCTGTACCCCGCCGTGCTCAGTACTGGTCAGTTCTTTTGGGGTTCTGATGCCGACAGTCCTCCTAGACTATGTCCGTCACACCCTTTCCAATGTCACTGCCACCGGTCCCTGACTCCTGTGACCCCGGACCACCGTCTGCGACCAAACCTTGGTCTCGCTCCCTCAGAGCTACTACTCCCAGCTCCTCACTCTTTGAGGGCTACTCTCAACTCTCCGACTTCCCCTGAACTCTCTGGAACTTCCCTCCCACCAGTCTGCCTGACCCCTAGGTGGGTGGCCCTACTCCAGCTTGACCATCCCACTGGTGTGTCTGACAGGTTTGATGTGAGGTGTGGTTGGGATTTGTAGTGCTGATGGTGTGACACCGGTTATTGGGAACCTGGAACCATGGGGGTTGGGTCATGCCCCTGGGGGACAAGATGCAATTCCCTGTAGCACCCTGATATAGTCAGGGGCGCTACAGAAGCATCTGACAAGTGACATCATAGGGAACTCCACATATCATTATAACTTAGTCAAGCTGAGTTAACACTTATCAGTTTCACCCATTTTTGCGAATCTGGAAGAAACTGGTGTTGAAACTCTAAAAGTTGCAAAATATTTGAGTAACTCCAAGTTGCACCAAAATTTTGCAACTTCTCTCATCAATTTACACCAGAATTCTCATGAAATTGCTTTGATGAATTGGGGCCAATGTCTGCTTTCAGTGAGTTTTTTTTCTTCTCTTTTTTTTCCCCATGATCCTATAGAATTGTATGGGTTATTTTGATCTGTGACTCAGATCAAAAGCAAACACATGGTTCACAAATACCCACTGATATCTGAACAGCCGCATAAACTATATTGGTTTTGTGTTCTATAGGTGAAAAATGCAGAACGTGTACGTGACTAAGGCCAGAGTCAAACTTGTGAGTGCCTCCTGTGTAACTTGCGTGAGTCTCGCATCGCATCACCCGGCACAGCCGCACACCCTTTGGACAGGAGCATCTTAGCTGTCAGGAGAGTGTGCAGCCGTGTCGGGTGATGCGATGTAAGACTCGCGCGATATACAACTCACAAGTGTGACTCTGGCCTAACTGACATCTAAATTTGGCCTTAATGTATAAAAGCGCACTGAGAATTTGCATCATGTAATGTGAATTACAGTCAAACCATAAATCAACATAAAGCAAACCCTATAATGTAGTCAGAAGTGAACGGCATTGAACATAATTGCCCACCAAGCAATTCTCCATTGAAAACAGTACCAATCAACAAAGATCTAACCCTACAACGTAGTGTGAATTGTATTGAAAGTTACTACCCAGCATCATACCATAACATGTTCAGATATTGATAATCAGCCAGTCACTAATAAAGGTAAATTGTTATGTGGCCAAATGACCATCCCACTCTTCTCAATAGCGGTGAATATGTTGCGGGCAGGGGACAGACCATGGCAGGGGGATGCTCGAGACGCTCAGATCCGGGGTCGTGGCGGTGGCTCGAGGGGAAGCCGGGCCCGGGCCTGAGCACCCGTCCATTGCCCGCAAGTGAAAAAGGGGGATTTGTTATATAGGGAAGGTTTTGTCAGTGATGCCACCCGAAGGTTGGGGTGATTGTTGGTGACACCGCCGCTGCCTTGGTATGGGTTGCCCGGGACTGATGGAGCGGTGCAGCAGGCTGGTATACCCTCCACGGGTAGGGGAGATGTTGTCCCGGGGCCCAGGTATCGGTGAGATACAGTGATCGGGCACAGTCTGCGGGGATGGACCGGATGGTACCGATGTACTCACTGTTTTGAATAAAGTCACACAGAGTCCATATAGTAAACCAACTGCCGGTAACCGGTAGCCTCCGGAGGGGTGTGCTCGGGTCCCGCACACCGGTGGACAGAAAAGGGGCCCTTCTTCCATGCACTTTAGGTTGCTGTCTTGTGTTTTTACTAGCCCGCATGAAACGGAGAAGTCCACTCCTGGTGACTTTTCTGTGGGAGCTGTGGCCCACGTGAACTGACCCTTGGGATTTTTGCAGGCACTTGCAGACGCCCTATCCCCTTCGTTGGGCTTCCGTCTCGATCTATCTGGGCTGATAGTGGGACAAGACTTGGAATCTTGTCCCCTGCTGGTTAATTGGAAAGGTGCTTGCAGATGTCCTCGCCCTTGGGTCCAGGTACCCCGACTGTGCATGGCCTCCGGACCGGATTCCCACTGTCGGCAACGGCGGGCTACAACCCTGCCCCGGTCCACTAAAGGTCTCCCGCGACTGGATCAACATCGCCTGTGGCCCTGCTCTGCCGTCTGCCACCTAGTCAGCTCAAGTAGTACGGTAGTCCGGGAGCTGCAACCCATGACTACCACTTCACTCTTCTCACTTCCACTGTCTCCTCTCAACTCTCCTCTGTTCAACTGTTGTTCCCTCCCCTTGACACCTCAGAACCCCTAGGTGGGCGTCACCATCTGCCTGCCCCCGCCCACTGGTGTGTCCCTATTGTCCTGGGGGGTGACTAGGCTTTTGTGGCTGGTGTATGTACCTGTGTGGGGTTGTGATGGAGGGCCAAGGAGGAGGGAATCCTGCACCTGGAAGAGGGGTGCAGTCATCTGTGACACCCTGATTTTGTCAGAGCGTCACAAATACTGTATCTCCCACTTGCTGTGTCCACAGTAATCAGTTCACCAGTCTCTCATCTAGGAGTCTCAACAAGTGTTTCCTCCATAAGCTTATACTTGCCTGGGTAAACGGAGGCCCACTCAGCCTAATTAATATTGTTTTGCACAAGGATATTCTGATTGCATGAATAAATTCTCCTGTTGACTCCTCGCAGCTTATGAAACACAGGACAGTTTGAGAGACAATAGGGCCACATGCACTTGAATATTTAGTGACTTTTTTTACCTCTGTATTTGTAGCCAAAACCAGGAGTGAAACAATTAGAGAAAAGTATAATAGGATCACGGGCACCATTTCTGTATTTATTACCCACTCCTACTTTTGGTTTATAAATACTGAGGAAAAAACTCACTAAATACTCAACATGTAGAAGGGCCTAAAAGATGCACAATGACCCTGATTCATAATTGTTTCTGCACTTTTCTGGTGTAATTTGCTGTTAAGTAATAGAATTAGTATTTGTGCCTTATTGTCTATAAATATTGCGCCATTTAATTTTTTTTTTAGTTTCTTCAACAACTTTAAAGAGCATTTTATTTTGTACCTTTTCTTATGATGACCCACATGAATCAGTTTTGGGAATTTGATGCAAAAACAGTGGTTACCACAAGGCAAAAAAAGTAACTTTAAGAAATCTCAAATATGTGGGTTCTTTACAAAAAAAAATCAATGCTTATCCTGCTTCTCCCTGTTTGTTATAGGGTGCATGCTATAAGAATAATAAATCGCAGAATGCACTACTCAATACTGTTATTTGGATCAGAATTAACTATTTATACTCTTGAGGTGTGTTAAAAAAAACTGATGCTGTATAGACACCATATAACAATGTAACATAGAAAATTGTACTTAGCCCTTTATTATTTATTACATTTTAGTGATGGGCAAGCATGCTCGGCACTTGATCAAGCATTGGTATGCTTGAGATGCTTGAGACTCCATCTTTGCCCTGCATGTTTTGCTGCTGATTTTCAGCCACTAAACATGCGGGATTGCCTGCCAATCATGGTAGTGACATAGCCATGTTGGCTACTTGCATTACTGTTATTGACTCTCCGCATTGCATCATCGGGACTATATAAGACCCTGTGACACCATGCTTGGCGCACTATACCTGAAAATAGGAATTGGAGAGATTTTACTGGAGAAGGGACAGTGTACTATTGCCTTACAGTACTTACTATTGCAACATTAAACCAACAGTCCTTTCCATGGCTAATTCAAATAGATACCATTCTATAATAATACCCCTCTTATCTGCATTTATTGTGAGGCAAGCAAGCTTCAGGAGAAGGGATAGTGTATTACAGTCATTCATGCAGGGATTCTAGGCTTACAGACCTTGCTGCTCCTGCTATGGTAATCCAAAAGTCCTTTTCAGGGCTAATTCAACTCTATTCTACTCTATAATTACACTGCTCTTAGCTGCAATTAGTGTAGGAGAAGGAATAGTGCATTAAAGGCATGTAGGTAGTCCTTTTATGGACTCATTAAAATCTATTCTATTCTCTAATAATACCACTCATAGTTGCAATTTGTGCAGAACAAGCTGCTGGAGAAGGGATAGTATTCTAGAGGCATTTAGGCAGGTATTTTAGCTTTACAGACCTTGTTGCTGCTATATAAAAAAAAATCTATTCCATTCTATAATAATACCGCACTTAGCTGCATTTAGTGTAGAGCTAGCTGCTGGAGAAGGAATAGTGTTGCGAGCGGGGGCCGCTGCCGCTTCTCTCGGGGGGCCTGCTCGGTTCACTGCTGCGGCTCGAGTGGTTACCAGACCCGGGCTTTCACGGCCGCCCGTCCTCACAACCGTCAGAAAGGGGATATTTACAGGGGAGTTGTTGTGTCTGTGATGCCACCCGTGGGTTGCGGTGAGGGATGGTGGCACCGCCGCTGCCTGGTGATGGGGCGCCCGGGGCTGATGGAGCAGGGCAGCAAGATGGGATCCCCTCCACATGTAGGGGAGGTGTAGTCCCGGGGCCCGAGGATGGAACACGGGAGTGATGGCTGCTGGAGGTGGCATGCCGGGCTGGACCAGGGGACAATGATGTACTCCCAGTTCAGTAATTTCACACAAGTTCAGTAGTAAACCAAGTTGCCAGTGGCTGACTGCCTTAGGAGGGTGCATTCGGGTCCCGCACCCAGGTTAATGAATAGGTATCCCTTCCTCCTGCACTTTGTGTTTGTCTTTCCTTCTGGACGACTTTGCATGGAACGGAGAAGTCCACTCTTGGTTCTGTATGTGTTGGGAGCTGTGGCCCGCGAAAGCTGACCCTTGGGATTTCAGTGGGTTCTGACGGACACCCTATCCCCCGCATTGGGCTTCTGTTTCGCTCTATCTGGGCAGTTAATGGGACAAAGTCTGGAACCTTGTCTCCGGCTGGTTAATTGGTTAATTGGAGAGGGGCTTGCAACCTTCCTCACCCTAGGGTCCAGGCACCCTGACTGTGCACGGCTTCCAGACCAGATTCCCGCTGTCGGCACCAGCGGGCTACAACCCTGCCCCGGTCCACTTTAGGTCTCCCGCAACCAGATCTCTGTTGCCTTTGGCCTCGTTCACTGTCTGCCACCTAGCCGGGTAGTCCAAGGGCTACTACCCCGGACTATAGGCAGGGATTCTAGCCTTGCAGACCTTGCTGCTGCTACATAAAAAACATATTCTATTCTAGAATAATACTGCTTATATCTGCATTTAGAGTAGTGTAAGCTTCTGAAGTTGGGATAGTGTATTAAAGGCATGTAATCATTACAAATAGGAAGAAATTTGCAAAATCTCATGCACGCTGCATTTTTGAAAGATGATCGTATCAATTCTTTCAGCATTTTTGCAGCATTTTCGCAGCGTTCTTTCACCATTGAAAGCAATAAGAGTACAGAAACGCAGCAAAAGCACTATGTGTGAACATACCCTAAGGGGAATTTATATATGTCATTATATAGGAATTAATATTTCCTAGCATTTTTTCTTGTAAAATCCATGTTATCTTCGGTTTTGTATGTTTTATTGGCTGTCCGTAAAAGTGGCATAATACTCTGACCACACTATTCCCAGCAGTGACCTGGGAGTCATAGATGCTTCCAGGCATCTTCTTCATGCTGTTCCCTTTCCATTTGAGCACTTTTCACATCCATTTCAGCAATTTTACTGCCCCCTAGACCTCTGGGTGGCACATGCTTGAGTTTCCCATTGACTTCAATTATACTCATTACTTGAGAAGAGCACCTGAGCAATCCGATCTGCTCTATTCGAGTACTGAGCTCCCAAGCATTTTAGTGCTCACTCCACAGTATTACATAAAAAAATATATACCATACAGATGTCATAAGGATATAAAAGAAAGGACATACTGATTACATATTACAGTATGAATGAAAAATCATCTTTTTTTCTGGATGAAAATTAATTTTGTATACAGACAGCACTAGTATTCAACATGCATGTTCTGTTTGTTTTTTTTACTGACCCATTGTCTCGAATTGCAGACTTTAGGCCCCATCACACACACAGAGATAAATCTTTGGCAGATCTATGGTTGCAGTGAAATCATGGACATATTGTTCCATTTGTTTCCATTTGTTCCAAACCTGGCACTGATTGTCCACAATTTCACTGCAACCACAGATCTGCCACAGATTTATCTCTGTGTGTGACAGGGCCTTTAGAGTCACAAATCAGAACCAAATCAGACATGTCTCCTTTTATTTTTTTTAGTGGGCAATTGGTAAAAAAAATAAAACAAAAATTGAATATTCCCATAAACCAGAGTTGAGCAATTATTTTCCAAAGGGATGAACCAATACATTGAAATTATTTCTGTCCAATTGCCATTCAATTATTTGACTCTGTTCAACAGCTTCCTCAAAACCATTATGATGTCCTCACAGCCCCCTCGAATTGTTTGATGGTTAGACAGCTCCCCACACAGTAAACTGGACCTCACAGCCCCGAAACATAGTGAGTGTGATGATCCTCCATCCCCCAATACAGTATGATGTCCTCCACTGCTTTGTACACAGTATGAATCCCCACAACATTCCATTTTGATACAGGTAAAATATATCTTTGTACCGTGTCAGGCTGGTTTCAGACGTCCATGTTTTAGGTACGTGTGACATCCATTTTTAACACGGATGTCACACGTACCCATGTTTCACACGCAGGCATATCCGTTTTTTCTCCATCAGCACGAGTGTCACACGGACCGCACACTAATGTGATCCGTGTGACATCAGTGTGATATGGACCGGAGAAAACACGTGTTTTAAAATAAAAAGATTTTCTATATTTACCTGTATCCAGTGATGCTGTCTCCGGCTCTGCTGCCTCCTGCTCCTTATCGCTGCTCATTATTTTCATTGATTATTCACCACAGTGAGCAGCTGGGAGCAGGGGCATCGCAGTGACAGTGCAGGAGACAGCACCGCTGAGGACAGCATCGCCGAGGCCAGCATCACTGGGGACATCTCTAGTGACAGAGGAGTATCCTGTCAGCAGTGTGTGCAGGGACGTCCAGGAGGTCATCGGATTTCCCAATGAACTCTGATGACCTCCTGATGACACCCATGTGACAACTGCGCTACAGCGAGTGTCACGATGGTGACTTCCAGGGGTTCATGAGTGTTCATTTGGAACTCCAATGACACCCTGGATGTAACTGCACAAACTGCTGTATACTCACCTGTCACCAGCGATGTCCCTGGCAGTGCTGTCCTCGGCTGTGCTGTCCTGCACTGTCCCCGCGATGCTCCGGCTTCCAAATCTTTAGGCAGTGAATGAAAATAATGAGTGGGGGTTAGGAGCGAGAGGCAGCAGAGCAGAAGCAGAGTATCACTGGATACAGGTAAATATAGAACATCTTTTCGTTACAGAGACGCGTGTTTTACCTGGTACTTGTCACATGTATGCAAACATGGATGCCACACGTATGACACATGTGTAACACACGTATGACACACACGTGACACATGTGTGACCATAACCATGCGTGTGACTCATACCTGATTAAACAAGGACGTCTGAAATCAGTCTCAGCCAGTAGAGATAAAAAAAGTTTGTTTAAAAGAACTGAAGTCCTCAGTAGTTGATACCTTTTAATGGCTAACTGAAAAGATGGTAATAATAGCAAGCTTTCAAGACTACGCAGGTCTCTTCTTCAGGCTTAGTATAACACAAAATCTGAAGCGTCAATTTATACACAACAGGACATAGAATGGAGCAGTAAAGAAGACAAGTTATATGAAGCAGAACTATCACTATGGCAAGGGGTCAAACTGTTGTGGCCATAAATATTGCTGCAGTTCATAGATAAGCAGTGTGAAAGTTTTATTGTCCTCTGATTGGGGTCTGGTCCGGGCTGTGATGCCCCCAGATGCTCTGAGGAACACATTTCTTAATTGATGTAAAAAGGCATAAATCCATGTGACACTTTCATTCCTGCTTTAAATGTGTCAAAGGTCATCATAGGTTTGTACTCCCAGACTCTCGTGTCTCTTTGGGACTTGAAATTTTCTTTCAATACCAGCAATTGCATGTCCATGATGTTGTGGTCTAGGTTACAAAAATGTTTGGCCACAGTTAGATCCATCCTTTTTTCTCTAATTGTGTGGCGGTGAGAGTTCATCCTTGTCCTGAGCTGTTGTCCGGTCTCCCCTACATACAGACCCCCAGATGGACATTTTGTACATATAATTAAGTACACCACATTAGTTGTGGTGCAGCTGAAGGTACCTGGGATGTTGCAGTCCTGATGTGATCTGGGAATCTTTATCTTGTCCGTCGTCACTATAAATGGACAGGTCTTACATTTTTTCTGGTTGCAGGGAAGTGTTCCTGTTGTTGTTGGAGAGGACAGGGAGCTTCTGACAATGATGCTTCTTAGATTCGAGGGCTGCCTAAAACACAGAAGTGGGGGGTCTGGAAAAATAGATTTTAATTGGGTATCTTTTTGCAGTAATGGTTGTAGTTTCCGTGCAGCTCCTCTTAACAACCCCAGATTTGGATTGTAGGTGATTACAAGAGGTACCCAGTTGTTTTCTTCTTTAGTTTTATAATGTAGGAGATGGTTTCTTGATATTCTGGTGGCCTTTGCAATCTGGTCTTCAATTGTTCTTGGGTGGTAGCCTTGATTCAGAAAGGTCTTTCTGAGGCCCTCAAGGTGATTGTCTCTATCTGTAGTGTTGGAGCATATCTGATTGAACCTGATGCCCTGTCTGTACACTACAGAGTTTTTCATGTGTTTTGGATGAAAACTGTCCCATTCCAGGTATGTTGGACGGTGAATTGGCTTCTTGTACAGGGATGTCTCTATTTCATTGTTTCGTAGTTTAATGATGGTGTCCAAAAAGTTTTCAATTTGTGAACTCTGTGTGTTCCAATCCTTTTCTCCACTTTGTTGTACTCTTATTGACCCTGATCTTTCCAGCCAATTGTTTTTCCTCCTAAAGATCAGAATTATTGTACCTTACACTTTTCCAGAATACCTGTGCTTGATTTTTTATGTATTTATACATGTAATGCCCCTGTTTCTAGTTATACTGCCAGTTGGCGGTCATTATTTTTAACTACTAAAAAAATTTGCTATTTTTGACCCAATCGGTTTTTCTTAGAATTTTTTTTGTTCTAAAAAATTGGAGTCCCCAAGTGCAGCATGATGAACTGCACAGTATGATCCCCACAGTCCTCAAACCCAGAATGATGGCCTCACATATCTCCCTCCTCAAGTGAATGACAAAAAAACCCAAACACTACTCACTTGCCGCCATTTCTCTGGCACACTGCACCATTCTTTATTCTGCACACTGAGGCACCACATCAGCGCAATCTAAGGACTTCATCACTTCTGTGCTGAGACACTCAGTTGCCCAGGCGGAATCATAAAGGACAGAGCCCCATGCTTCCTCCTACATCATTATGTTCATTGGGCTTCAAGACTTTTTGCTGTCCTGGTCCACAGGCTGACATGAACAGCCAAAGTGCTGAATGTAGTTTGCGAGCTGTAGGTTGCCCAAGTTTGCCATGGGCTATTATGGGTAGGTGTTCTATTTATACAAAAACAGGGTAATATTGGAATGAGGACTGATACTTCATGTTTCCTGTGGTGACACTGTATATAAGAAAAAATCTACAAAACAATTACAGCTGAATGGGTTGTTGTTGCTTGAAGTAAAAGCCCTCATACACATTAGTTTAAACATGGCAGAATTTAGATTAAAAGAAAGAAGAAACCCCAAAAAGAGAGAGGACAGAGCCAAAAGTAAAGACAGCCCAAAAAGAAAAATAGCCTACAAAAATTCACACTCACCAGACCCTAAACAATTACAGCTGGCAAGTGCTGACTGTTGATGGGCTCCTACACAGAGATCTGTATCACTGTCAGGTCCCTCGTCGTTCTGCTCTCATGCACATACACAATATCGGGTGCAAAGTAACACTCTGCTCTCACAAACACAAACATCCAATCACACTATCACTCTGCTCTCACACAAACACACACACTCACACATCGGGTCCCAGTATCACTTCACTCAAACATCAGGTTGCAGTATCATGCCACTCTTATATACACACACACACACGGTTCACAGTAGCACTCCAGTCTCAGTCTGACTAACTCGATTGATACTGTTGTCGGGCAATAACTGGAGCAACCCGCTGTGGAATGCAGGGAGATCTGACAGTAACGCAGATTTGTACGTGAGTCCATTCACTTGCCAACTCTAATTGTTTGGGATCTGGTAAGTGCGATTCTTTTGGGGTGTGTCTGCTTTCTATTGGGGGTAAACTTAGAGAATAAAGACTTAGCCAGAAAATAAGCCATAGCGTGTCTTTCAGAAAAACAATTAATATAAGACCCTGTCTTAATTTGGGGGAAACACAGTAAATATGGGATATAATGCAGCAATATTAGATTGTGGTCAGGTAACCTCTACAGCCCTTTTTGTGTTTTCATCACTGATTACTGTGATTAAAAAAACAGCAAATTTGTGTTAAAAGATTAGTTGTTTCCAGATATAAAAATATTAGTAAATATTATTACAAACAACAGTTGAGAATCCAATATAATCCTTAAAAAAGGGCCTTAGAAAGAGACAATGGAAAGCAAAACAAAAACACTATGTTCATGAGAAAAACTGGTCCCCATCTCACCATCATCAGGAAGAAGAAAAGCAACAGAAAACACAAAAACAAGCACAAAAATTGTATGTATGATACATTTTTTGAACGTTAAGTGCTAGTATTTTTAAATCCAATGTAACACTTTATAGTGATAAAAAAAATAAAAAAAGTGGGCTAACTATATACTAATACAAATAACTTCCGTTTCCTTGCTATGTTTTCACATGTTGACCTCTTGCTGCTTCTTATAACTTTTACATTGCATGCAAAATCCATGGGTGTGAAAACCTTAAACCCATAGAATGAGTTACTTTGACTTGATATTTCCCCGATTTAAAAAAATAAAATAAAAATATATGTGCATATAAAAAAATGGACTAATGTAAAACTTTTGATATACCGTGCATCTTTCCAGTTTGTGTTTGATGTTTCTCTTTGTTTTCGTTTGCTTTATCAATAGTAGAGGGGCACTCACTCTTGAAACACATATGCCATTAGGTCGTGGTGAAACAACCACTTCAGATGTTGTTCGTTATGCTGTTACCATTGTTTATGCATCCGTATTGTATAAAGCTATAGAATAAATTACAACACTAATGACAACAATATGCTTTCAGCCTTTAAATAAATATAGGCCATTTTACATTGTATAAGTGACGCATCTGTATGATAGTCCAAAGTGCATCTATAAACACGTGCACATAGTATACTCAAACCAGTCATATTGTGCACATTTATACAATAGCCTGGAGAGAGAAAAGATCCCTTTCATGTGCAACATGATTGCTACAAGCTTTGGCTGCTAGTGTGGGAAAATGGGGGGATGTTTACAAGCAAAATTAATTATTTAAGTGGATGAGATGTAAAAAAACCTAAAAAATAGCAAAATAATTATAAATAAATAAAATGTTATTATGTTGCAAGAAGGCAAAAGTAGCAAATTAACGCATTCGAATTCACAATCATGAAACCTTTATTTGCACATATAGTTTGGGTTGCTTAGTAAGGTAAGTAAATTAAATCCACACATCCAATTTACTTTTTGTTATTTGTAGGCTTAAATTATGGGAAATTAGGACTTAATAAAATTTATAGTGGATTGGACGGTATGCTTGGATAGAATGCCTTTTTCAATTATAACTGTTATTCATATTTATTATTTATTCTCTGTATATTAGTGGCAAAATATAGCTTACAATTATACATGGAAAGTGACTACTTTGCCCCATTGAGGTTCCTGTTCTTATTTTGTATTTTAAGTGCTCCACGTGCAGATACACAGACACACTATTTAGTTTAGTGCGTGATAGTACTTTAGTATAACAGCTCTTAAATGATCCACTCACCATAGCGTTATTTACTACTAGACTACAGCAGCTATTGTACAAATGATGTATAACTCTGAATTTGGCTCCAATAGTTCCATTGCTTAATCCCTTTATGACATTTGACGTAAGTTTACAGCATGGACCGGAAAGGGTTCCTGCAAAATGGAGTAAGTTTACGTCATGGCAATATGAGCACAGGGGCTGTGCCTGCACAATCACATCTGGGAGCTCAGCACAACTAATAGCTGAGCTCTGACTGTCACAGCCAGGACTTGTGCATGCACCGTCCCTGGCTGTTTAACACCCTAAATGCCATGATCAGCAGCAATTGCAGCATTTAGAGAGCAGGGAGAGGACGTGAGCTTGATTTCCCACCTGATTGGGCCCCCGCAACGTGACTACAGGGACCTGATCATTGCCATGACAACCCAAGATCTTCCAGCTATGGCAAGTCTGTTAGAGTATGCCTGGACCATGATCTCAAAGGCTTGTGTCAGTGCAAAACTGACAAGTATAATGTATTGCAATGCTGTAAAACATTATACCGATGATCAAAATAATAAAAGTTAATGTCCCATATAGGGACTAAGTAAAATAGTAAAAAAAGTGAAAAAAAAAACCCATAAAAATACAAAAATATCAAAAATAAAGAACAAAAAAATGAAAAAAACAAACAAAAAAAACCAAACAAAACCAATAAATATGTATATTTATGTTAAAACAAACATAAATAAGAAAAGTACACATATCTGATATTGCTGTGACTGAAATAACCTGATCTATAAAACTGTCACCCTATTTACCCCATTCGGTGAACACCATGAAAAAAAGATATAAAACACATAGGAAAAATTGTCTTTTCATAATGGGGAGGACAAAAAAGGGAAATAAAATGCAATCAAAAAGTCATATGTAAATAACATTAGTATAGCTAAAAATGTCTTTTTGTCCCACAAAAAACAAGCCAACCCACTGCTCCGTCACAGATAAAATTCTGTCTGCCCTGCACCCAAACAGTCGTTTTCCATCACATATTGTGTATTAGTGTACTAGGAGAAATTGCACAACAAATTTTATGGTTCATTTTCACCTGTTATCCTTGTGAAAATGAAATATTTGTGGTTAAAGAAACATTTTTGTGTTAAAAATTTATTTTCTCATTTTCATGCCTCAATGTTATAAAATTCTGTGAAACAGTGGATTAAAGGTGCTTGTACCGCCCGCTCCCAGTCACAGCTACCAGGCCCCGGCAGGGGCATCCCACTTCTCACCTGTCTGATCTAAGCATGGTATTTATGCACACCTTTGCTCCCAGGCTCCGGCAGGGGTATCCTCCCTCTCTCCTGCCCAGTGGCCCCATCCTGTCCTCTTCTGCCCCGGGGTCTGCCGCGTCCTCTTCCTGCTTCCAAACTGCATGCACTGCTTCTGTGTATTCCAATAGGGTGCGCATGCGGCCACACCCCCTTCCTTAAAGGGTCGGTATCCGATTACCTGAAAGCTGTTACAGAGGTCATCTATTACCATAAAAGGTATTTAAGTCCGCCTCACCTGACAGAAGGCACCTGAGCAACGTTGGCTATAGTGCGTTTCTAAATCTCATGTCCCTTTACGTTACTGTTAGAGTTGAGCGCGGTTCGTGGTTTGTGGTTCTCCAGTTCGCGGCTCGAGTGATTTTGGGGGCTGTTCTAGATAGAACTAGAACTCGAGCTTTTTTGCAAAAGCTCGATAGTTCTAGATACGTTCGAGAACGGTTCTAGCAGCAAAAAAAACAGCTAATTCCTAGCTGGCTTTCCGCTGTAATAGTGTAAGTCACTCTGTGACTCACACTATTATGACATTTCAGTGTATAGTGTGCAGGAACAGCGCATTCAGATCACTGCTGTATGTATAATGGCTCGCCATTTTTTTTTTCCTTGTCTTCCTTCCCTAAGCGCGCGCGTGTAGTGGGGAGGGCCAGCATGTCAGCCAATCCCAGACACACACACAGCTAAGGGGACTTTTAGCCAGAGAAGCAACGGCATGTGTGATAGGATGTCCATGTCACATGTCCCTGCATTATAAAAACGAGTATCTGCCCGTCCGGACGCCATTATCTCTTCTGCGTCCTTGGTGTCAGACATCACTGGCGCAGCTCCTATCGCCGATACAGCTGTATACGCTCCATACAAAGCGCTGGACAGCATAGGGACAGCACTTTCTATCAGTCCTTTTAAGGGCTCATACCGGCAGCGTCAGAGCCATAGGTGACAGGTCCTGAAAATAGAGTTTAACAGCTACACAGCATGACAGCGTCTGTGTAGCTAAGGTCAGGGATTTCCTCGCTGCATTTCCCCATTAGGAGGGATAGAAAGGCAGGCTTCCTTTCCTCTACCCAGAGACCCACAACCCTGCCACTGTACCCTCCTGCCCTTTGCACACTCAAACTCATTGTTACTAAGCCATTATACTAGCAAACACTGAGTGAACTTAGTGGCATCCTAAACGTGGCTATTGGACTTCTGTATAGTCCCAGTAGTGCACAGATATTTGCAGCACGTCTGCCTGCATTGCACACTCAAACTCATTGTTACTAAGCCATTATACTAGCAAACACTGAGTGCACTTAGTGGCATCCTAAACGTGGCTATTGGACTTCTGTATAGTCCCAGTAGTGCAAAGATATTTGCAGCACGTCTGCCTGCATTGCACACTCAAACTCATTGTTACTAAGCCATTATACTAGCAAACACTGAGTGAACTTAGTGGCATCCTAAACGTGGCTGTTGGACTTCTGTATCGTCCCACAAGTGCAAAGATATTTGCAGCACCTCTGCCTGCATTGCACACTCAAACTCATTGTTACTAAGCCACTATACTAGCAAACACTGAGTGAACTTAGTGGCATCCTAAACGTGGCTAATGGACTTCTGTATAATCCCACTAGTGCAAAGATATTTGCAGCACCTCTGCCTGCATTGCACACTCAAACTCATTGTTACTAAGCCATTATACTAGCAAACACTGAGGAAACTTAGTGGCATCCTAAACGTGGCTATTGGACTTCTGTAGAGTCCCACTAGTGCACAGATATTTGCAGCACGTCTGCCTGCATTGCACACTCAAACTCATTGTTACTAAGCCATTATACAAGCAAACACTGAGGAAACTTAGTGGCATCCTAAAAGTGGCTGTTGGACTTCTGTATAGTCCCACTAGTGCAAAGATATTTGCAGCACGTCTGCCTGCATTGCACACTCAAACTCATTATTACTAAGCCATTATACTAGCAAACACTGAGTGAACTTAGTGGCATCCTAAACATGGCTGTTGGACTTCTGTATCGTCCCACAAGTGCAAAGATATTTGCAGCACCTCTGCCTGCATTGCACACTCAAACTCATTGCTACTAAGCCATTATACTAGCAAACACTGAGTGAACTTAGTGGCATCCTAAACGTGGCTATTGTTCTTCTGTATAGTCCCACTAGTGCAAAGATATTTGCAGCACGTCTGCCTGCATTGCACACTCAAACTCATTGTTACTAAGCCATTATACTAGCAGACACTGAATGAACTTAGTGGCATCCTAAACGTGGCTATTGGACTTCTGTATCGTCCCACTAGTGCAAAGATATTTGTAGCACGTCTGCCTGCATTGCACACTCAAACTCATTGTTACTAAGCCATTATACTAGCAAACACTGAGGAAACTTTGTGGCATCCTAAAAGTGGCTGTTGGACTTCTGTATTGTCCCACTAGTGCAAAGATATTTGCAGCACATCTGCTTTCATTGCACACTCAAACTCATTGTTACTTAGCCATTATACTAGCAAACACTGAGTGAACTTAGTGGCATCCTAAACGTGGCTGATGGACTTTTGTATCGTCCCACAAGTGCAAAGATATTTGCAGCACCTCTGCCTGCATTGCACACTCAAACTCATTGTTACTAAGCCATTATACTAGCAAACACTTAGTGAACTTAGTGGCATCCTAAACGTGGCTATTGGACTTCTGTATAGTCCCAGTAGTGCACAGATATTTTCAGCACGTCTGCCTGCATTGCACACTCAAACTCATTGTTACTAAGCCATTATACTAGCAAACACTGAGTGCACTTATTGGCATCCTAAACGTGGCTATTGGACTTCTGTATAGTCCCAGTAGTGCAAAGATATTTGCAGCACGTCTGCCTGCATTGCACACTCAAACTCATTGTTACTAAGCCATTATACTAGCAAACACTGAGTGAACTTAGTGGCATCCTAAACGTGGCTATTGGACTTCTGTATCGTCCCACAAGTGCAAAGATATTTGCAGCACCTCTGCCTGCATTGCACACTCAAACTCATTGTTACTAAGCCATTATACTAGCAAACACTGAGTGAACTTAGTGGCATCCTAAACGTGGCTATTGGACTTCTGTATAGTCCCACTAGTGCAAAGATATTTGCAGCACCTCTGCCTGCATTGCACACTCAAACTCATTGTTACTAAGCCATTATACTAGCAAACACTGAGGAAACTTAGTGGCATCCTAAACGTGGCTATTGGACTTCTGTATAGTCCCACTAGTGCACAGATATTTGCAGCACCTCTGCCTGCATTGCACACTCAAACTCATTGTTACTAAGCCATTATACTAGCAAACACTGAGTGAACTTAGTGGCATCCTAAACGTGGCTATTGGACTTCTGTATAGTCCCAGTAGTGCAAAGATATTTGCAGCACCTCTGCCTGCATTGCACACTCAAACTCATTGTTACTAAGCCATTATACTAGCAAACACTGAGTGAACTTAGTGGCATCCTAAACGTGGCTATTGGACTTCTGTATAGTCCCACTAGTGCAAAGATATTTGCAGCATGTCTGCCTGCATTGCACACTCAAACTCATTGTTACTAAGCCATTATACTAGCAAACACTGAGGAAACTTAGTGGCATCCTAAAAGTGGCTGTTGGACTTCTGTATAGTCCCACTAGTGCAAAGATATTTGCAGCACGTCTGTCTGCATTGCACACTCAAACTCATTGTTACTAAGCCATTATACTAGCAAACACTGAGTAAACTTAGTGGCATCCTAAAACTGGCTGTTGGACTTCTGTATCGTCCCACAAGTGCAAAGATACTTGCAGCACCTCTGCCTGTATTGCACACTCAAACTCATTGCTACTAAGCCATTATACTAGCAAACACTGAGTGAACTTAGTGGCATCCTAAACGTGGCTATTGGACTTCTGTATAGTCCCACTAGTGCAAAGATATTTGCAGCACGTCTGCCTGCATTGCACACTCAAACTCATTGTTACTAAGCCATTATACTAGCAAACACTGAGTGAACTTAGTGGCATCCTAAACGTGGCTATTGGACTTCTGTATCGTCCCACAAGTGCAAAGATATTTGCAGCACGTCTGCCTGCATTGCACACTCAAACTCATTGTTACTAAGCCATTATACTAGCACACACTGAGTGAACTTAGTGGCATCCTAAACGTGGCTGTTGGGCTTCTGTATCGTCCCACAAGTGCAAAGATACAGTTAGGTCCAGAAATATTTGGACAGTGACACAATTTTCGCGAGTTGGGCTCTGCATGCCACCACATTGGATTTGAAATGAAATCTCTACAATAGAATTCAAGTGCAGATTGTAACGTTTAATTTGAAGGTTTGAACAAAAATATCTGATAGAAATTGTAGGAATTGTACACATTTCTTTACAAACACTCCACATTTTAGGAGGTCAAAAGTAATTGGACAAATAAACCAAACCCAAACAAAATATTTTTATTTTCAATATTTTATTGCAAATCCTTTGGAGGCAATCACTGCCTTAAGTCTGGAACCCATGGACATCACCAAATGCTGGGTTTCCTCCTTCTTAATGCTTTGCCAGGCCTTTACAGCCGCAGCCTTCTGGTCTTGCTTGTTTGTGGGTCTTTCCGTCTTAAGTCTGGATTTGAGCAAGTGACATGCATGCTCAATTGGGTTAAGATCTGGTGATTGACTTGGCCATTGCAGAAGGTTCCACTTTTTTGCACTCATGAACTCCTGGGTAGCTTTGGCTGTATGCTTAGGGTCATTGTCCATCTGTACTATGAAGCGCCGTCTGATCAACTTTGCGGCATTTGGCTGAATCTGGGCTGAAAGTATATCCCGGTACACTTCAGAATTCATCCGGCTACTCTTGTCTGCTGTTATGTCATCAATAAACACAAGTGACCCAGTGCCATTGAAAGCCATGCATGCCCATGCCATCACGTTGCCTCCACCATGTTTTACAGAGGATGTGGTGTGCCTTGGATCATGTGCCATTCCCTTTCTTTTCCAAACTTTTTTCTTCCCATCATTCTGGTACAGGTTGATTTTTGTCTCATTTGTCCATAGAATACTTTTCCAGAACTGAGCTGGCTTCATGAGGTGTTTTTCAGCAAATTTAACTCTGGCCTGTCTATTTTTGGAATTGATGAATAGTTTGCATCTAGATGTGAACCCTTTGTATTTACTTTCATGGAGTCTTCTCTTTTCTGTTGACTCAGAGACAGATACACCTACTTCACTGAGAGTGTTCTGGACTTCAGTTGATGTTGTGAACGGGTTCTTCTTCACCAAAGAAAGTATGCGGCGATCATCCACCACTGTTGTCATCCGTGGACGCCCAGGCCTTTTTGAGTTCCCAAGCTCACCAGTCAATTCCTTTTTTCTCAGAATGTACCCCACTGTTGATTTTGCTACTCCAAGCATGTCTGCTATCTCTCTGATGGATTTTTTCTTTTTTTTCAGCCTCAGGATGTTCTGCTTCACCTCAATTGAGGGTTCCTTAGACCGCATGTTGTCTGGTCACAGCAACAGCTTCCAAATGCAAAACCACACACCTGTAATCAACCCCAGACCATTTAACTACTTCATTGATTACAGGTTAACGAGGGAGACGCCTTCAGAGTTAATTGCAGCCCTTAGAGTCCCTTGTCCAATTACTTCTGGTCCCTTGAAAAAGAGGAGGCTATGCATTACAGAGCTATGATTCCTAAACCCTTTCTCCGATTTGGATGTGAAAACTCTCATATTGCAGCTGGGAGTGTGCACTTTCAGCCCATATTATATATATCATTGTATTTCTGAACATGTATTTGTAAACAGCTAAAATAACAAAACTTGTGTCACTGTCCAAATATTTCTGGACCTAACTGTATTTGCAGAACCTCTGCCTGCATTGCACACTCAAACTCATTGTTACTAAGCCATTATACTAGCAAACACTGAGTGAACTTAGTGGCATCCTAAACGTGGCTATTGGACTTCTGTATAGTCCCACTAGTGCAAAGATATTTGCAGCACGTCTGCCTGCATTGCACACTCAAACTCATTGTTACTAAGCCATTATACTAGCAAACACTGAGGAAACTTAGTGGCATCCTAAACGTGGCTATTGGACTTCTGTATAGTCCCACTAGTGCAAAGATATTTGCAGCACGTCTGCCTGCATTGCACACTCAAACTCATTGTTACTAAGCCGTTATACTAGCAAACACAGAGGAAACTTTGTGGCATCCTAAACGTGGCTATTGGACTTCTGTATAGTCCAACTAGTGCAAAGATATTTGCAGCACGTCTGCCTGCATTGCACATTCAAACTCATTGTTACTAAGCCATTATACTAGCAAACACTGAGGAAACATAGTGACATCCTAAAAGTGGCTGTTGGACTTCTGTATAGTCCCACTAGTGCAAAGATATTTGCAGCACGTCTGCCTGCATTGCACACTCAAACTCATTGTTACTAAGCCATTATACTAGCAAACACTGAGTGAACTTAGTGGCATCCTAAACGTGGCTGTTGGACTTCTGTATCGTCCCACAAGTGCAAAGATATTTGCAGCACCTCTGCCTGCATTGCACACTCAAACTCATTGTTACTAAGCCATTATACTAGCAAACACTGAGTGAACTTAGTGGCATCCGAAACGTGGCTATTAGACTTCTGTATAGTCCCACTAGTGCAAAGATATTTGCAGCACGTCTGCCTGCATTGCACACTCAAACTCATTGTTACTAAGCCATTATACTAGCAAACACTGAGTGAACTTAGTGGCATCCTAAACGTGGCTATTGGACTTCTGTATAGTCCCACTAGTGCAAAGATATTTGCAGCACGTCTGCCTGCATTGCACACTCAAACTCATTGTTACTAAGCCATTATACTAGCAAACACTGAGGAAACTTAGTGGCATCCTAAACGTGGCTATTGGACTTCTGTATAGTCCCACTAGTGCAAAGATATTTGCAGCACGTCTGCCTGCATTGCACACTCAAACTCATTGTTACTAAGCCATTATACTAGCAAACACAGAGGAAACTTTGTGGCATCCTAAACGTGGCTATTGGACTTCTGTATAGTCCAACTAGTGCAAAGATATTTGCAGCACGTCTGCCTGCATTGCACATTCAAACTCATTGTTACTAAGCCATTATGCCAGCAAACACTGAGGAAACATAGTGGCATCCTAAAAGTGGCTGTTGGACTTCTGTATAGTCCCACTAGTGCAAAGATATTTGCAGCACGTCTGCCTGCATTGCAGACTCAAACTCATTGTTACTAAGCCATTATACTAGCAAACACTGAGTGAACTTAGTGGCATCCTAAACGTGGCTGTTGGACTTCTGTATCGTCCCACAAGTGCAAAGATATTTGCAGCACCTCTGCCTGCATTGCACACTCAAACTCATTGTTACTAAGCCATTATACTAGCAAACACTGAGTGAACTTAGTGGCATCCTAAACGTGGCTATTAGACTTCTGTATAGTCCCACTAGTGCAAAGATATTTGCAGCACGTCTGCCTGCATTGCACACTCAAACTCATTGTTACTAAGCCATTATACTAGCAAACACTGAGTGAAATTAGTGGCATCCTAAACGTGGCTATTGGAATTCTGTATCGTCCCACAAATGCAAAGATATTTGCAGCACGTCTGCCTGCATTGCACACTCAAACTCATTGTTACTAAGCCATTATACTAGCACACACTGAGTGAACTTAGTGGCATCCTAAACGTGGCTGTTGGACTTCTGTATCGTCCCACAAGTGCAAAGATATTTGCAGCACCTCTGCCTGCATTGCACACTCAAACTCATTGTTACTAAGCCATTATACTAGCAAACACTGAGTGAACTTAGTGGCATCCTAAACGTGGCTATTAGACTTCTGTATAGTCCCACTAGTGCAAAGATATTTGCAGCACCTCTGCCTGCATTGCACACTCAAACTCATTGTTACTAAGCCATTATACTAGCAAACACTGAGTGAACTTAGTGGCATCCTAAACGTGGCTATTGGACTTCTGTATAGTCCCACTAGTGCAAAGATATTTGCAGCACGTCTGCCTGCATTGCACACTCAAACTCATTGTTACTAAGCCATTATACTAGCAAACACTGAGGAAACTTAGTGGCATCCTAAACGTGGCTATTGGACTTCTGTATAGTCCCACTAGTGCAAAGATATTTGCAGCACGTCTGCCTGCATTGCACACTCAAACTCATTGTTACTAAGCCATTATACTAGCAAACACAGAGGAAACTTTGTGGCATCCTAAACGTGGCTATTGGACTTCTGTATAGTCCAACTAGTGCAAAGATATTTGCAGCACGTCTGCCTGCATTGCACATTCAAACTCATTGTTACTAAGCCATTATACTAGCAAACACTGAGGAAACATAGTGGCATCCTAAAAGTGGCTGTTGGACTTCTGTATAGTCCCACTAGTGCAAAGATATTTGCAGCACGTCTGCCTGCATTGCACACTCAAACTCATTGTTACTAAGCCATTATACTAGCAAACACTGAGTGAACTTAGTGGCATCCTAAACGTGGCTATTAGACTTCTGTATAGTCCCACTAGTGCAAAGATATTTGCAGCACGTCTGCCTGCATTGCACACTCAAACTCATTGTTACTAAGCCATTATACTAGCAAACACTGAGTGAAATTAGTGGCATCCTAAACGTGGCTATTGGACTTCTGTATCGTCCCACAAGTGCAAAGATATTTGCAGCACGTCTGCCTGCATTGCGCACTCAAACTCATTGTTACTAAGCCATTATACTAGCACACACTGAGTGAACTTAGTGGCATCCTAAACGTGGCTGTTGGACTTCTGTATCGTCCCACAAGTGCAAAGATATTTGCAGCACCTCTGCCTGCATTGCACACTCAAACTCATTGTTACTAAGCCATTATACTAGCAAACACTGAGGAAACATAGTGGCATCCTAAACGTGGCTGTTGGACTTCTGTATAGTCCCACTAGTGCAAAGATATTTGCAGCACGTCTGCCTGCATTGCACACTCAAACTCATTGTTACTAAGCCATTATACTAGCAAACACTGAGTGAACTTAGTGGCATCCTAAACGTGGCTGTTGGACTTCTGTATCGTCCCACAAGTGCAAAGATATTTGCAGCACCTCTGCCTGCATTGCACACTCAAACTCATTGTTACTAAGCCATTATACTAGCAAACACTGAGTGAACTTAGTGGCATCCTAAACGTGGCTATTAGACTTCTGTATAGTCCCACTAGTGCAAAGATATTTGCAGCACGTCTGCCTGCATTGCACACTCAAACTCATTGTTACTAAGCCATTATACTAGCAAACACTGAGTGAACTTAGTGGCATCCTAAACGTGGCTATTGGACTTCTGTAGAGTCCCACTAGTGCAAAGATATTTGCAGCACGTCTGCCTGTATTGCACACTTAAACTCATTGTTACTAAGCCATTATACTAGCAAACACTGAGGAAACTTAGTGGCATCCTAAACGTGGCTATTGGACTTCTGTATAGTCCCACTAGTGCAAAGATATTTGCAGCACGTCTGCCTGCATTGCACACTCAAACTCATTGTTACTAAGCCATTATACTAGCAAACACTGAGTGAACTTAGTGGCATCCTAAACGTGGCTATTGGACTTCTGTATAGTCCCACTAGTGCAAAGATATTTGCAGCACGTCTGCCTGCATTGCACACTCAAACTCATTGTTATCAAGCCATTATACTAGCAAACACTGAGTGAACTTAGTGGCATCCTAAACGTGGCTATTGGACTTCTGTATTGTCCCAGTAGTGCAAAGATATTTGCAGCACGTCTGCCTGCATTGCACACTCAAACTCATTGTTACTAAGCCATTATACTAGCAAACACTGAGGAAACTTAGTGGCATCCTAAGCGTGGCTTTTGGACTTCTGTATAGTCCCACTAGTGCACAGATATTTGCAGAACCTCTGCCTGCATTGCACACTCAAACTCATTGTTACTAAGCCATTATACTAGCAAACACTGAGTGAACTAAGTGGCATCCTAAACGTGGCTATTGGACTTCTGTATAGTCCCACTAGTGCAAAGATATTTGCAGCACGTCTGCCTGCATTGCACACTCAAACTCATTGTTACTAAGCCAGTATACTAGCAAACACTGAGTGAACTTAGTGGCATCCTAAACGTGGCTGTTGGACTTCTGCATCGTCCCACAAGTGCAAAGATATTTGCAGCACGTCTGCCTGCATTGCACACTCAAACTCATTGTTACTAAGCCATTATACTAGTAAACACTGAGGAAACTTAGTGGCATCCTAAACGTGGCTATTGGACTTCTGTATAGTCCCACTAGTGCAAACATATTTGCAGCACGTCTGTCTGCATTGCACACTCAAACTCATTGTTACTAAACCATTATACTAGCAAACACTGAGGAAACTTAGTGGCATCCTAAAAGTGGCTGTTGGACTTCTGTATAGTCCCACTAGTACAAAGATATTTGCAGCACGTCTGCCTGCATTGCACACTCAAACTCATTGTTACTAAGCCTTTATACTAGCAAACACTGAGTGAACTTAGTGGCATCCTAAACGTGGCTGTTGGACTTCTGTATCGTCCCACAAGTGCAAAGATATTTGCAGCACCTCTGCCTGCATTGCACACTCAAACTCATTGTTACTAAGCCATTATACTAGCAAACACTGAGTGAACTTAGTGGCATCCTAAACGTGGCTATTGGACTTCTGTATAGTCCCACTAGTGCAAAGATATTTGCAGCACGTCTGCCTGCATTGCACACTCAAACTCATTGTTACTAAGCCATTACACTAGCAAACACTGAGTGAACTTAGTGGCATCCTAAACGTGGCTATTGGACTTCTGTATAGTTTCACTAGTGCAAAGATATTTGCAGCACGTCTGCCTGCATTGCACACTCAAACTCATTGTTACTAAGCCATTATACTAGCAAACACTGAGGAAACTTAGTGGCATCCTTAACGTGGCTATTGGACTTCTGTATTGTCCCAGTAGTGCAAAGATATTTGCAGCACCTCTGCCTGCATTGCACGCTCAAACTCATTGTTACTAAGCTATTATACTAGCAAACACTGAGTGAACTTAGTGGCATCCTAAACGTGGCTATTGGACTTCTGTATAATCCCACTAGTGCAAAGATATTTGCAGCACGTCTGCCTGCATTGCACACTCAAACTCATTGTTACTAAGCCATTATACTAGCAAACACTGAGGAAACTTAGTGGCATCCTAAACGTGGCTATTGGACTTCTGTATTGCCCCAGTAGAGCAAAGATATTTGCAGCACCTCTGCCTGCATTGCACACTCAAACTCATTGTTACTATGCCATTATACTAGCAAACACTGAGTGAACTTAGTGGCATACTAAACGTGGCTATTGGACTTCTGTATAGTCCCACTAGTGCAAACATATTTGCAGCACGTCTGCCTGCATTGCACACTCAAACTCATTGTTACTAAACCATTATACTAGCAAACACTGAGAAAACTTAGTGGCATCCTAAAAGTGGCTGTTGGACTTCTGTATAGTCCCACTAGTGCAAAGATATTTGCAGCAGGTCTGCCTGCATTGCACACTCAAACTCATTGTTACTAAGCCATTATACTAGCAAACACTGAGTGAACTTAGTGGCATCCTAAACGTGGCTGTTGGACTTCTGTATCGTCCCACAAGTGCAAAGATATTTGCAGCACGTCTGCCTGCATTGCACACTCAAACTCATTGTTACTAAGCCATTATACTAGCAAACACTGAGGAAACTTAGTGGCATCCTAAACGTGGCTATTGGACTTCTGTATTGTCCCAGTAGTGCAAAGATATTTGCAGCACCTCTGCCTGCATTGCACACTCAAACTCATTGTTACTAAGCTATTATACTAGCAAACACTGAGTGAACTTAGTGGCATCCTAAACGTGGCTATTGGACTTCTGTATAATCCCACTAGTGCAAAGATATTTGCAGCACGTCTGCCTGCATTGCACACTCAAACTCATTGTTACTAAGCCATTATACTAGCAAACACTGAGGAAACTTAGTGGCATCCTAAAGTGGCTGTTGGACTTCTGTATAGTCCCACTAGTGCAAAGATATTTGCAGCACGTCTGCCTGCATTGCACACTCAAACTCATTGTTACTAAGCCATTATACTAGCAAACACTGAGTGAACTTAGTGGCATCCTAAACGTGGCTATTGGACTTCTGTATTGCCCCAGTAGTGCAAAGATATTTGCAGCACCTCTTCCTGCATTGCACACTCAAACTCATTGTTACTATGCCATTATACTAGCAAACACTGAGTGAACTTAGTGGCATACTAAACGTGGCTATTGGACTTCTGTATAGTCCCACTAGTGCAAACATATTTGCAGCACGTCTGCCTGCATTGCACACTCAAACTCATTGTTACTAAACCATTATACTAGCAAACACTGAGAAAACTTAGTGGCATCCTAAAAGTGGCTGTTGGACTTCTGTATAGTCCCACTAGTGCAAAGATATTTGCAGCAGGTCTGCCTGCATTGCACACTCAAACTCATTGTTACTAAGCCATTATACTAGCAAACACTGAGTGAACTTAGTGGCATCCTAAACGTGGCTGTTGGACTTCTGTATCGTCCCACAAGTGCAAAGATATTTGCAGCACCTCTGCCTGCATTGCACACTCAAACTCATTTTTACTAAGCCATTATACTAGCAAACACTGAGTGAACTTAGTGGCATCCTAAGAGTGGCTATTGTCCCTTCTGTATAGTCCCACTAGTGCAAAGATATTTGCAGCACGTCTGCCTGCATTGCACACTCAAACTCATTGTTACTAAGCCATTATACTAGCAAACACTGAGAAAATTTAGTGGCATCCTAAACGTGGCTATTGAACTTCTGTATAGTCCCACTAGTGCAAAGATATTTGCAGCACGTCTGCCTGCATTGCACACTCAAAATCATTTTTACTAAGCCATTATACTAGCAAACACTGAGGAAACTTAGTGGCATCCTAAAAGTGGCTGTTGGACTTCTGTATAGTCCCACTAGTGCAAAGATATTTGCAGCACGTCTGCCTGCATTGCACACTCAAACTCATTGTTACTAAGCCATTATACTAGCAAACACTGAGTGAACTTAGTGGCATCCTAAACGTGGCTATTGGACTTCTGTATAGTCCCACTAGTGCAAAGATATTTGCAGCCCCTCTGCCTGCATTGCACACTCAAACTCATTGTTACTAAGCCATTATACTAGCAAACACTGAGTGAACTTAGTGGCATCCTAAACGTGGCTGTTGGACTTCTCTATCATCCCACAAATGCAAAGATATTTGCAGCACCTCTGCCTGCATTGCACACTCAAACTCATTGTTACTAAGCCATTATACTAGCAAACACTGAGTGAAATTAGTGGCATCCTAAACGTGGCTATTGGACTTCTGTATAGTCCCACTAGTGCAAAGATATTTGCAGCACGTCTGCCTGCATTGCACACTCAAACTCATTGTTACTAAGCCATTATACTAGCAAACACTGAGTGAACATAGTGGCATCCTAAACGTGGCTATTGGACTTCTGTATAGTCCCACTAGTGCAAAGATATTTGCAGCACGTCTGCCTGCATTGCACACTCAAACTCATTGTTACTAAGCCAATATACTAGCAAACACTGAGGAAACTTAGTGGCATCCTAAACGTGGCTATTGGATTTTTGTATTGCCCCAGTAGTGCAAAGATATTTGCAGCACCTCTGCCTGCATTGCACACTCAAACGCATTGTTACTAAGCCATTATACTAGCAAACACTGAGTGAACTTAGTGGCATCCTAAACGTGGCTATTGGACTTCTGTATAGTCCCACTAGTGCACAGATATTTGCAGCACCTCTGCCTGCATTGCACACCCAAACTCATTGTTACTAAGCCATTATACTAGCAAACACTGAGTGAACTTAGTGGCATCCTAAAAGTGGCTGTTGGACTTCTGTATTGTCCCACTAGTGCAAAGATATTTGCAGCACGTCTGCCTGCATTGCACACTCAAACTCATTGTTACTTACTAAGACATTATAATACCAAAAATTGAGTAAACTTAGTGGCATACAAGAAGTGGCTGTTGTACTCCATTAGTGCCCCACTGGTGCAAATCTATGTGCAGCACCTGTGCAGGACACCCTCCTGCTCTGTTTTTAATAAGCTATATTGATAGCAAAAAATACTGTCATTTAGTGGCATCATAGAACTGGATGTTGTATTCCATTATTGTCCCACTGGTGCCAAGCTATTTCTAGCACCTGTGCAGGACACCCTCCTGCTCTGTTTTTAATAAGCTATATTGATAGCAAAAAAGACTGCCATTTAGTGGCATCATAGAACTGGATGTTGTATTCCATTATTGTCCCACTGGTGCCAAGCTATTTCTAGCACCTGTGCAGGACACCCTCCTGCTCTGTTTTTAATAAGCTATATTGATAGCAAAAAAGACTGCCATTTAGTGGCATCATAGAACTGGCTGTTGTATTCCATTAGTGCCCCACTGGTGCCAAGCTATTTCTAGCACCTGTGCAGGACACCCTCCTGCTCTGTTTTTAATAAGCTATAATGATAGCAAAAAATACTGCCATTTAGTGGCATCATAGAACTGGATGTTGTATTTCATTATTGTGTCACTGGTGCCAAGCTATTTCTAGCACCTGTGCAGGACACCCTCATGCACATTTTGCTACGCTAATGTTATAGCAAACTCAGGGAATTCATTGCTGCATTTGATAATTCGGAGGGATAGAAAGTCAGGCTTCCTTTAGCTTTTCCTTCTGTTCATAGACAGCATCTCCAAGTCCACACCCGAAAAGCAATTTCTCCTCCACGTGTAAGTGTGGAGAGGCAGCTAGTGCGCATGCATGTGCCGATTTACCCCAGCTGCAGCCTAACTACAGTGTTTCGCCTAGTGAGTATGCTCAGCCTGACTGTGCCATTCCTGACGCTAAGTCTTCATTTCGGGATACAGCGCATGCTCCCACACTTAGTGTGAAAAGCCTATTTGCACAGGTACTTGCATTCCGTGCCGGGTCTAAGTCCTGTTTTGTGCCGAGACACCATGCTAAAGCTGATAGTCTTTTTTCAGAGACTCTATTTCATGCAACTGACCATGGTCAGGCACTTACTGCATCAGAAACTAGGTCCGGTAATGAACTCTTTGGCCCTGCCCCTGATGTGGGGGGGCCCATATAGACCACAGGGCATCAGGTGTCCTGACGATGTGGCCAGGCCACTCCCAAATGGCTTGCAGAGGCCCGCCCTTATGACTTGTCACCTCATTATTGATGGTCAGACGATGACTGGTGAGGTGTTTGTGTCGTGGCAGCCATGAGGTCATTATTGAAGTTGCGGTTCCAAATAGGACGCTAGTTATGCCACTCATGACGTGTCACTCTGCTTTTGTCTCCAGGAGGTGCATTGTGGTCCACCCTGGTTTGGGGCGGACCCAGGTTATAAAACGGGCTGGAGCCAACAAGGAGGTGCGCAGTCTTCTATTATGCTCCGAAAGAGCACACCTCCATGTGTTGAACCCATTGCGGCTTTAGGCCAGAGGTAGGCAGGGATAGGGCGTCGATGCAGGCCGCCACCACAGTTGGTAACGCAGAATGGTTAAGACCAGCTCCTGTCCTACAAGTCCTGTTTGTGCAGCCCAGTGGCATTAACAGGCCTGCTGCTACTGATGCGCCTGCTGTCCACAGGTGTGGCCCCAATGCACACGGTCAGCGTACTCAAAGGCCCCTGTGATGTTAACAGGGAGTTCCTGGGCTGGGTGGGCGTGTGGACCCTGTGACGCTAACAGGGCTCCCACTCTCCAGATCCGAGTGGCGTCCAACTCGGTTCAGGCAACTATTAGTTTCATAGCCACACAGCTCTGTATCCTCCACCTAACCTTCCAGTTGCCAACCTCTCCTTTTCCATCTGGGAGCACGGTGGACATTGACTGCTGATGGGGATATATACCTTTCTCTTTCTTTTCTTATTAATTTTCGTTATATACCGCTAACATAGTATATACCACCTTATCCAAATCTGCCAGTCCCACCGTAACAGATGGTGTTTCTTCATCAAATGTTACTTTTGCTTAACCACCAAACCCACGGACAAAAACTTTTTTCCCCTTTCCAACACACCTGTTCCCCTTTCCACCAGCATTTGTCCTTTTTCAACTCATTTGGTATATGACCAAAAGTGCAACTCTGCAGGGACACCGTACTCAATGCCATCTCAGCCCAGCAGCCAGCCCTCGGTCCCTCAGATGTGGACAAGTAAAAGCCCATTTCCTCCTATCCATGACAAAGCGTTGAGATTCACTCTGTGCAGCACTGGTGTTTACTGGAAAAGCATAGCTAAGAATCCGTACCACCTTCCGCAGATACTCCTGTATACGTGCGTCCCTTTCTCTGGCTGGAATTATTTCGCCAAATTTTGTCTTGTACCGGGGATCTAACAGTCTGGCAACCCAGTAGTTAGCATTACTTTGAATTCGTACAATCCGAGGGTCATGTTGTAGGTAGTGCAGCAAGAAGACGCTCATGAGTCTTGTGCATCCAGGAGGACAAAGTCCTTGGTTTGTTGGTGGCAGAGAGGTGAGAATCGTGCTTCCTTCCTCTGCCCTCTCTCCCCAACCTCGCACAACCGAAATGTGAGCAAGCTCTCACTCATCTGCTGAGTCTTCCATGCCCATCGCAAGTTCGTCCTCCATTTCTTCATGGGCTCCTGCACCTTCCTCAACAATTTTTGCTGATACTATGCGCCCTTGTTAATCCCTATCCCCCACCATGACGGCCGCCTAGGTGCCGCTCAACGTATGGACCTTGTACATCTTATTATCCCTTCTGCATATGACTCCTCCTGTACTTCCTCCCCTTCCTCTTGGACCAACACCTGACTCCGAATAATGCTTACAGTGTGCTCCATCTTGTAGATGACCAGAATTTTCACGCTGAGAATGGCATCGCTAGTGCTAAACATCTTCGTCGACATTTGTAAACTGTGTAGAAGGGTGCATAGGTCCTTGATCTGACACCACTCCAGCAGCGTGATCTGCACCACCTCTGGATCAAGTTAGCCCAGGGTATACATCATACCGTATTTCAGCAGGGCTCTGCGGTGCTGCCACAGATGCTGCAACATGTGCAGATTCCAATTCCTGCGTGTCGGAACATCGCATTTCCGGCGTTTAACCGCCAGACCCTTTGACTTCAGGAGCGATGAAAGTTGTTGAGCTGCTGGGTGCGAAGGATGAAAGTGAGCACATAGCAGTGTGCCCGCTGCACAAGGCCATGTAGGCCGGGATGGTATTTTAAAAATTGCTTGAGAATCAGATTCAACACGTGAGCTATACAAGGCACGTGTGTCACATTGCCCTGACGAAGGGCCGCAGACAGGTTTGCATCATTGCCGCACACGGCTGTTAAGTCACCAACGTAGTCCACTCAATCAATTTATACTCCGGTCGCCAGGTGACAACGTGTTCCTTTCATGCATAGTGCTGATGATGGGAAAGGAGTCGATGCCTGCGGCGCGGGTGGACGCAGGTTATGGTCACCCACTGACTTGCGTTACCTTGACAGATACAGAACCACAGGCTGAATGTAGGTGGTGGGTATCTCACAGATGAAGTACCATCATTCAGCTACAACCAATGGGAAGACACCACACCCTTTTTTAGGCCCCTCCTGTCTGCAGACCACTGCCAGACAAAGCTATGAACCTTTTGTTACTGTTACCCCCAGTTCAGTTTTATGTGTTTGTGTGCTTGTTACCTGACTACTTTTCCTGCTTGCTGTTTATGTACCTCGTTGGCCGATCCGCATTTCACCTCTGCTTGTTTTCTGATTAAGTCCTGGCCATCCCATTCTGTTCCTCTTCCTCAATTAATGTTTTTGACCCTGCATGACTACTATTCTCTGGAACTGCAGCCTTCCACAGGTATTGATCAACTTGGGCCCTGTGTAATTCCAAATCACTGTACAGGGGTTAAAGGGTTTCAGGGTTCTGGGTGTCCAGCTTGGTGAGTGGCTTGCTTCTAGCCTATCCTTTACAGCCCATATGAGTGTGTCGATCCAGACAGGCGTTACACCGTGCCCTCTGCAGAAGGCCATGTAGGCCGGGATAGTGTTTTAAAAATTGCTGGACAACCAGGTTCAACACGTGAGCCATACAAGGCACGTGTGCCACATTGCCCTGAAGAAGGGTCGCAGACTGGTTTGCATCATTGTTGCACCCGACCTTCCCTGGCTGCTGGTTGAGTGGAGACAACCATTGATGAAACTCGGTCTCACTCTCCAGAGCTAACCGTCCACAATTCCTCAGCAGTGTCTCACATTTCCCCTACATTTCAAAGTAAACATTTGACCGCCTGATGGCCTTGAGCTCTGCTGCCAGCATAGTAAGGAGGTGTGTGGGATTCCTTGGGCGCAGTTACAATGCGGGTGGCCTGACCACAGGGTTTGGGCCGAGGTGGAGGACCCACACGAGGTTGAGGAGGCAGAAGCAGTGGAGGAACTTGTACATACAGAGGAAGGATTGACACACAAGTCGTGGGGACGGCAAGACTTGTACAGCAAACTCTTCTCCATCTCTCACCATAGTTACCCAGTGCCCAGTCAGCAACATGTAACTCCCCTGTCCATGCTTACTGGTCCAAGTATCTGTGGTGAAATGCACCCTGTCACACAGAGAGTTTCTCAAGAAATCGGTGAGGTTGTGTGCGACCTACTGTGGTAGCGCGGGCACGCCTTTCTTGGAGAAGGAGTGACGACTGGCCATCGGCTCTTGGGGCACTGCAATGGGCATAAGGTCTC
Source organism: Anomaloglossus baeobatrachus (assembly GCF_048569485.1). NCBI lineage: Eukaryota > Metazoa > Chordata > Amphibia > Anura > Aromobatidae > Anomaloglossus > Anomaloglossus baeobatrachus. The sequence continues at coordinate 292,176,831 of NC_134355.1, forward strand.
GAAAATCCTGGGTCTCAAAAGGGTGTAAAGGCAGCCTTTCTGTTGCCAACAAGTTGCAGATGATGAAACTCAACCTCTTAGGCATGTCATGCCCTTCGAAAATCATGTAAAACACAGCGAGGGGACTCCAACCACAGTCTCCCTCGTTGCCACTAATTGGGCAACACACATCCTACTTGACTGGCATCACTTGATCCCTCTTTTGAAAAAGAAAAAGATGCTTTGCATGAAGCACTCTCAAAAATACGCATGCCTTTCAAGTCCCCTGGCTGACCCAGGGGAAGAAAAGTCCTCTGAGAGCCATGACTTGGTCATCTTGGTTCTTTTAGAAACACAGCGAGGGGACTCCAACCACAGTCTCCCTCGTTGCCACTAATTGGGCCACACACACCCCACTTGACTGGCATCAGTTGACCCCCCTTTTGAAAAAGAAAAAGATGCTTTGCATGAAGCACTCTCAAAAATACGTGTGCCTTTCCCGTCCCCTGGCTGACCCAGGGGAAGAAAAGTCCTCTGAGAGCCATGACTTGTTCATCTTGGTTCTTTTAGAAACACAGCGAGGGGACTCCAACCACAGTCTCCCTCGTTGCCACTAATTGGGCCACACACACCCCACTTGACTGGCATCAGTTGACCCCCCTTTTGAAAAAGAAAAAGATGCTTTGCATGAAGCACTCTCAAAAATACGCGTGCCTTTCCCGTCCCCTGGCTGACCCAGGGGAAGAAAAGTCCTCTGAGAGCCATGACTTGTTTATCTTTGTTCTTTTAGAAACACAGCGAGGGGACTCCAACCACAGTCTCCCTCGTTGCCACTAATTGGGCCACACACACCCCACTTGACTGGCATCAGTTGACCCCCCTTTTGAAAAAGAAAAAGATGCTTTGCATGAAGCACTCTCAAAAATACGCGTGCCTTTCCCGTCCCCTGGCTGACCCAGGGGAAGAAAAGTCCTCTGAGATTCATGACTTGTTCATCTTGGTTTCTTTAGAAACACAGCGAGGGGACTCCAACCACAGTCTCCCTTGTTGCCACTAATTGGGCCACACACCCCACTTGACTGGCATCAGTTGACCCCCCTTTTGAAAAAGAAAAAGATGCTTTGCATGAAGCGCTCTCAAAAATACGCGTGCCTTTCCCGTCCCCTGGCTGACCCAGGGGAAGAAAAGTCCTCTGAGAGCCATGACTTGTTCATCTTTGTTCTTTTAGAAACACAGCGAGGGGACTCCAACCACAGTCTCCCTCGTTGCCACTAATTGGGCCACACACACCCCACTTGACTGGCATCAGTTGACCCCCCTTTTGAAAAAAAAAAAAGATGCTTTGCATGAAGCACTCTCAAAAATACGCGTGCCTTTCCCGTCCCCTGGCTGACCCAGGGGAAGAAAAGTCCTCTGAGAGCCATGACTTGTTCATCTTGGTTCTTTTAGAAACACAGCGAGGGGACTCCAACCACAGTCTCCCTCGTTGCCACTAATTGGGCCACACACACCCCACTTGACTGGCATCAGTTGACTCCCCTTTTGAAAAAGAAAAAGATGCTTTGCATGAAGCACTCTCAAAAATACGCGTGCCTTTCCCATCCCCTGGCTGACCCAGGGGAAGAAAAGTCCTCTGAGAGCCATGACTTGTTCATCTTTGTTCTTTTAGAAACACAGCGAGGGGACTCCAACCACAGTCTCCCTCGTTGCCACTAATTGGGCCACACACACCCCACTTGACTGGCATCAGTTGACCCCCCTTTTGAAAAAGAAAAAGATGCTTTGCATGAAGCACTCTCAAAAATACGCGTGCCTTTCCCGTCCCCTGGCTGACCCAGGGGAAGAAAAGTCCTCTGAGAGCCATGACTTGTTCATCTTTGTTCTTTTAGAAACACAGCGAGGGGACTCCAACCACAGTCTCCCTCGTTACCACTAATTGGGCCATACACACCCCACTTGACTGGCATCAGTTGACCCCCCTTTTGAAAAAGAAAAAGATGCTTTGCGTGAAGCACTCTCAAAAATACGCGTGCCTTTCCCGTCCCCTGGCTGACCCAGGGGAAGAAAAGTCCTCTGAGATTCATGACTTGTTCATCTTGGTTTCTTTAGAAACACTGCGAGGGGACTCCAACCACAGTCTCCCTTGTTGCCACTAATTGGGCCACACACCCCACTTGACTGGCATCAGTTGACCCCCCTTTTGAAAAAGAAAACGATGCTTTGCATGAAGCGCTCTCAAAAATATGCGTGCCTTTCCCATCCCCTGGCTGACCCAGGGGAAGAAAAGTCCTCTGAGAGCCATGACTTGTTCATCTTGGTTCTTTTAGAAAAACAGCGAGGGGACTCCAACCACAGTCTCCCTCGTTGCCACTAATTGGGCCACACACACCCCACTTGACTGGCATCAGTTGACCCCCCTTTTGAAAAAAAAAAAGATGCTTTGCATGAAGCACTCTCAAAAATACGCGTGCCTTTCCCGTCCCCTGGCTGACCCAGGGGAAGAAAAGTCCTCTGAGAGCCATGACTTGTTCATCTTTGTTCTTTTAGAAACACAGCGAGGGGACTCCAACCACAGTCTCCCTCGTTGCCACTAATTGGGCCACACACACCCCACTTGACTGGCATCAGTTGACCCCCCTTTTGAAAAAGAAAAAGATGCTTTGCATGAAGCACTCTCAAAAATACGTGTGCCTTTCCCGTCCCCTGGCTGACCCAGGGGAAGAAAAGTCCTCTGAGAGCCATGACTTGTTCATCTTGGTTCTTTTAGAAACACAGCGAGGGGACTCCAACCACAGTCTCCCTCGTTGCCACTAATTGGGCCACACACACCCCTCTTGACTGGCATCAGTTGACCCCCCTTTTGAAAAAGAAAAAGATGCTTTGCATGAAGCACTCTCAAAAATACGCGTGCCTTTCCCGTCCCCTGGCTGACCCAGGGGAAGAAAAGTCCTCTGAGAGCCATGACTTGTTCATCTTGGTTCTTTTAGAAACACAGCGAGGGGACTCCAACCACAGTCTCCCTCGTTGCCACTAATTGGGCCACACACACCCCACTTGACTGGCATCAGTTGACCCCCCTTTTGAAAAAGAAAAAGATGCTTTGCATGAAGCGCTCTCAAAAATACGCGTGCCTTTCCCGTCCCCTGGCTGACCCAGGGGAAGAAAAGTCCTCTGAGAGCCATGACTTGTTCATCTTGGTTCTTTTAGAAACACAGCGAGGGGACTCCAACCACAGTCTCCCTCGTTGCCACTAATTGGGCCACACACACCCCACTTGACTGGCATCAGTTGACCCCCTTTTTTAAAAAGAACAAGATGCTTTGCATGAAGCACTCTCAAAAATACGCGTGCCTTTCCCGTCCCCTGGCTGACCCAGGGGAAGAAAAGTCCTCTGAGAGCCATGACTTGTTCATCTTGGTTCTTTTAGAAACACAGCGAGGGGACTCCAACCACAGTCTCCCTCGTTGCCACTAATTGGGCCACACACACCCCACTTGACTGGCATCAGTTGACCCCCCTTTTGAAAAAGAAAAAGATGCTTTGCATGAAGCACTCTCAAAAATACGCGTGCCTTTCCCGTCCCCTGGCTGACCCAGGGGAAGAAAAGTCCTCTGAGAGCCATGACTTGTTCATCTTGGTTCTTTTAGAAACACAGCGAGGGGACTCCAACCACAGTCTCCCTCGTTGCCACTAATTGGGCCACACACACCCCACTTGACTGGCATCAGTTGACCCCCCTTTTGAAAAAGAAAAAGATGCTTTGCATAAAGCACTCTCAAAAATACGCGTGCCTTTCCCGTCCCCTGGCTGACCCAGGGGAAGAAAAGTCCTCTGAGAGCCATGTCCACATTGTCAGTGGACAGACACGTGTGCTTATCTGCCAGCAGACCCCCAGCAGCACTGAAGACAGGTTCCGAGAGAACGCTGGCTGCAGGACACGACAAGATCCCCAAGGCGTACGTGGCAATCTCAGGCAATTCATCCTGATTGGAAGCCTAAAATGAGCAGGGCTCAAGTTGCACAGTAATGGCATCGATGTTTCCTTGCATATACTCATATATCTGTGTGTCCTCCCCTTTTTTTTTGTCCAGCTCTTTTGTTTTCGCATGAGTATATGTCCTTCTCACTTTCCCATGTGTTTGTGTTGTGAGTTGTTTGTCACCTTTTGGACACCTTTGAGGGTGTTTTCTAGGTGTTTTTATGTGTTTGTGAATGCCTGCCATTGTTTCCTATGCAGTTCGAGTTTGGTTCGTCGAACGTTCGACGAACCGAACTCGAACGGGAGCTCAGTTCGGCGAACCGACCTCGAGCCGAACCGCGACCGGTTCGCTCATTTCTAGTTACTGTATCTAGTCCGTGTACCAGTTTCATGTATCTAATCTCTGTCTCATCCTAGAGCCTGCTCTCTAACACCCTTGTGCTGACACACTTGAGCCATCAGTATTGTGCTGCCACATCAAAGCCACTACCCTTGTGCTGACACGTCTGAGCTTTCACCGCTGTGCTTCCACGTCTGTGTCATCACCTCTGTGCTGCCATCCCCATGCTGCTGCAACTGTGTATTCCAATATCAGACATTAAGAGACTATCTCTATAAGTCCTTGGCTGCATTTAGATAAAATGAAAAACAAGGAGCGCATGTGTAGGGCCACAATGTAAGCGGTGAGAACAAATGAATGAAATTTGCTCACCTGATAAGGTTGTGCAGACCCTGCACAACCCTGGTAAAAGACGTGATAAGTTTGTATAAACTTGCGCTGTCAGGGACTGAGTCCAGGAGATCCTTCCAGGAGATAAGCCACAGGTGCTGCTGTGTCGGGCAGGTCTCCTACAGCCGAGGAGTTAATCCAGGAAAGCCCCCGTGCGGCTGGACTGGAGGAGTCACTGAAGATCAGTGTTCCTGATTGCGAGTACTACCTCCGTCCAAGCAGCTCCTGCCGTGTGTCCCCAGAAGGGAAGAGATTTTAGGAATAAAAGAAACACGGTCTAATGGAGCGCTATGGAGGCCACGTGGAAGTAAAAGTTCAATGTCTTTTATTAATTCACATAAACCACAACGCGTTTCGATATAGTCCAATATCTTCGTCAGGTGGATAACTAAATGAAGGATGGGGAGTGTTATTTAAAGGGGCAGGCGTAACATCATTGGCCAACAGCAGTCCAGCAAGATGTTAACCCTTGATGTATCCCACCCCTCTAATATATCAATTGCAATGTGAAAACATATAAAAGCTTTATAAAATATACTTATCTAATAAAATACACAATATTAATATGAATATGCAGTCGCTTATTAAATGTGAACATATCATGAATTGTAAAAACAGGGGAATATAAAAACGGGAGTAAAAAGTAATTCATGTAAACATGTAATGATAAAACTCATGTATAAAAACACATTGCATACATATATATCTACACACACATACATACGTATACATATATATATATATATATACACATATACATACACATATTCTATCCATATAGGGATCAATCCGGGGTAGAATTGATAAGAGTAAAATTTAAAAATTTGGAACCAATATTTCCCCAAAACCAACCCCCACTTGAAAGTGCCATAAATAATTCCAACTCCAAATCTTTTACGGACCTCCTAGATGGTCCTATTACAAATGACACCGGACTGGATTGGTCCTTACTCACTACACATAGTGTAGACAACACACAGGGAACCTCAAATCACCCAGAACCTGACCCTTTGATCTCCACTTTGGAATCCACTGAGTCCACTAAACCCATTGAGCCAACGACGATATTGATCAACCATTCTAATACTCCCCTGATTGAGATTGATCCAACTCTTAAATCTGCCCGAGGAAATGGACCTGATAATACTAGTGGATCCCCCATAACACTTTCAGCAACTAATGATAGATCAAATATGAATGATCAAATAAGCATTAATAACACTGCAAATAAGGACAGGAATACCAAAATCACTCATTTTTTTCAAGTGGCCCCAGGCAGACACCCGAAAAGAAAAAGGGAAAGCGAGGCTGTAGAGGGAGTGGGAAAACGTCTAAATCAAGTAAACCCTACGAGATCACCAAAGGAGACAAAAAAGACCCATCAGAACTAATTAAAACTTGTGGGATTTTTAACCTCTCAAAACATGTATTATCCACAGATGAGATTAAGCTATTGAGTCGGGGCTTGTCCTTTTGCCCAGACTCAGATTTGAAAACCTTTCCACTATACCTAGATCTCAATGAATATTTTCGTAAACTCACCATACGTAGACATTTCCTTATACAAGAAAGGAACAATCAAAGTACTAACCAACCCCCTGGGAAGTCCAAGACCAATCCCCCTGACCCTGTTAATGATGAATTTTTACATGTACCGGTTAAAACCGGGACGAATAATTTTTATCCATTACACCATAAAGGCCCACACCTCGAAACCTTCCAACAATTAATCCTAAAAGATGTTCGGACTTTGATACCCAATAACGTAAAAAGGAACGACAATTTAAGTAAGGAAGAACGTAAGGCTATAAAATCCCTACAAAATAATCAAGAATTGATCATAAAAAATGCGGACAAAGGAGGGGGGCTAGTCCTCATGGATAAAATATGGTACATAAAAGAAGGGAACCGGCTATTGAACGATCCTCTATATTATGAGAAATTAGATACTGACCCCTCTATTATTACCTTTTTGGAATACAAAAAGTTAATTAAACTGGCTCACGGAAAAAATATTTTAAACACAAGAGAGCTAAAATTCCTCGACATCATGAGGTATAAAATCCCTTATTTTTATTTTTTGCCCAAAATACATAAATATCCCACAGACCCCCCCGGCCGTCCCATTATATCTGGCAGAGAATCTATAACTTGCAATTTATCCCATTACGTGGATCTATTTTTACAAAAATATGTTCTTGAGCTACCCTCTTACCTAAAAGACTCATCCCAAGTTATTAAGGAGTTGAAAAATCTAGCACCAATTAAGAATTGTCTCATCATAACAATGGACGTCTCATCACTTTACAGTAACATTAGCCATTCTCTAGGGTTAGCGGCTGTAAAACAATACCTAGATAATGACCCCCTAATGCACAATGAGCAAAAAACCTTTTTGTTGACAGCAATTGAATTTATTCTAACAAATAATATTTTTACCTTTGAGACCGGCCTTTTTAGGCAGAAGAGGGGCTGCGCGATGGGTACGAGATTTGCCCCCAGTTATGCTAATCTGTTTATGGGGGCTTTTGAGTTGGCCCATGTCGCGCAGGCCCCTCTGGCATTGGGTCGGTTGATTTATTATCGGCGCTTCATAGACGACCTGTTCCTAATTTGGAGAGGGTCCCTAACTGAAGCTAATCAATTCCTTTCCCAGCTCAATGAAAACTCCTGGGGTCTCACCTTCACTGCAGCAGTCTCTCCTAGTGCCCTGCAGTTTTTGGACCTGATGGTGAGGTTGGATGTAGATGGGGGGGTGTCCACCTCAACCCACTTTAAACAAGTGGACGTCAATAGTTACTTGAGGTTTGACAGTGGACACCTCCCTAGTTGGATAACAAATATCCCATACGGGCAATACTGGAGGGTCAGAAAGAACTGCACTGATGATGGTGTTTTCCTCCAGGAGTCAAACCTTTTGCGGAAGAGATTTAAACAGAAAGGCTACCCAGTAAGACTCTTGGGGGATGCTTTCAATAAGACTAAACATCTTACACAAGATCTTTGTATTAGTAGAATGGAGGCAAAGAAACACACAGCCGCAATGAGTGGAAGTGATAATCCGGACCCTCGAAAATGGAGCCTAATTACCACCTTCTGTAAATCTCGAAACCAAATTTATAAACTCCTAGAAAAATACTGGTTTATCTTAAAGGGGGATCCGTTATTCCAAGACCAGATTCCACCCAAGCCCTCCATCATTTACCGGAGGAATATTAATTTGAAAAATCTGGTAGCACCTAGTAATCCCAATCTCAAAGCCATATCGGTAAAAACCACCACCAGCTCTAATAATAATGGAAATTTTCGGTGCAATACACTGAGGTGCAAATGCTGTACAACCATTAAGGATAAAACCACTTGCTTTACATCCCGGACTACTAATGCTCTTTTTCCCATTCAGTTTCACCTAGATTGTCAGAGCACCTACGTAATTTATTTACTTGAGTGCACGTGCGGCCTGCAATATGTGGGCCGTACAGTACAAACAATGCACGCCAGGCTCAACAAACATAGGTCAAACATCAAAAACGGTTTTCAACAGCATAGTCTTTCCCGACATTTTTTCACCACACATCATAAAGACCCCAAACAAATGAGACTGTCAATCATTGACCATATAGAAAATTCAGGATCCGACCGGTTTGAAAAACTTATCAAGCGGGAAAGTTATTGGATTTTCAAACTGGGGACCTTACACCCTGAGGGGCTCAATTTAACAATTGAAAACGTAGCTAAATAAATTAAATTAGGAACTGATTTTTCACTAAGGGAGCACCAGCACCTATCGTGCTGGCCGGTGGGTCTGGTTGCTTCAGCCAGATTGGTAAACAGTGTAATACATCACCAGAGAACAAATTTTTAAATTTTACTCTTATCAATTCTACCCCGGATTGATCCCTATATGGATAGAATATGTGTATGTATATGTGTATATATATATATATATATATGTATACGTATGTATGTGTGTGTAGATATATATGTATGCAATGTGTTTTTATACATGAGTTTTATCATTACATGTTTACATGAATTACTTTTTACTCCCGTTTTTATATTCCCCTGTTTTTACAATTCATGATATGTTCACATTTAATAAGTGACTGCATATTCATATTAATAATGTGTATTTTATTAGATAAGTATATTTTATAAAGCTTTTATATGTTTTCACATCGCAATTGATATATTAGAGGGGTGGGATACATCAAGGGTTAACATCTTGCTGGACTGCTGTTGGCCAATGATGTTACGCCTGCCCCTTTAAATAACACTCCCCATCCTTCATTTAGTTATCCACCTGACGAAGATATTGGACTATATCGAAACGCGTTGTGGTTTATGTGAATTAATAAAAGACATTGAACTTTTACTTCCACGTGGCCTCCATAGCGCTCCATTAGACCATGTTTCTTTTATTCCTTGGCTGCATTTAGGCCTTCCGTTGGTGCACCACACAGTTCCTGTATAGGGGTTCGCTGCAGGTTGTACCTTCAGGGAAGTCCGGTGCACAATCCAGTGGGTCCACCTTCAGACGCTCGCCGCCCCTCGGAGACTGTTTCATTGCTCACCACACCATTAGATAAACTCTTTGAGAGGTTTAGTTTTCAAAATGGGATGACTGTTTGGGGATTTTTTCAGGCACATCAGAGGCTCTGCAAATGCATCATTGAATCTGCTAATGATTCTTGTCAATTTTTCACACCAAAATTCAAATAGCGCTCTTTCCCTTGCAGTGCTTGCCATACACTCAAATGTGAGTTTTCAATAACATATCAGGTATCCCTGTAGTCAGGAGAAAATGGAGCATACAATTTGTTGAGCAATTTCACCTGTTACCATTGTGAATATGAAAAAAATAGTGATTAAAACAACATTTTTGTGGTAAAAATGTATTTTTTCCATTTTCACGGCTCACCGTTATGAAATTCAGTGAAGCACCTGTTGGCTCAATCTGCTCACCACATATCTAGTATAAATTTCTTGATGGGTGTAGTTTCCACAATGGGGTGACTTGTGGGGGGTATTCACTGTTTAGGCACATCAGGGCCTCTGCAAAGGTGACATGGCATCTGCAATTTATTCAAGCCAATTTTGCTCTCCAAAATTCAAATATCGCTCTTTCCCTTCTGAGCCCTATCATGTGGCCAAACAGTAGTTTTCACCACATATGGGTTATTTCCATACTCAGGAGAAATTGCACAACATTCTGTATCATGTATTTTATCCCATTAACCTTGTGAAAATGAAAAATATGGGGCTAAAGCAATATTTTTGTGGGGAAAAGTAAAATTTTCATTTTTTTCCTTCCACATTGCTTTAGTTCCTGTGCAGCACCTATAGGGTTAATACACTTCTTGCATGTGGTATTGCACACTTTGAGGGGGTAACAGAAATTGCTGATAAACTTTTAGCCCTTCAAAGTTTTTAACAAAAAAAAGTTTAAAAAATGGTGCTTATGTAAAGTAGATGTGGCAAATGTTTTTGTTATTTTTTTCTGGTGCGATATTACTATCTTGTTTAAGAGTATAAGAATTTAAAGTTCGCAAGTTGCAATTTATACTAAATTTTGGTAAAATTTTCAATATTTTCATAAATAAACGCAAATCATTTTGACCAAAATTTACCACTAACCCGGAGTACAAAGTGTCACGAGAAAACATTGTCAAAATCACTGGGAAATATTGAAGCATTCCAGAGTTATTACCCCATAAAGGGACACTAGTCTGAATTGTAAAATTTGGCCTGGTTAGGACGGTCAAAACTGGCTCAGGAGTAAAGGGGTTAAGGAGTATTCTCATTATTAACCACTTAGTGAATAAAGGTGGCCTTACACGCTACGAGATCGCTAAAGCGATCATGTTGGGGTCACGGAATTTGTGACGCACATCCGACCGCTTTAGCGATGTCGTTGTGTGTGACACCTATGAGTGATTTTGAATCGTCGCAAAAACGTTCAAAATCTCTCATCGGTGACATGCCCCCCTCTTCCCAATTACCGTTGCTGCTGCAGTAACGATGTTGTTTGTCGTTCCTGCAGCAGCACACATCGCTATGTGTGACGCCGCTAGAACGACAAACATCTCCTTACCTGCGTCCACCGGAAAAGGAGGAAGGAAGGAGGTGGGCGGCATGTTCCGGCCGCTCATCTCTGCCCCTCCTTTTCTATTGGGTGGCGGTTCAGGGACACTGGTATGTGCATGTGACACTTCCGTAGCGATAATGTTCGCTACGGCAGCGATCACCACATATCGTGCCACCGACGGGGGCGGGTGCTATCGCACTCAACATCGCTAGCCGATGCTAGCGATGTCGCAGCGTGTAAAGCGGCCTTAAGCCAATTATGTCTTTAATGATCAGGCCACATTTTTTACATCTAACCAGTGTCCTTTTACGAGGTAATAACTAGGGATGATTGAATACCTCAAATATTCGGCTTCGCGAATATTTTCCGAATAGGTCGCCGCTATTCGACTATTTGCGAATATTAGATGCACAATGTAAGTCTATGGGAAACCTGAATAGTTCCGAATAGTTGTTATTCGGGGTTTCCCCTAGACTTACATTGCGCATCGAATATTCGAGAATAGTCAAATAGCGGCGATTTATTCGGCAAATGTTCGCAAAGCAGAATATTTGAGGTATTCGGTCATCCCTAGTAATAACTCTGGAATGCGTAAACATATTCCACTGATTCTGAGACTATTTTTTCATGACATATTGTACTTTGTTAAGTGCCCGTTACACGCTACGATATATCTAACGATGTCGTCGGGGTCATGTTGTTAGTGACGCACATCCGGCATCGTTTGACATATCATAGCTTGTGACAGCTACGAGCGACTGTGAACGAGCAAAAATACTCACCTTATCATTGCTCGTTGACACATCGCTCATTTTCAAAAAATCGATCGTCCTTCTGTGCTTCAGTTGTTCATCGTTCCCGAGGCAGCAGACATCGCTCCATGTGACACCCCGGGAATGATGAACACAGCTTACCTGCGTCCCGCCGGCAATGCAGAAGGAAGGAGGTGGGCGGGATGTTATGTCCCGCTCATATCCGCCCCTCCGCTTCTATTGGCCGGCCGCTGTGTGATGTCGCTGTGATGCCGAACGTCCCTTCCCCTTCAGGAAGAGGATGTTCATCGCCCACAGCGAGGTCGTTCGGGAGGTAAGTACGTGTGACAGGGGGTTACCGACTTTCTGCGACACGGGCAACAAATTGCTCGTAACGCACAAACGATGGGGGCAGGTGCGATCGCTCATGCAAACGCACAATAAATCGTCCCGTGTAAAGCGGGCTTTAGTGGTACATTTAGGTCAATATTTTGTGTTTTGTTTGTGACTATATCGTAATTTTGGTGAAAATTTTTGCTACTTTCAAATTTTTTTATTTTTATATCCGTAAACAAGTTTGTTATATTGTACAAAATAATAAATAAATAACATTTTCCATATGCCTAATTTACATGTTCTTTATTTTTTAAATGTCCTTATTTTGTATGTTAGCAGGGTTAAAAGTTAGCAACAATTTCTCATTTTTTCAATAAATTTACAAAACCATTTTCTTATTCATATTGAAATGGAATTTTAAAGGCCTATATATTGGAAATGTGATACCATTTTAAAAACCAAACCCCTTCAATATCTCAAAACAGTTGTCAGGAAAATGGTTAACCCTTCAGGTGCTACGCATGAATTCATGCAAAGTGGAATGGAAAAAAAGTTTTTTCTTTAACCCCAATGTTTTCATTTTTACATAGATACATTGCATGACGAAATGGATCACACAATTTTTTTTATTGTTTCTTCTGAGCATGCTGATAGTCCCCATGTGGTCAGAAACCACTGTTTGAACAAATAGCAGGGCTTAGAAGGGAAGAGCACTATTTGAATTTTGGAACACAAACTTAGCTCAAATAGATTGCGGGCACCATGTTGCATTTGCAGGGCTCCTAAGGTACCTAAACAGCAGAATCCCCTCCCAAGTGACTCCATGTTGAAAACTATACCCCTCAAGGTTTTTTTCCAGGGGTATAGTGAGCATTTTGAACCCACAGTTACGACACAGAATTTGATAACATTTAGTTGTCATATTGAAAATGTTCATTTATTTCATGGAAATGCTGATTTTACCCCAATTTTTTCATTTTTGAAAGCAATAGTTTGAAAATATGGACCAGACAGTTTGTTAACCACCATTTTCTGAGCGCAGCAATACCCTACATTTCATCAAAAAGTTCTGTTTGAACAAACAGCAGGAATCAGAACAGAAGGAGCGCTCTTTGAATTTTGGAACACAAATTTGGCTGAAATAGGCACCAAAACGTCAAAACTTCCCACAAGTGATCCTATTTTGGAAATTAGACTCATTAAGGAATTTAGGTAGGGTGTGTTGAGCATTTTGTACCCATAGGTTCTTCACAGAACTTACTAAAATGTGGATGTGAAAATGATAGTTCTGTTTTTTTCCGTTTAAATGTTATTTTATTTCCCAAATTTTTAATTTTGACATTGGATAATAGGGGAAAATGGACCCTATAATTTGTAACACAATTTCTCCCGAACACAGTGATACCCCATATATAGATAAAAACTCATATTTTGCCACATGGCAAAACTTGGAAAACAAACAGTACTATTTGAGTTTTGGACACAAATTTAGACGTGTTGTACTTGTAGAGCCCTTGAAATGCCAAAAATGAATGAAACACCCACATGTGACCACATTTGGCAAACTAAACTCTATATTTCATTCATCTGTCAGAAAAATGTAGGTTTTTTCTGACAAAATTTTACTTTAGCCTCAAAGTTTTCATTCATACAATGGGTAGGTAACAGGAAAAATTGGACAGTACAATTTGTTATGCAATTGTTACCTAACATGGGAGCACTTATATAGGGTTGGACACTACTGATTGAGCACACGGAGGGTATCAGTTGGGAAGAGCACTACTTCATTTTTAGAGCACAAATTTGATTATAGATTGTCTTCCTTTTACAGATCAGCTGAAACACCACAAGTGACCCCATATTGGAAACTTCACTGCTTAAGAAATTCAACAAAGGGTATAGTGATTATCTTGAACCCTCAGATCCCTTACAAAATTTTATAATATTGGGACATGGAAATATAACATATTAGTGGTCATTTTTCTTTCCTTAGCTGTAAATTTGTCATTTTCACAAGGTTTAAGAGGTGAACCTGGACCTCACAATTTATTGAGCAATTTCTTCAGAATGTGTTGATGCCGTACTTGTCATCAGAAACTACTGTTTGGTTACACAGTGGAGCTAAGCAAGAAAGAGCGCTATTTGGCTTTTATATCACAGATTTTGCTAGAATAGTTTGTGGGCATAATTTGCAGAGCCCCTAAGGTGCCAGAGCAGAAAGACCCCCAAAGTGACCCCACTGTAAAAATGTTACCTCTTAGTAAAATTATCTATGGCTCCAGTGAATTTATTGTAGCATCCTTTTTTCTGAAGAATTGAAAATATGCCAGTTTAGTGCCCATACAATGTGCCCATCATGTGCTTCTGTAGACATGCACCCTGTAAATTGTTAAGTGCACTCTCCCTACTACAATAATGCCAAACACGTGACCGCTTACTGTGGGTTAGCACACTCTGAGCCTCAGAAGAAAGGGGGCATTTAGATTTGGCAGTGTAAATTTTACTGGATTTTATTTGAAGTGTGTGAGCCATATCGCTTTTTCAGAACCTTTGTACTATCAGTAACGTGGAAACCCCCTAAATTTCCAGTGACAAATGACAGACCGAGGGGTGGATAGCTTTGTGCAGAATAAGATATTTACTAGTAACATTTTGAGGTTCAGAACATATTTGGTTCACTTTCAGTATATGGCACTGATTATAGTCATGTAAATCCCCCAAAATTGTGATTCAGATTAAACCTCTCAGTATGAGACACTTTGAACTCTTTTTGGCATTTGTTCCAGTGGTATCCATCTTTTCAGGCAAGTACAGAACTGTGTTTGTCCACTTATGTCTGCTAAAAACACAACTAAAATGATGGGACACTGCCAGAGCAGAGACCAGATGAAGCCCAAACTGGCACCATCTGCTCCATTATAGTGAGTGGTTCCATAGGGGGTTTTGTCTGAATCACAGTTTTTGGGATTTACACAGAAACCCTAACATAAGTGTGCTGTCCCCGTGCCAGCAGCTGGTGCTGCTCGGATCTGGACCTGCGGTATGGCTCGAGGGACTCTACCGGACACGGGGGTCGCACGGACCCTTCAAATAAAAAGGGGACGCAATTTTACGGGATTTGTTATAAACTGTCTGTGACGCCACCCATGGTGTGTGGTGAGATGTAGCACCACCGCTGCTGTTATGGGGTGCCCAGGGAATATGTGATGGCAGCTGGATGTTAACCCCTCCATGGGTAGGGATGGCTGCCTCGGGGCCCAGTGTTGTGCAGGGTTGCAGGGATCAGCACACTTACAGTTCAGTTGTCCTGGTGCTGGATGAGGCTGCTCTGATGTATGGAGTCAATAAACACACGGTTCTTTTGGTAAACCAGGGTGATGGTGGCCGACTTCCGTAGACGGGTGTATCTGGACCCACACCCAGGGCTGTTGATCAATGTCCCTTTCCTCTCCACCTCTGTATTTTTCAGTGATGGACTTCCCTGTGAGTAACACGGGAGTCTGCTCCCGGTCCTTTGGTTGGGAGCAGTGCCCGTCAGACGCTGACCCGTTGGATCTACCGGGCCCTAGCGGATGCCCTATCCCTCTCTGTGGGTGGTTGTCTACTTTTCGGGACTTAGGTTGGGACAGGACCTAAAATCCTGCCCTCAATTGGTTAATTAGCTAGGCCATTGGTGCCGGTCCTTGCTTCAGGGTCCATGTACCCCCTTTGTGCACGGTTTCCGGGTTGGTTCTCCCGTGTCGGTACCGGCGGGCTACAACCATGCCCCGGTCCACCTCGGATCTCCGGCAGCCGTCTTCCCGTCTCCTCCTGCCACTGATCACCGTCTGCCACCTAGCCAGCACGCCAGGGCTCCAACCCTGACGCCTGTCAACTTGAGCCTCAGACTTTAACACTCATCTGGGCTCTACTTGAGCTACAGACTGTTCTGTTCTGACTGTTTTACCGCCCCGGGTTCTCCAGACCCCTAGGTGGGCATTTCCCATCCACCTGGTCCCACCCACTGGTGTGTCTGTCCGTCCCTGAGGGGGTGACTAGGGTTTCAGGTCAGCTGGTTTAACCCTGTGTGGGAAAGGTGTTGTGCGGGGGCCTGAACTGTGTGACTGCCTGGTTTTACCAGGGCGTCACATAAGCTCTCATCAGAGATCATTGGATGAATGACCACTGTTAAAAGGCATACTGGCAGTCGTTGACGGGTTAAATAGTTTTTTTTTTTAGGCAGCATGAAGATAATTCAGTTTTCAATTGACTTGCTTTTTCTATCTTCTGTCATTCTTCAAGCATGAGAGCTTTTGTCTTACACATTGTGTAGTTGGTATACAAGGAGACCACTGACTCGAGCTTGGCCGAAAATGTTGAGTTCAGTTACATTCCAAGCTTAGTACAGTTACATTCCAAGCTCCTGTGAAATCAGTTGGCTCTATATAGCAGATAGCTGCTCTCCTCCCCTTTCCTGTCAGGTCCAGATCCAGAGTCCTGCAAAATCAGAAGCCACTAACATAGGCATTTTCAAGAACAGTTCTCATAATCACTTATCTCACTTTCTCAGTCATGTGTTTGTTCAAAGGTTATGTTATTTCTATATGAAAATATAGCAAAATATAGCGATAATAGTACAGATTACTTCTGAATAGTACTTCAGAACAAGCACTGACAGACCATTAATAGCATAGGCTCAGCAGTTCTATGATGCTACTGAACCAGAAGACAGAAGTGCCTTCTATAATCCCCCCAGCAACAAGAGACTGAGACTGAAGAGCTGTGAGCTGCTCAAGACATAATGTTAGAAGAACCCTTTAATGCTAGTAATATCATATATGCAGTACTTGTTTTGGTATTCATTATCTTACGAGGGCTAAAGCATTATGCCCGCTTTACACACTACAATATATCTTACGATGTGTCGGCGGGGTCACGTTGTAAGTGACGCACATCCGGCATCGTATGGTACATTGTAGTGTGTAACAGCTACGTGCGATTGCGAATGAACGGTAAAACGTTCATCACACGCACGTCGTTCATTCCTCATGAATTGAACGTCAGGTTGTTCATCGTACCCAGGGTAGCACACATCGCAGTGTGTGACACCCCGGGAACGATGAACAGATCTTACCTGCGCCCTGCGGCTCCCGGCCAGCAATGCGGAAGGAAGGAGGTGGGCAGGATGTTTATGTCCCGCTCATCTCCGCCCCTCCGCTTCTATTGGCAGGCTGCCACGTGACGTCGATGTGACGCCGAACGTCCCTCCCACTCCAGGAAGTGGACGTTCGCCACCCACATCGAGGTCGTATGGATGGGTAAGTATGTGTGACGGGGTTAATCGTTTGTGCGGCACATTCAACAAAATTGAACGTGCCGCACATACGATGGGGGCGGTTACGATCGCATACAATATCGTATGCAGAATCGTAACATGTAAAGCAGGCTTTACACTTAACTTTTTTAACATATAGACCAGGATACAGTAGTGAAGAATGTACATAAAGTTAGCTTTTACAAAATGCTCTTTATAAGGAAGCTCAACAAAACACAAAATTTAATGGAATTAAAGTATCTGTATACAGTTTAGGCTGAGTTGATTACATGTTCCAATGAAGTCATTCATTGGAATGGATCCTGCAGAGATCTGTTGGCAAAACGTTCTGCAAACGCAACGTTTTGTTCTTTTTTAAATAACTGATGTCTGCCGAATCCGTTTTTTAACATGGGAGTCTATGGAGAATGGGTCAGTTAACAGATTGCTATTTAACCATCCATTGTACTTGCATTTGTAACGGATCCGTTTTTTTTCTTACAGGATCTGTCGCGGGCGGGGGGTGCACCGCGCTCGCGGCTTGGGTCCGGCTGCTGCTCGGTGGCTTGAGCGGTGGGCTGGATCCGGGGACTCGAGCGGCGCTCCTCGCCCGTGAGTGAAAGGGGTTTGTTTTTTTTTTGGATTTGGTTCGTGACGCCACCCACGGGTCGTGGTGAGGTTGGTGCACCACCGCTGCTGGTGACTGGGATCCCGGGAGTGTTGTTAGGGAGCATCTGGGATGTTTTCCCCTCTGTGGGTAGGGGTTGGTGGTCCCGGGGCCCGGTAAGGTGAAGGGAGGAATGCAGGGTAGGTGAGGTGCAGGGTCGCGGGGGCAGCGCGGTGCCAGAGGGCACGGTGGTACTCACTCAGCCAAGAACAGATACAGAGTCTCCGGTAAAACAAACGGCTGGATGGACGGGTCCCGCAGCTGGCTGCTGTGATCACTCCCGGATGGTTGGTGGTGGCTGCCTTTCCCTGCACCTGGTGTGTGTCTTTGGTCCCGATGGCTTCCCACCGGTAACCCGCTCCCCAGCTTGGATAGATGGCGGGGGAGCCCCTTTTGTCCGCAGGCTCTGGCCCTGGGAGCTCTAGCTCTGGTGGTAGCTGTATCTCCCTGTTAGGTTTGGACGGTTGCCTTCAATCGGGTCTTGGTCGCTAGGAAACCCCGGAGGTTCCCGTCGCTAACGGATTTAACCAGTTTAACGGCGACCCAGCCCCAGCCCTACGGTTCCACGTCAATAGGCCACTCCTGCAGACGGCCACCACCGTCTGCCAACCTTGCTGTATGTGCCCGGGCCACGTACCCGGACACGGTCAGTCTGCTCCTCTACTACTTTACTCCTTCACTTTCACTCTCTGAACTCTCTCTCTTCTCAACTAACTTCCTTTCCCGCCTTCTGGACTGTGAACTCCTCAGTGGGTGGGTCCAACCGTCTGGCTTCACCCCACCTGGTGTGGACATCAGCCCCTGGAGAGAGGCAACAAGGATTTGTGTGTGCGGCTGATGTGCCTAACCGGGGTGTGGGGTGTGTTGTTGCAGCACCTGTGACGTCCTGGCTTGTCCAGGGCACCACATTCCCCCTTGGTTAAATGCAGACCGTCCGCGGGCTGCCCGTCCATCACCGGTTTAATTTTTGCAACTGAAAAAGATAAATATACGGTAAACGGCAAACATATTAACATAAGAATTTTTCATGAAACTTCCCTTAATGGGAGGCACTTTATTTAACGTTACTATCGGTACATTTTTATTAACAACACACGGCTTCCGCTCTCTCCCACCCAAACAACCTGGCCCTGATGCTGCCCCTAAGAAAATGGGTAGCACCCCTTGACCCCAGTCCAGTTCCAGGCTACCCGAGCGGGTACGGGTACGGTATTTCATACCCTACGGTCTTTTCAGGGGGACCCACGTCCATGGGGAACCCCTGACCCCCGGAGGATGGCCACCGGTCCAGGTGGTGACCAGGCCCCAGCCTACTCTGCTGCGGGCCCTTCCTCCAATCTGCCTCTCCGGAGGCGGCAACGGAATTAAGCCAATTATTTACATGCCACAAGTTTGTGGTTGCCCTGCAAGTTCTCAGGCGTGTCCGTAAGTAGTTCCTTACGCACGGTGCAAAAGGTCCCCACTGGGACAAACTTGCCGGCAACGGCCGATTCAATCACGGTTGACAATCTAGTTACAGTTCGGTTGATTCATTTTCATTTACTCACATAACGGTGCTGATGGTCCCAACGGGGACAACTGTGCAACGGGGGACCGCTGACTCACTTCAGGTCCACCCCATAGACCGGGGGAGGGGGCTGGGCTGGTGCTTGGGGCTCCTGGCCTCCTCTCAGTTTGGAGTCCAGGGCAAACCAGCCCCTCTCTCCGCAATGTCGCATGTTCTGGACCAGATCCCCTGGGAGCAGGTTACAGCCTGGGTGGTCCTCCGGTAAGTGCGCATTAACGTCCCGGCAGGCTACGAAGACTTCGGCCTCCAGGCCCGGCTCAAAGATGAATCCGTACCCCCGATGGACATCAAACTTCCTTACTTGCCCCTCGTTGATCGGGGCCCCGTACCCGGAAGGTGGCTCTGCGGAGTCTCTCCTTCTCCTGGATGGTGCGGGCTATCACTTCAGCTCTCCGCTTTTCTCTCTCCGCAATTTTTCGGCCTAGCGGGGTTGGTTCCCTGTTCCAGTAAGGGGCCACTGCTTGCCCCTGCACGCGGGTCGGGCCCCGCGAGACTTCCACCATGCTGCCCATCACTGGCGCCCTCTGTGGAAGGTCCCGCGGTGTCATGGCCTGGGGCGCTGCCTCGCAGCAACGACCCGACACAGCCTCAGCCGAGGCGTGGGGAATGGGTACAGTGTTCCTCTCCCGCTTGACCTCCGCCTCCTCCTGCACGGGACGGACTGCCGGAGCCGGTACGGGACTAGGTACGGTCACTGCGGGTGCCTCCGGTGAATCTCCGCGGGCGGGCACGGTCTTTGGTAGCTTCCAGGGAAGCGGTTCAGGACAGTTACTGGCTTCTGTTGTTGCAGGTCGGTCCGCTTGGGCGGACGGGCAGGGCACCGCTACCGGTTGGGCAGGTAGCGGGCCTAGTGGTGGGGCGGTAGCGACTAACATGGGTAGTGGGGGAGGTAGCAGGGTAAGCGGGTGTAGGCCGGGCCCCTCAGCCGCAGCGACCGATCCCTTGGGAATACAGGGGCGTGGGTCCCTTACCCGCTCCTCCAAATCTTCTTCCACCTCGCGTCTCCGTATAGCCGCCACCACGTCCGCCATGTCGGCCTCCCACTCCTCCAGGAGGAGCTGCACACGGACCTACAGTCAGCTGATTAGCAGGACGGTCCGGACTTCCACCCACGCCGCGGTACCAGACGCGGGCGCGGGGACTACGGTGTTGCCGGACGGGCTATGCATTCTTGCAGTGGCCTCTTCCAGGAACCAAAATGGCCGCAGAGTTCTGGTGTCCCTGCTTTTATAGCCGCGGCTTACATTCGGCCGGACGCCATCCGTCCCCCCTTGGTCTTTTTTCAGCACCTCCTCTTCAGGGGCGGAGCTTTGGCTTTCGCGCCTCCACTGCTCGAGAAGACGCTCGAGTGGGAAATCTTCGCGCCCAAGATGGCGGCTTCTGAAATTTTTCGGCCGGACACCACCGGCGGTACACAAGGCGCACTTCTGCCAGCCGGCAGAACGGTAAGATCCTGTTCGTGACGCCAAGTCATCACGGGCGGGGGGTGCGCTGCTCGACCGCGCTCGCGGCTCGGGTCCGGCTGCTGCTGCTCGGTGGCTCGAGCGGTGGGCCAGATCCGAGGACTCGAGCGGCGCTCCTCGTCCGTGAGTGAAAGGGGTTGGTTTGGTTTGGGGATTTGCTTCGTGACGCCACCCACGGGTCGTGGTGAGGTTGGGGCACCACCGCTGCTGGTGACGGGGATCCCGGGAGCGTTGTTAGGGAGCAGTTGGGATGTTTTCCCCTCCGTGGGTAGGGGTTGGTGGTCCCGGGGCCCGGTAAGGTGAAGGGAGGAATGCAGGGTAGGTGAGGTGCAGGGTCGCGGGGGCAGCGCGGTGCCAGAGGGCACGGTGGTACTCACTCAGCCAAGAACAGATACAGAGTCTCCGGTAAAACAAACGGCTGGATGGACGGGTCCCGCAGCCGGCTGCTGTGATCACTCCCGGATGGTTGGTGGTGGCTGCCTTTCCCTGCACCTGGTGTGTGTCTTTGGTCCCGATGGCTTCCCACCGGTAACCCGCTCCCCAGCTTGGATAGATGGCGGGGGAGCCCCTTTTGTCCGCAGGCTCTGGCCCTGGGAGCTCTAGCTCTGGTGGTAGCTGTATCTCCCTGTTCGGTTTGGACGGTTGCCTTTAATCGGGTCTTGGTCACTAGGAAACCCCGGAGGTTCCCGTCGCTAACGGATTTAACCAGTTTAACGGCGACTCCCAGCCTGGTCGGGGTCCGCAGGCCCTGCCGGTTTGTGCTGGCTTCTCTTCGCTCCCCGGTTCGGTACCGATGGGCCACCGCCCAGCCCCGGCCCTACGGTTCCGCGTCGATAGGCCACTCCTGCAGACGGTCACCACCGTCTGCCAACCTTGCTGTATGTGCCCGGGCCACGTACCCGGACATGGCCAGTCTGCTCCTCTACTACTTTACTCCTTCACTTTCACTCTCTGAACTCTCTCTCTTCTCAACTAACTTCCTTTCCCACCTCCCGGACTGTGAACTCCTCAGTGGTTGGGGCCAACCGCCTGGCTCCACCCCACCTGGTGTGGACATCAGCCCCTGGAGGGAGGCAACAAGGATTTGTGTGTGCGGCTGATGTGCCTAACCGGGGTGTGGGGTGTGTTGTTGCAGCACCTGTGACGTCCTGGCTTGCCCAGCGCGCTACAGATCTGTTACAAATGGAAGATAGATAGCAATCCGATAACGGATCCATTCTCCATAAACTCCTATGTTAAAAATCGGATCAGGCAGAAATCATTTGACCAATAAATTTCTACTGGATCCGTTCTAGCAGATGATTACAGGACATGTGACCTTAGACTTACATAGTGGTAATAAATTATCATGCATGGCTTCATATACACATGTTTGCATATGAAATTTATTTCAGTTTATACAATCCTTGATGATGCATACTAGGTTTTACTCATCATTGTAAAGTCATCAAACGTATGGAACGTTTATGTGTTCAAACTATTTTGGCACAACTATTGGCCACTGACATTTTGTAGCCTAATTTAGCTGTGTTTTGCAATTACATTCAATGCTATGTATAGCACATACTTCCTTACCAGTCACCTTTATTTGTTGGTTGTACGTATATAGTTATCCAACATATATGAAAAGAACAACAGGCTTTACAATGGTGCTTTGATAGAAGTAATACAGAAATACTTTTATCTAATCCAAACTGTTTAATTGTAAAATGTTATCCTACTAAAATGTTTCAAAAAATGCTGTTTTAATTTCTACAAAGTACTTTGCCTTGTACTAAGTTACAAATAAGTGATTTGTTCAGTAGACATACTTTATGGTATAAATCTATCAAGACTCAGACCATTGAACTTTACAGTAATTCTATAGCATATAGAGCCAAAGGTTGGATGCCTCAAGCAAAGGGGCAGATCACTTTAAGAGTGTTACAAGTTTAGAAACTCAATTCACAATGCCCAGGGAGGTCCACAAAAAGAAGAAAAGGGATCAGAAGGAAACAAATCCCTCTGAATTCTCATGTTGCACTTTTAAATTAATGCAATATTTCTAAAGACACTCTTTTGTTACTTGTATTTTTGTTTGCATTCTTAATAGAGTGACCTTGTAGAGACCTAAGTTCATTCCTCATGTGTTGGTTTCTTTGGTCATTTAGTTTCCTACAGAACATCCAACATTTTCTCTAAACTGTAGTGTAAATTATTTAGGAATAAAATCACCATTTACAGTGGAGAAAATAAGTATGTAATACACTGCCGATTTTACCAGTTTTCCTACCTACAAAGAATGGGGAGATCTGTCATTTTTATCGTTGGTACACTTCAACTGTGACATACAGAATAAAAAAAACCCAGAAAATCACATTGTATGATTGTTTAAATAATTCATTTGCATTTTATTGCATGAAATAAGTATTTGATACAATAGAAAAACATAACTTAATATTTGGTACAGAAACCTTTGTTTGCATTTACAGAGGTCAGACATTTCTTGTAGTTCTTCACCAAGTTTGCACAAACTGCAACAGGGATTTTGGCTCACTCCTCTATACAGATCTTCTCCACATCTTTCAGGCTTCGAAGCTGTCACTGAGCAACATTGAATTTCAGCTCCCTCCGAAGATTGTCTATTAGTTTAGGTCTGAAGACTGGCTAGAATTCTTACGGAGCCACTACTTAGTTGTCATGGCTATGTGTTTCAGGTTACTGATTGATTGTTCTCATTGAGAGAAACAAAATTATACTTTTGTAGTTGTGATACCTTTTAATGGTTAACTAAAATAAAATAAAATGGTGTTACAAAGCAAGCTTTCGAGACATCTCAGGTCCCTTCATCAGGCATGGTATGACAAAATATCTGAAGAAACAAAAATATATACACAAACAGAGCAGAGGGATGACATAATAAAAGGACATTTAAATAAACAAACACTGAGCTTAGAGAGTGAATCCTTAATTAGCTTTGATTAGTGGTGTAAAAGGTTTATTGTCCCAATATCCATGTAGGATCAGAGGCATGGTGCCCTATCAGTCTCTGGAACAGAGTCCTCAGATTTTGTAGTGTGTCATAAATCCTCCTGACAGGTTGAGTCCTGTGTCCACAGAGTTAAACATTTTAATGAATTTGTATTTCCAGACCCTTCGATGATTTTGTGATCTGAAGTTGCCTTTTAATATGACAACTTTCATGTGGTTTATGTTGTGTCCTGAAGTACAGAAATATTTGGCCACAGGTAAATGAGGTTTTTTTGTCTGTTGTGTGGCGGTGAGATCTCATTCTTGCTCTCAGTCTCTGACCTGTTTCTCCAACATAGAGGACATATGCCCAATAGGACATATAGTGCACAGGATTCAATAAAAGCTAATTAAGGATTCACTCTCTAAGCTCAGTGTTTGTTTATAGTCCTGTACACTATATGTCCTATTGGAGGCCTCTATGTTGGAGAAACAGGACAGAGACTAGACTGGTAGAAGCAATACTGCCGGGAGTTAACCTGAGACCAGCCTTACAAGGAAGCCGCGGATAATTCACAAGGATCCAGAAAGGCAATCAGGTAACGAGAGCAGCTGAGCAGGAGCAGACAGGAAGCAGTATACTCAAGCAACTAGACTAAGCTTATGGGCAGGTTTTTAAGCAGATGAACCGGAAGTAGGACACACAGAACAGAAACTCCATTTTAACAAAGGGCAAGAACATTCAGAAGCAACCTGGAAACCCCAGAACACTGACAGCTTCTAACTCTGAACAGAGTGATGTAGCAGAGCTGATAATGCTCTCTCTGCTTCTCTCTCTGTAGAGCCACTTGTCTTTACAGAGTGAGGAAGCAGAGCTGAAATGGCTGTCGCTGTGGACTAAGGAGTTCTTTTTATAATAAAGATGGAGTCTCTAAATGTTTTTTTGTTTTATTTGTAATAATTTTTTTTTCTATGTGTTATGTTTTCTTTTTTACTGTTTATTATAAATTCATGGTGGCCATGTCTAATTTGGCATGACACCATTAATTTCGGGCTTAGTACCATCTGAGAATACAAAGCTGGTATTAACCCCTTTATTACCCAGCGTGCCATCTCCACCGGGGCCGCTGGACGAGCCGGGTAAAGTGCCTGGAAGTGGCACTAACAAACAATGCGCCATTTCCAGGGGCAGCTGCAGAGAATCTCAGCACCCAGCTGCCTGCCTTTACCTGACTGGCGATCAAAATACGACGGGACTCCACACATTTTTTTTTTAATTATATTTTTAAATAATGTATAAAAAAATAATGGGCTTCCCTGTACTTTGATTGCCAGCAAAGGTAAAGCCAGGCAGATGGATTGGAAGCCCTTAACCATCTGGTTTATCTGCGTTGAGAATCAAAAATACCGCGGAGCGCTGTAATTTTTTTACATTGTATAGTTTTATACAACTATATATTGTGTGTGTGTGTATATATATAGATATATTGTTATATATATATATATATATATATATATATATATATATATATATATAAAAGCAACAAAGGAATAAGATCCAGCATAGACGTCATAACTTTAGGGTGCTGTTTAAAATTCTTCAGGCTTATTTCAATACTTAAAGTAAAGAGGTTCAGATGACTCAGGTACAAAAGTAAATGCAGGAAACAAAATGCAGATGGGACTACGTGTAGTCCCATCTGCATTTTGTTTCCTGCATTTATCTTTTGCACTTGATTCGTTTGGACCTCTGAGGATATACCAGCCCCCAGCTGGCTTTATCATGGCTGGGGATGAAAACTGGGGAGGACCGCATGTCGGATTTTTTTTTAAATTGTTTGTTTAAATAAAAATAAGCCGCATACAAGGGACTCCTGCGAGTGTGACATCGCAGCACATCCGCACACTTCTGACAGGAGTGTGCATGTGTTTCTAGGTACATGCACGCTCATGTTCAGAGAACGGCAGACTGCCAGCAGGTGGAAATTTGGTGCTTAAATCTGGTGCAGACTATTTCAGCACTAAATGTGTCAAAACGCCGCGTTTTTTTGCCAGGAGGTGTAGATTGGATGCAGGAATATGGTGTAAAAATTTCAGCACAAAATCTGCATGTCTTGGCCAAAAAAACTGTGATTTTTCTGCTAGGAGATGCAGGTCTGTAAACTCAGTGACCTCTATCTGAGGTCAGGTTACCTGCGATCCGAGGTGAAGGACTGTGGGAACCTCCATCTGTGACCGCAAATGACCTGAGTGACGTCACTGCTCATTGCGCAGCTCATTCATTCTCTAGAGCTCACAGAGAGAGGTTATGCTCTATGGCCTCTCTCTTTGATATTCAGATGTTGCAGGGCTGAAGCGGCGTGGGACCTCCTGTGGATTACGTCAGAGCTGCAGGGTGTGTTCGGGTTAATATAGTGGTGAAGGAAGGGGTGTTTGTTTTAGGGATGTTTATTCCAAATAAAGGATTTTTCTCTGTGTATGTGTTTATTTACATTCACTTACAAATTTGTGATGCAGGTATCTGATAGATGCCTGTGCCTTTACAAACCTAGGGTTTAGTAGCAGCTGTGCACTGCTATTAACCTCTCATTCCCCCGATTGGCACCGCACCAGGCCACCGGAAGAGCTGGTATTGCACCGGGATTGTCACATCTAATAGATGCAGCAATACCGGGCGGCTGTGGGCTGAGAATATACCAGCCCCCAGCTGACGTTATCTTGGCTGGGGATGCAAATAAGGGGGAACCGTACGTTGTTTTTTCTTAATTACTTATTTAAGTAAAAAAAAAGCCACATGCGGTTTCACCGAAGTCACACATGCGAGGGACTCGCGCGAGTCTGCCGTGGCATCACCCGGCAAAACCTCGCATGTGTGACTGGATACACAGCACAGATACAGTCCGACAGCTGGGGCTGCAGCTGCGGGCTTTATCTGTGCTGCTGATTGTTTATTTTTACCACCATGCTGACCGGCAGACACTTGCACTGCTTTCCTCTCCCACTGGCCATCCTGGTGCCTGTGATTGGTTGCAGTCATCTGACATGCTGCCACTTAGGGTGGGGGCGCGTCTAGCTGCAACCAATTAAATGCGCCAGTGGGCGGGCAAAACAATGGATATTCAATTGTCGGCTCCGGAAGGTAAAAGCGTGACCTAGAAGGAGTGTGCCACCATGACAGCACCTCAGTGAGTATACAGCGCTCGCTACTACCCACTATACCCTCCACAAACGTTTTTAATCTCCGGATTCCGGTCCCCATTGACTTATATCGGCACCGGATTCCGGAGCGGATCGGACTCTTTTTAAAATCTGTCAGTGAACTGCCGATCCCGGATTTTTGGGCATTCGATCAGCTCTAGTTACGGGACCTGTAAGTAAAATGACAATGTTTATTATTAACTATATTCTTTATTTTACAGCCCCCCCCCCACCACCCCATCCCATAACTGTAAAGCCCGAGTTCGGTGATCGGACGCAAGGTCGATCCGGATCTTCACAAGACGATCGGGCGAGGCTCCCGATCTTGACCATCGGGGGGATCGCCCATTACTACTCCTAAT
The DNA here is from genome assembly GCF_048569485.1 of Anomaloglossus baeobatrachus. Lineage (NCBI taxonomy): Eukaryota > Metazoa > Chordata > Amphibia > Anura > Aromobatidae > Anomaloglossus > Anomaloglossus baeobatrachus. Next base: position 292,204,194 of record NC_134355.1, read on the forward strand.
AGATAATGTTTGCTTAAAGAATTATATAGTTTTTCAATTTAGTCACCTGCTCCTTTTGATTTTCCTAGTGATAAGCTGCTGTAAAAGGTATCTAGGAGAGGTTTACCTCACTAACCCAAAGTAGGTTGAGAATTATAAATGTCAGCTGAAAAAGCATTTGGCCAGCAGCTATCTGATGTGTATACTCAGCTTATAATTGAGAAAAAACTGTAATCAACTCAACACATTCCATGTCATAACAGTTGACCAAAGACAGCAATCCAAAAATGAACCTCAATCCATGATTAAAGGTTGTTCTACAAAGTAGACAAATGTTAGACAAACCCACATAGTTAAATCCTGTGTTGCAAAATATCCTCTTAGGGAAAAAAACAATCAGACAAGTTGAATGACAAGATGTTACTATGCACAGCAGCGCTACTGGTCATCAGTTGTTCAGATAACTGGTGCACTATTTTGTTCAATTGAGTAGAGCTGTACTTCTGTATATACTGATAAGCAAAAGGGTAACAATGTTTTGAAATTTTGACTTTCAGACTCCATATCTTACCATCCACTACATCTCTGAATGTGAGACTACCATCATTTTATAGATAATCATCTTGGCCATCTCATACATACATTTGACTTTCAACTATCTAGCGTATGATTAGTTATGCAGATTGTCATATTACTTCATTGTTACTGTTTTGCTCCTAGAAATCAAAATTTTAATTTTTATTAATTTGTAAATCCACCTTTGGCATTCAACACTGCCTAAATGCTTCTGGGCATGTTCTTGATCAGATTCAAGCATGTCTCTACCAAAATTTGACTCACTTGAGTATGTGTACAGCTTTTCTTCAACTCTACCCACAAGTGTTTGATAGGGTTGAGGTCTGGAGACTGTGGGGGCCAATCCAGCAACTCTACTTAATTGTTATTGAACCATTTCTTCGCCAATCTCAACGTATGCTTCTGGTCAGTGTCCTGCTGGGACACTATGTTGTCCTTTTCATACCCATATACTTAAGTGTAAAAATTATCTTGTCTTGTGGGATACTCACATATAGCTCAGCAATGAGACCACCATCAATCCTGGTCAGGTATTTCTGGGGTCGTTTCACAACCTTTGGCTTTTAAAAAATCCCATATGAGCAGGCTTTCTCCACCGAACTTGACAATTCCTTTAAATTTTGTGAAACTTTAGCCCCTTTTTCCCTTAGACCCACTTGCACCCATCAGAGCCTAGTCTATTAACTTTCATCTCATTGCTCCAATACACTCTTTTCCAATCTAAGAGCTCTTTTAGATGAACTTTCCGTTTGTCCTGGTCAGCTGCTGTTTTTTGCGGACCTGCTGACAGGACCATCTTTTTAATGTCTTTTGTGTACATTCTGATGGCACATGATAGCAGTTCCGTGTGCATCAGTTCCTCCAAAAACCACATCAGATGCCGTACATCCATTCCATTATTATGGAGCATGTCCTAGTCTGTTCCTTAATAATGGACTGTGAGTCAATACAAGTCAATGGGTCAGCAAAATCTGCAGTCTGTGTCCCGTTCCAGCACCAGCCCCACAGCTGCTAACACTGCTTTGTGTCAGCATCTGCCCGCACTGCAGTGTGTCAGCATCTGCCCACACAGCAGTGTTAGCAGCTGCAGGGATGATGAGTGCTGACATTAGGAGGTTAGCAAAGTTCATTACCTGCGGTGATGAAGTCCTGTACTCCTGACGTCAGCACTCGTCACTGACTTCCACGCCCACCACGTTCTCACATCAAGTCTAGTGGGCGGCCCGAGACTGTGACTAGCGGTGACATCACAGGCTATTCGCGATACTTCGCTTGTGAACACGGCGTACAATGGAAGTCAGTGATGAGCGCTGACGTCAGGAGGGCAGCTGGGTTCATCACCCCTGTAATGTACCTAGCTAACCTCATGAAGTCAGCACTCGTCATCCCCTGCGGTGACCTGGGCTGACCTAATGATGTTAGCTCAGGTCACTCCACTGCTTTCCCAGCCAATGGGGAACATTCTGTTCTTCATTGAGTGGGACAGTGAGTATGGATCGTCGTGGGACGCCCTTATTAGTTTATGCCGGACTCGGATTTGTTTTTTCTTTCCAATAAATTGGCGAAAGAGGGAATGTGTTGGGGAGTGTTTTTTCAAATAAAAATAAAAATTTGTCATATATTTTTTTTTATTACTGACTGGGTTAGTGATCTCGGATATCTGATAGATGCCGTGACATCACTAACCACAGGGCTTGATGCCAAGTGACATTACACAGCTGGTATCAACCCCATATATTACCCCGTTTTTCACTGCACCAGGGCATTCAGGATAGGTTGGGTAAAGTTCCGGGACTGTCGCATCTAATGGATGCAGCAATTCCGGCAGGCTGATATTTTTAGGCCGGGGGGGCTCTCAATAACATGGGTCTCTCCAGCCTGAGAATACCAGCCATTTTTTAAAATTATTTATTTATTTATTGTACGGTACGATATAGACCCGCCCACTGGCGGCTGTGATTGGTTGCAGTCAGACAGCTGTCACTCAGCGTGGGGGTGTGTCTCACTGCAACCAATCACAGATGCCAATGAGCAGGGAGGAAGCAGTGAATATGAAATGAGCCTAATGAGTGGCCGGCTCAGGACAGCAGTGTGACAGCCGCGCCGATGATCGATGAGTATGTAACGCTTGCTCCTACCCCTTTGCTCCGTTTTCTGTTCCCCATAGACCTTATATGGGGACCAGCATCTGGTCAGATACCCTGGACAGTATGTAACTCTCCTCCGTTTTTTTGCGGTCCCCAAAAAAAACCCGGAAGTCACATGGACCGTATACGGAACGGAACGGGGAGGATGCGGTTGTCATATGGAAGCATCCGTGGAAAAATAGGACCATTTTTGTAGACCGCAAAAACAGAACGGTCGTGTGAATGTAGCCTTACTGTCCAATTTTCATTCCTTTTTGTATACTCAAGCTGACGTGTCTTATGACGATATTGAAGTGGAGGCTTTTTTGCCTTTTTTTCGGCCATCATTCCAGACTTGTGTAACATGTGTCGCACGGTGCTTGCATGAATGTCTGGGATCTCACTGTTATGATGTATTGAGCTACCTCCACTGCTGTGTATATTGCACCAGAAATGATAGACCTTGAGATGAGCCGACTAGTTGACTCTTCTATTTTGAATGGACGTCTACCTTTTGCCTTTTAAATGTATGGATGGACTTCTTTTCATATTTTTTCAACTGTCATGGCAATCACATGGTGCAGTTGGGCAATTTTCTTTTCTGAGAGACCACTATTGAGAAGCTGGATGATGCTTTTTCTTGGGAAATCTTTTTCATGGCTGCTACTTGATTTGAACCAGTGACCTTTTGCTTGCCAACCAAAAGCTATTGGGGAATGTTAAAACAGGTTGTAATTTGTAGTGTGCAGGCCGAAAAATATTATTTCACTACTAGGAGCAAAAGAGTAACAATGCAGTGACATGACAAAAATCTGCATAACTAATCATATGCTAAATAGTTGCAAGTCAAATTTATGTATGAGATAGCCAAGATGATTGTCTATAAAATTATGACAGTCTCATGTATGAAGCTTCAGTGGATGGTGAGACATGGATCCTGAAAGTCAGAAGTTTAAAACATTGTTACTCTTTTCCTTGTCAGTGTGTGTCCGATGCATAGTTGTTCATGAAAAACTGTGAAGGTGACAGTGAGTTAAATCAAAGCTTTCTTAATCATAGGTAATTAAAAATGTTTTCACCAATCCTGCTAATCAAAAACTATGACGGGAATCCCAGAAGGTAAGAGATTTGTGAGGCTCCCATACATTGGCTCATTGGCCAGGTCAGTAGTCTCTTGCCAGGGTCTCACTAATTGATCCACCCATCTCTAGCTCTAAACCATCCTCATTCAGAATACAATGCATGAAATGATCTTACAAATCATTGAACCCTCTGCTTACTCTCTATTTTTCTTCTCATGGCCAACCTTATGCATTTAGATATTTTCCTTTTCTGCTGCAAACAGGAACTTTGCTAAACATTCAATGCATGCATTCTTTCTCCTTTGACTTTGTCCTCTGGAACTCCCAGTAATTGTTTTTTAACAAACTCCTCTATATTCAATTTTTCTTTTCAAATTCTTTTAACCTTCTCACTATTCATTAAACCTTATTGAAATCTAACACTACCTTCACTGTTGTGCTTTGGCTTGGTGGCCTAGACTTTTGTCATAACTTCTAGACCTGAAAACAGACAAGGTTCTGGCTTTCTTCACAATGTGCTTTTCAGGTTATCCCCCAATAACCTCACTTATGATTCCCTAATTTTCAATTTGCTGACTCTTCCTTCTTATTCTTTTCCCCTTACTGTTGGGGTTGTTAGGGTTCAGACCTAGGTCCTCTTATCTTTCTTCTATACTTCTCCTATTGAACTAACCATAAGCAGATTTGACTTTTAGTAACCTCGCTATTCTTACACTCAATTATACAAATCTTCTCCTGACATCATCCCTGTACAGCTAAAAAAAAACCTTGTCTGTCTGCTGTCTCTACATCATGTGCTGCTTATATCTGAAATTGTCTCCTTCCAAAATTGACTTTCTCGTGTTTCTTTAATCTACCACCCTGCATAAACCTATTTCCATCTCTGTATGTGTTTCCACCATAACTCCAAAGCAGCACTTGAGGTTGACTTGGGGTTCTAATTTGCCAAGATGTTTCCTTCACTACCAATATACAATTGCTCACATGTTCTTGTCACCTGTAAAACAAAAACATCTTAAGAATCCACTCTTTTCACACCTTATAAAGAGCAAAAACACTGTCACATATTTATTCTCATTTGGACTACTGTTGCTCTCTAATAATCAAGCTCCCTCTTACCTAATCCTCCCTGCTCCAACCTATTCTAAATGCAGCAGCTAGGCTCATATTTCTGTCCAGCTACTATACTGTACTGCCCTGCATCTCTTCCCTCATCTCTGTCTGCTGCCATATTTGTGATCTTCAATTTGCTAATGATCTTAGCCTAACATTCTCCATAATCTTCACCTCCAACTTCCGTCTCCAAGACTTTACTTGCGCTGAACCAGTTCTCTAGACTGTACTACTCCAGGTAAGCTTGTTAATTTCCAGTATGCAGAGTTTGATAGTTTGAGTGAATTAAAAATACATCTCATTATAGTGACCTACTCACCTCACTAATCAACTGTTCTCTGTTCTAAAATTATCCTCAGAATTTGGTTCCATCATCTATTTTCACAAACTTCATTCACTGAGTAACACTTTGTTCTTCTAATTAGCGGACTCTTCCTCCCTTTCTTTTCCCCTTACTGTTGGGCTCCAGCACATATGGCTTATGACCATTAATTGCAACTTTACTTTAGTACTCTTATTTATGATATTAATGCTTGGACCATACATTGCAAGCACTTTTCACCTCTTCTGACTCTCTTAGTTGCTTGTGCATTGTAAGCTGGGAGCAGGGCCCCCAATAATAATTAAATTGTTAAATTATGTGTTACTCTAATACAGTCATATGAAAAAGTTTGGGCACCACTATTAATGTTAACCTTTTTTCTTCATAACAATTTGGGTTTTTGCAACAGCTATTTCAGTTTCATATATCTAATAACTGATGGACTAAGTAATATTTCTGGATTGAAATGAGGTTTATTGTACTAACAGAAAATGTGCAATCCGCATTTAAACAAAATTTGACCGGTGCAAAAGTATGGGCACCTCAACATAACAGTGACATTAATATTTTGTAGATCCTCCTTTTGCAAATATAACAGCCTCTAGTCGCTTCCTGTAGCTTTTAATGAGTTCCTGGATCCTGGATGAAGGTATATTTGACCATTCCTGTTTACAAAACAGTTCCAGTTCAGTTAAGTTTGATGGTCGCTGAGCATGGACAGCACGCTTCAAATCATCCCATAGATGTTCAATGATATTCAGGTCTGGGGACTGGGATGCCCATTCCAGAACATTGTAGTTGTTCCTCTGCATGAATGCCTGAGTAGATTTGGAGCGGTATTTTGGATCATTGTCTTGCTAAAATATCCATCCCCTGTGTAACTTCAACTTCGTCACTGATTCTTGCACATTATTGTCAAGAATCTGCTGATACTGAGTTGAATCCATGCGACCCTCAACTTTAACAAGTTCAATTGGCCACACAGCCCCAAAGCATGATGGAACCTCCACCAAATTTTACTGTGGGTAGCAAGTGCTTTTCTTGGAATGCCGTGTTTTTTTGCCTCCAAGCATAACGCCTTTTTCTATGACCAAACAACTCAATCTTTGTTTCATCAGTCCACAGGACCTTCTTCCAAAATATAACTGGCTTGTCCAAATGTGCTTTTGCATACCTCAGGTGACTCTGTTTGTGGCGTGCTTGCAGAAACTGCTTCTTTCGCATCACTCTCCCATACAGCTTCTCCTTGTGCAACGTGCGCTGTATTGTTGACCGATGCACATTGACACCATCTGCAGCAAGATGATGCTGCAGGTCTTTGGAGGTGGCCTGTGGATTGTCCTTTACTGTTCTCACCATTCTTCTTCTCTGCCTTTCTGATTTTTTTCTTGGCCTGCCACTTCTGGGCTTAACAAGAACTGTACCTGTGTTCTTCCATTTCCTTACTATGTTCCTCACAGTGGAAACTGACAGTTTAAATCTCTGAGACAACTTTTTGTATCCTTCCCCTGAACAACTATGTTAAATAATCTTTGTTTTCAGATCATTTGAGAGTTGTTTTGAGGAGTCTATGATGCCACTCGTCATAGGAGATTCAAATAGGAGAAAAACTTGCAAGTGGTCACCTTAAATACCTTTTCTCATGATTGGATACACCTGCCTATGAAGTTCAAAGCTCAATGAGGTTACAAAACCAATTTAGTGCTTTAGTAAGTCAGTAAAAAGCAGTTAGGAGGGTTCAAATAAAGAAATTGATAAGGGTGCCTGTTGTGAATGTTAGTTATGTCTTGGCTTCTGGGAGGCTCCCTCTGGTGGCCAGGAAGGGTTTGGACAGAGACCAGGTGGGTTGTGCAGTGGGTGTTTCCTTTCCTAACTCTCTGCTTATTTAAGTCCTGGTCTGATTGCAGGCTGTTGCCGGATGTCAGTTGTTCTTTGTATCTCCAGCCTGCTTAATCCTGCTCTACATTACATCCACTCCAGATAAGTTCTTGCTCTTTATTTATTGCCTGGTTCTTTTGCTTATCTGGGTTTGTCATTTGTTGTGGTTGGTTTCAGTTTATTTCCTTCCAGGGATTTTTCCCCTCAGTGGATTGTTGAGGAACTCCCTGCTGTTCTGTGTGGAGTATAGCTCCTTTGGGTCCATGTGTTTGTGGCTTGTTGAATTTGTTATAATTCTTGTTTTCTGTCCATT